>NW_028249907.1:0-559011 GCF_964263255.1 Lissotriton vulgaris
TGCCCTCCCCTCTCCAGCCTGCCCTCCATCCTGCCCACCCTTTCCTCCTGCCCTCCCCTCTCCATCTCTCTCTCCTCCTGCCCTCCCACTCCCTCCTGCCCTCCCACTCCCTCCTGCCCTCCCACTCCCTCCTGCCCTCCCACTCCCTCCTGCCCTCCCACTCCCTCCTGCCTCACTCTCCTGCCTGCCCTCTCCCTCCTGCCCACCTTTCCTCTGCCTGCCCTCTCCCTCCTGCCCACCCTTTACTCCTGCCTCTCTCTCCCTCCTGCCCTCTCTCTCTCTCCTGGCCCTCTCTCCATCGCTCTCTCCATCTCTCTCCATCGCTCTATCCCTCCTGCCTCCCTCTCAATCTCTCTCCCTTCTGCCCTCCCGCTCCCTCCTGCCCTCCCGCTCCCTCCTGCCCACCCTCTCCCTCCTGCCCACCTCTACCTCCTGCCCTCCTCTCCTTCCTGCCCTCCCTCTCTCTTCTGCCCTCCATCTCCCTTCTGCCCTCCATCTCCCTTCTGCCTCCCTCTCCTTCTGCCCTCCCTCTCCCTTCTGCCCTTCCCTCCTGGCCACCCTTTCCTCCTGCCCTCCCTCTCCATCTCTCTCTCCCGCCTGCCCTCTCTCTCCTTCCTGCCCCCTCTCTCCCTCCTGCCCTCCCTCTCTATCCTGCCCTCACTCTCCATCCTGCCCTCCCTCTCCCGCCTGCCCTCACTCCATCCTGCCCACCCTTTCCTCCTGCCCTCCCTCTCCATCTCTCTCTCCCTCCTGCCCTCTCTCTCCCTCCTGCCCTCCCTCTCCCTCCTGCCCCTCCCTCTCCCTCCTGCCCTCCCACTCCCTCCTGCCCTCCCACTCCCTCCTGCCCTCCCACTCCCACCTGCCCTCCCACTCCCTCCTGCCCTCCCACTCCCTCCTGCCCTCCCACTCCCTCCTGCCCTCCCACTCCCTCCTGCCCTCCCCACTCCCGCCTGCCCTCCCTCTCCCGCCTGCCCTCACTCTCCCGCCTGCCCTCACTCTACCGCCTGCCCTCACTCTCCCGCCTGCCCTCACTCTCCCGCCTGCCTCACTCTCCATCCTGCCCTCACTCTCCATCCTGCCCTCACTCTCCATCCTGCCCTCACTCTCCATCCTGCCCTCACTCTCCATCCTGCCCTCACTCTCCATCCTGCCCTCACTCTCCATCCTGCCCTCACTCTCCATCCTGCCCTCACTCTCCATCCTGCCCTCACTCTCCCTCCTGCCCTCTCTCTCCCTCCTGCCCTCACTCTCCCCTCCCTCTCCCTCCCCCTCTGTCATCTCACTGTGTGTGTGTCTGTCTGTCTGTGTCAGCCTTCAGCTTCCTCAGCGCACACACCCAGACAGCCGCACCAAAGTACTTAGCAGGTCTTTAAAAGACCATTTACATGTTATTGAGGCTTTGTTGTAGCGCCCCTGCATCTCCACTCTGACCATCACCTCTCGCCCGGCCCCACAGAGCAGAGGCTTTGTCGTATTTCACCTCTTAGCGCCACCTAAAAGGTTAGGTTAATCTCAATATGTGAACCATGATTAGTGAGAACAATAAATAGATCTTAGAGCACTCACCCAGCCCCCTCTAAACATAGTGGTGTAACACAGGCCCCCACAGGCCCCGTGGTGCTGCGGCCCGCAAGCTGCAGGGGGCCCACTCAGCACAATACTCTGGCCTGCGAGCTCTGGTGTGCACACAACATAAAAGAAAATAGCTACTAGCTTTTTTTAAACATACTTTTATTGGTTTTATTCAGGTTATCATTACAATCGAGCATAGCATTATTATAGGTTTCAGGAATCATCAACATAATACACAGTACACAGTTGGTCTTCCAATCTTACATTCAGTGACATATGACTTTTCCATTGTACTTGCTATAGTCAAACAGTTTATGTATGTATTTTATGTATGTATTTGGTGTATTTCAATGTAGCTTTCCAATATAGGATGGCTGTTTTGAGCAACAAGGGTATTTTAGAGACAGGCAAAAGCAGTCTGTGCTTGCTCCCATACCCCCTGGCTGTGCTTGCTTCCCCGCCCCCTGGCTGTGCTTGCTTCCCCGCCCCCTGGCTGTGCTTGCTTCCCCGCCCCCTGGCTGTGCTTGCTTCCCCGCCCCCTGGCTGTGCTTGCTTCCCCGCCCCTGCATTATTATAGGTTTCAGGAATCATCAACATAATACACAGTACACAGTTGGTCTTCCAATCTTACATTCAGTGACATATGACTTTTCCATTGTACTTGCTATAGTCAAACAGTTTATGTATGTATTTTATGTATGTATTTGGTGTATTTCAATGTAGCTTTCCAATATAGGATGGCTGTTTTGAGCAACAAGGGTATTTTAGAGACAGGCAAAAGCAGTCTGTGCTTGCTCCCATACCCCCTGGCTGTGCTTGCTTCCCCGCCCCCTGGCTGTGCTTGCTTCCCCGCCCTCTGGCTGTGCTTGCTTCCCCGCCCCCTGGCTGTGCTTGCTTCCCCGCCCCCTGGCTGTGCTTGCTTCCCCGCCCCCTGGCTGTGCTTGCTTCCCCGCCCCCTGGCTGTGCTTGCTTCCCCGCCCCCTGGCTGTGCTTGCTTCCCCGCCCCCTGGCTGTGCTTGCTTCCCCGCCCCCTGGCTGTGCTTGCTTCCCCGCCCCCTGGCTGTGCTTGCTCCCCCGTGTGTGTGTGTGTCTGTGTATGTGGCTCTGGGTATGTGTGTGTGTGTGGCTCTGGGTATGTGTGTGTGTGTGGCTCTGGGTATGTGTGTGTGTGTGGCTCTGGGTATGTGTGTGTGTGTGTGGCTCTGGGTATGTGTGTGTGTGTGGCTCTGGGTATGTGTGTGTGTGTGGCTCTGGGTATGTGTGTGTGTGTGGCTCTAGGTGTGTGTGTGTGTGTGTGGCTCTGGGTGTGTGTGTGTAAATGCAATAGGTCATGCATTTGCGAGCGATTAACCTATTGGCATTGCAAATGACAATGCCATTTATTTAACGAGTAAGCTATTGGCGGTGTAAATGACAATGACGTTTATTGAAGATTAAAAAAATAAAAAAAATGTCATGATCAATGCCAATAGCTCTACCTTTAATAATGCCGAGACCATTGCATTGTAAATGCTTGTTACAATTTTTATCCAGACAGCACCCATTTTAAACCTTATGCGCCCCAAGGACTGAAGTCTCTGTGCATGTCTGTGCTGGTTCACTTAAACAGACGTCACTTGCAGCCCACATGCAATTAGCCAAGCATCAGAGTAAACTGGACCACAGGGCTATCACCCCTCTCATCCCATGTTATAAGCCCTTCAACAAGTGCCCCGTAGTGAGTGTGAGGCACTGTTCACAGCACAAGATTGTCCACCTCACACAGGAATGCACTTAGCATGCATTGTAATCACTGGTATTGAATAGAGACATTAGTGGGCTAATGTGCTGCCAAAAGGTTTTGAGGGAGGACAGATGCCAATGATGACCTTGGGCTTCTACTCAAGGGCATTTGCCCTATTGGTTGCATCACATGCAGGGCCGGGTCTAGGATTTGCGAGGCCCTGGGCTAAAATGGAATGTGCGAGGCCCCTCTAATGTAGATAAGTGGCCCCTTGCAAGGAGACCATTCACAGACACTGTGGGAGGCCCATTGTCCAGCATTTTGCCCCACCCCCACAGTTTTAACTTACAGCCCACAAGCATTTCTCACACCTTCAGTTGATAGGTGTGAGAATTGCTTGTGGGCTAAAAGTTAAAACTGTGGGGGCGCAAAAAATGCTGGATAATGGGCCTCCCACCGTGTCTGTGAATGGGTCTCCTTGCAATTGAAGGGAGCTTCTCCCTCCCCTATGCCTCCAGACACCATCCATGAGAGTCCCGAAGGACCTTAATTGCAAGGCCACACCTCACCAGTGCGTGACCCCATGCTGGTGGGCTGAGTGCGAGGCCCTGGGCAGCTGCCCATGCCTAGCGCTGGCCCTGATCCCATGAGGCCTAAAGTAAAAGTTAGTGAACCATAAGTGAAGAACCAGACATTGTGGTACCCCACCAACTCCCAACCAACCCTCCCCACAGTAACTTTCCATCTTTTCATTCGCCCCAACTAAGTTTGTGTGTCAGCAATTCTTCCAGTTGACATTCAGAGGGACGTTACTGAGCTAGCCTTTGCCACAGTACCTTCACAAGAGAGAGGTGTTCCCTTTTATTTCTCAGTATCAGTCCAGTTTCAAGTCATCTAGGATGTGTAAGACTTGTCGTATCTTGGGGCAGTTTAGTTCCTTGAAGTTTTTGCAAAGGTAATCCAAGGTAGGGCAATAATGTTTCCTGAAATCGCTCCCCCTCCCCTGAGCTACTATAAACACTCTACATACCTGAACCCAGCCATAGTTTCTGGAGCAATGCTTTATTCTTTGGTGGGCAACATTATACCCCATTGAGCCAATATAGATTGTTTGTTGCCAGACGCATATCTGAAATGCTTGTCTAGGGGTTAATTTAAAATAATTAAGTGCCGGGGTTCTTGTCAGGCAGCTTCCTGCACCAGCCCATTTCTCCTGTAAGCACCGCCTAAAACTGAACCAACTACTAACCACGAAAGTGTGGAGAGGATGTGGCATAATGACCAGAGCTGCTAACTTCCGCACTGGGGAACCAGTTTCAAGTCTCTGCGATGGCTCAACACCCTGTGATTTTGGGAAAATCACTTTATCCCCCCATGCCTGCTAATAATGAATGTGTCCTTAACTTGTGCTCATAAAAAAAGCACTGGAAACCACCCTCTATAATTAAGTACTGTGCTTGTCCCGTTTTTGGAGTAGGGCATATACTACTTCGGTTGGGTTCACTGTGAGTATCCTCTCTAAACATTCTGCTACTTTCCAACCCGTGGCCTTCTTTTACACCCTTCAGTAGCCTCCCAAACTAGGAGATAACCAGGGGCACACACTTAATAAATGGGTCAACAAGCAGTTTCCTCTTAACCCATGCAGCACAGCCTACATCCAGGATGACCCCCAACAGCAATCGGGTAGGACGACACGCCCAGAAACCAAATGAGTCCCAATTATGTGAAAAAGCCCACTTTAATGAGACGGGTGCATAATTCAAGTAAACATTCCATTTTTTCCAGTCATATAGCCTTAAAATCGCTTGGCCTCACCTAACCACCTCCCTCTCATAAACAAGCCCTTAAACATTTCACTATGCAACTACACACTCCCATCACTTCAAAGCGGCATCCATCACTAACATTCCAATGTATAGTCCAACATTGCTATCTTACTCTTGACTTTCCTCTACCCCCAGCTCCGCTCATTGTGATGATCAACATAACCAAAACTATGTTCGAGTCCTAAAAATTCATGTCCGAACCCTCCACCAGAAAACCCTTCCACTGTGTTTTTCTGCCCCGTCCCCGGACATAGACCTCCTTCTACAACTTCACTCCTAACTACGTGGCCAATGCGCCCCTTAACTGCAGCAAATATACTTCCATGCCTATAACAGAAAGATGGCCCCAATATGTCTAAAAACTGTGGAACTTCAAACCTTATGTGCTCTATCCTAAAACACCTTCCTACTTGCAGAACTGGGACATTTCCCCATTTGACCTTCTGTAGCACTTTGTAATTTCCCCCTGGCTTTTAACTCCAGTAGGTCTGCTTTGGTACACCTCAACAAAGCCAAACCTTTCAGCTTGACAAGGTTATTCTCTGCTCGACGGATCAACAGTCCAGTTTTAGCAGTAACTTGTGCAAGTGCATGTCCCCTTACCCAAACCACGTAACTTGAAAGCTAACAGTGTTGAGGACCAGCTGTTTTCCAAATCTCACTACCTGTGCTGGGCTTGCTGCCCACCTTATAAATGAATGGCCAAAAATCCAAATCTCAATATGTTTTCTCCTTGGGTTCACCACACAACCTGTAATATAAACAGCAATAAACAAATAAAGCATGACAAACTTAGTCCGACTGACAAAAGAGGCCAAACATGCTAACCTACCCACCATAGTCATCCAAGAAAAATCTTTATCAATCATGGACATTATGACATTCAACCCATCTGCCCTTCCTCGTTTCATATCATCCTCGAAACTCCTCCACCTAGCTCCAGATGACACAAAATCCACAAATGCCTTATTGGTTGCTTTCCTGGTGGAGTTCACCAATGACCCTTAAATCGGATCTTTCACAAGGACCTTCCTATGTTCCACAAGTGCACAGGCATCACCATCTTCACCCCGTCTACCTCTGAATCTTTTCCACTATGAGTAAGAAAAAACATCCGCACTGTCATTGTCTACTCCAGGAATATGTTTTCCCTTGAATACAATGTTGTGCCTTAAACATTCTAGCCCAAAAACTCTCAAATGTAGCAAGCTTTTTCAGCATGTGCAGACTGCTTGTTAACAACTTTAACCACTGCCATATTGTCAACATTGAACAGCACCTTCTTGCTCACAAAAAACCTGCCCACAACAAAACAGACACCACCAAGGGAAAAAACTACAGGAAAGTAATACCACAGCCACCCCCCTGCTACCTTCCTGACCAAGTTTCTGTGGACCACCTCTTTTGCCAGTACATCCCAGATCCAGGCCCCCTGTGGCATCAGAATTTTTTTTTCACCCATGCCTGTTAAGGACATGTTATTGAATTTTAGCACAAAAGCTGACCAAACCTTCATATCAACCTTAACTCTGGCCGACAAACAAACTCTGTGACAGAGTAACGTGACCCCAAACGGGCCATCCTTAACCTCCTGCAGAAAGTGTGCTTTCTTTTGCTGCCTTATGCTCAAAATTCAAGTGACCTAAAATTGCTTGAATATCTGTGACTTGAGCTTTCTTCTTTGCAAACATCACCTCCAGCAATATCAGCAACTTTCCTTCTTAACCGTTGGAAGTCGCACCTCCTTACTTGCAGAATTCAAGTCCACTCCTAGAAAAGTCAGAACCTCACTTGGCCTCACAGTTTTCTCAGGGGTTTAAGGCACCCCTAAATTCAGCATTAACACCTAAAAACTTCATCAGCAAATTGGTACATGCCATTGACAAAGGAGAATCCACAAAGAAAAACATCATCCAAGTAATGTGTTATGCAGTCAGACCGCACAGTGAAAAAAAAACATTACAAAGAATTTTGAACTTTTCAAAACTTGACCATGAAATTGAACAAGCCATAGGCAAAACTTTGTCAACAAAGAAATAGCCTCCAAATTGAATGCCAAGCAACGCAAAATATGTTTGGTCCCCATCAGTAAGCGATTTTGTATCACATGAGCGCACCCCCACCCCCCCAACTTATTAACTAGATCAATGGTGTCATCAATTGTAGCATATTTTACCTTGCTCAATGCCTTAGGTATAATGTCATTTGTGGACTCTCCTAATGGCAGGAAAAATGCTGAATTAGTATGAATTCACCTAGTTCTTTTTTGGGTATCACATCTAAGGGTGAAATCATCAATTTGTGTAACGGCCAAGCTTCAACAGGGCTTGCCATTCGCCATTGTCTCACTGCCTTTATCACTTTAACTTGTATCAACTCTTCATGCCCTCTCCCTGCTCTCAAATTCTCCTTACATTTTTTTAATCTGGGAACTTGGTAACCTAACTGAAAATCTCAATCGAAACGTAAAAAACAAAATGACTTCTGTCTCCCCAAAAGAAGTAATCCAATGTCTCAATTGCTCCATCTTAACTAGCATAATAGCCTTTTTCCCATTTGTTCTATGATCCTTTGTCCCTTCCCAGGGGAGTCTCCTCCGCTAAGGCGGAAGAGTGTCTCCCCATTGCCTTCCAGCATTGCAAAAAAAAAATGATAATAACAAGATGTTATTATTATTTTATTTTTCTGTGCTGGGGCAGTAATGTGGGGCGGACTATGCTGCACAGGGGGAAGAGTGGTGGGACCCTCCTAAGTGTGCATGAATGTTTGGCTACATTACAGCCTGGGTGAAGAACATGCCCCGACTCCCATTCCCCATTTGAGCGCCGAACCACAGCTCTCAGACCAATCACAATACATGTGGAACATTCACGCCGAAAGCGTCAATTCTGCTAGTTGCAAATTTCTTTGTTGAATTCCCATGAAGGTCTTGTCTATCCTGCTTTACCTCAGTCAGTACCAGCCACCCCTTCCTGAGTGATACACCCATGAATGGGCTCGTAAACTAAGTCGACATGCTTCTGGCCATTCTGGATCTATTTGACAGAAACATGTCGACCTGATAACCAGGTGTTGTCGACTAATAAACCACCCACAACACCACACAGTTGTTAACCTTACACATGTCCAGCTTTTTATTAAAATCATTCCGACTGGACAAAAGCTAATTTTAAGCACAAGACCCTGTTGGTACACAGACAGTATCCCTCCTAGTATCACTTGGAGAACAGGGCACTGAATTGATAAAGACCTGACGATGATGCTATCCACGTTCTCACGCTAGCAGAGATAAACATACACTGCAGTCTGTGACGGTGTGATTGCGGGTCTCCAGAACATTCTTTTAGAGACTCTGGCAATAGAGACACAAGTGGTTCATTCCCCCATCATGATTTTTAGGTCTCGCCTCTCAATGCGCATGCGCATTGAGCGGAGCGAGGCTATAGGGGCTTAAACAGACCTTACCTAGACTGGCGATTTGATGCTGTGCCCGTGCGCTTTTAGGTCAATGCGCAAGCGCATTGACTTAAAATGCGCGTGCACAGCATCAAATCGCCAGCCATCTGTTCCCCAGCAGCTCTTCCCGCTCCGCCCCACAAGCTTCCCCCAGCGTGCGCTCTGCCTCAGCCGCACTCCTCCCACACCTTTGAAGTGAAGCTTAGCTTCACTTCAAAGGCCCCTGCTGCTTCACACTATTCACGGCCGCCAGGCCGTGTCTCTCCCTCATCGCCGCTCTCCCCGCTCCGCCCCCTGCTGCGGCCGTGTCGCATTTCACCTCCCCCTCCCCACAGCAATGCCCTCCGTCTTGTTATTTGTGCAGCGCTGTGCTATGAAGTAGATCGCCCGGGGTGAAAAAGGTGTTCGTATGTCATTGCTTTAGTTAAGCTATTTGCCTCTGCATCTGATAAATCGGTTCTTCTTCCCAACTCTTACCATCTCTCATCTCCCCCCTGCCCCTCTCTTCATAAAAGATGCATCTCGTTACTTTTTGTGGTCTCGCTATGGGCAGCGTTTGCTCTGGGCAGCTTTTGCTCTCACTGTATTACATACTTTGCCATTACTTGTTTCCTTTCATGTTGGATGGCTCCGTTGTCAATATGCAATCCCTTGCTGGTGGTTTACGGCTGGGTAGTCTGTTTTCCCCTCTCCTGGAACATAGCTCTTTAAATGTTGGTGATTTCCTGCTGTGTTGTAGTCTTTTACTGATGACATCATGGGCATATTTTTATTTGTTTTTGCATTAAAATGTTGCTTTTGTTTTCACTCATGCTCACGCTGTACCCTGGTCCTTTCGTCCTGCCCTTTCTATTCCCTTCTCAGCAGCACCGAATGGCTGCCTTCGTAATCACTTGAAAGCCCCCTCCCAGTGCACCATTACTTCAAACTGCAATCCAGACTTTAAACATAGCTGCTCAGGTGCTGGAAAAACCAATCACGTCACTGGCTGAACATTGGTGAATGATTGTCCTTGCCATGCTGTTTTACCCTCCCTCTTTTCTGCGTCCTTTCCTGGTCCCTTTCCCTTCCTGTATCCTATCCTCATTCTCTCTTCTGCTACTCGTTCCTTCTTTCTTGCCTCTATCTTGCTATCAAAAGCCTTTTTCATTGCTGTCTCTTGCCTTTTATATTTTTCTCTTGTCCCATTCCCTCCTCTTTTGCCTAGCATCTTTGGTCTGACCTATTTTTAGGTCTCGTGTAGTGAATGCAGCGCAGCTGCTTAGCTAAGCGAGACTATTGCTGTGGCTTAGTAATCTCCCTATGCCACCCTCGATGCCACTCCCACAACACTGCTTGTTGCACTTTAATGCTCGATCCAGGCTCATTTGTACGGTTACTTTAAGAGGCTGAATGGGAGCGCCGAGCTGCGTTAACCTGTGCCTCTCTGTGCTGCCTTCTCTGTAAATCTGTTGAAACACTGAGCGGTGGAATGCGTACATTTCTCTTCCATGTGGCAACACAATTATGTGATGAAACTAGTTTTAAGTGCATGGGCGCTGCGCTTTGTTTCAGGCCGGCACCCGCCTTCAAGTTAGGAAAAACTATTCGGAGCGGGGGCTCCAGGTCACGGACCTTATTCAGTGTGAATACTTTAGCTGCACTTTATTTTCAACTTAATATGACATTTTGGTCCGTATGTGCGGCTTAACTACCTACATGTTTTTTAATCACATTGACCTTTAACATTTCTCACGTTTGGTGCTCTCCCTCTTAACACCAAAATCTACACTCCTCCCACACCCACGTCCGGGTTAAGAATAGTGCCCTTCGTCATCGGCCGCCCGGGCTCAGCCTCTCCCGGATCATATCGATAGCCGCAGGGGCCACGGTGATCAGCCCACCTCTCCTCCTCCCCTGCAGCATCTGACCTACCACTGCAGTTCACACCGTTCTGCAGGGAAAGCCCTTTAATGCCTTTGTGCATTTAGAGGGGACTCGTTGGTTAAGCAGCATTTTCCATAGTTGAGAAAACCAGCCTGAATGCTGTCCTTTTGACCACCAAAAACCCACCCAATCACAACGATTTAAGGAAGCTGTTAAAAACGTTGTTTGCGCATTGAAGGTGCTCTCCAGCATGTTCAAGAACTATGGAATTCATAAAGATTATTCTCTTTTCCTTTGCAATTCTGTGCAGCAAATCGCAACATGAAAGACCTCTACCCCATTTTGGGAGCCAGCTGAAAACCATTAAAAGTGCCGGAGCTTCCGTAACTTGGCAGTCTGCTACGCCTTCGGCGGTTGTTTGCTGTACGATGTTCTACTGGTATGTCCTAAACCTGTTTATTAACACCAGAAGGATCACTTCTTACATTTGATTGGTTTTTGCACTTCACTTTACTCATTCAGTACGGCTGTTGGATAGATTTTGAGGTCTCGTCTATCCCATTCCACAACACCCTCGCCTTCACACACCCTCACCCTCACACCCCCTAACTCACCCACCCTCACCCTTACACACCCTCACTCACACTCACCCTCACACCCCCTCATCCTTACACACACCCTCACCCTTACACACCCCCTCACCCTTACACACCCCCTCACCCTTACACACCCCCTCACCCTCACACACCCCCTCACCCTCACACACACCCTCACCCTCACACACCCTCACCCTCACACATCCTCACCCTCACAAACCCTCATCCTCAACCCCGCACCCTCACACCCCCTCTCACACACCTTCACACACCCTCACACCCCTTCACCCTCACACACTCAAACACCCTCACTCACCCTCACACCCTCACCCTCACCCTAACACCCCTTCACCCTCACACACTCACACACCCTCAATCACCCTCACACCTTCACACTCACCCTCACACCCCCTCACCCTTACACACCCCCTCACCCTTACACACCCCCACACCCTCACACACACCCTCACCCTCACCCTCACACACCCTCACCCTCGCACACCCTCACACCCCTTCACCCTCACACACTCACACAGCCTCACTCACCCTCACCCTCACACCCCCTCATACCCCTCACTCCCCCTCACACACCTCACCCCCTTCTCCCCCCTCACTCACCCTCACCCCCTCACTCACCCTCACACCCCCTCACTCACCCTCACCCCCCTCATTTTCTCATCCTCACACCCCCTCAACCACAGCATCACTCAGCGCAACCACAGCATCACTCAGCGCAACCACAGTATCACTCCGCACCACCACAGCATCACTGGTTCAAATATGTTCCTTCAATGTTTCAAGCTGTTTTCAAGCTTTCAAACTTTATTACAAATCACAAAAAAGATGTTAATATTTCAAGTCTGTTCTTGGATTTTCGTCACAATAAAAAACACTGAACATAATCTTCACAAAAGTTATTTACAAAAGTTTAAGCTATTGACATTACAAATTAAATAAATTATTTAAGTATTAATTATTTAAAAAAATTAAAAGCCATTGTTATTTGTAATATCAATACATCTAAGTCACGTAAATACAAAACATGTTGCATTACAAATGCTATAGGTGTCATATTTGCGAAAGTTATAACTATTGGCATTGTAAATGACAAAGCTATTAATTTAGCTATTTTAAAAAACAACACATAAATAAAAAAATGTCATTTATAAGACCAATAGCTCAAACTTTCCTAATGCGAGACCTATTGCATTTCCAATGCTTATTGATCTCTATGAACAGGAAGCTGAATGAACCACTGCTTCTTTCTCCCCCCATCTTGATTTTCATAATAAATTCTAAGGACAGGACCAGGTCGCACACACATATTTAGATTAACATGCTTCCACAACCCGAATAAAACCAGATATATAGGCTGTTAGGCACTTTGGGCAGGTGAGCATGGCTGTACTCCATGCAGGCAATATTCCTGTCCCAATAGGGAGGCAGCCCTTCCAGAGACAAATGGCCAGGAAAAGGCAGGAAGAAAAACAGTAGCTTCAAAGGACCACAATGCACATTTTCCTTAACACTCCTCATTCTGACCTACTACAAAGGGTCTCTGAGATGGCTTGGGGAGCCCTGTAGTTCAAATATATTGCTTAGGCACTCCCTCCAAACTTCCATGTTAGATACCGCTTAATTGTAGCAAATACAAAATGGAACCCAGTGTCGTAGGGCATCTGTCTCACACATATTCCACACA
The DNA here is from genome assembly GCF_964263255.1 of Lissotriton vulgaris. NCBI lineage: Eukaryota > Metazoa > Chordata > Amphibia > Caudata > Salamandridae > Lissotriton > Lissotriton vulgaris. Next base: position 12,745 of record NW_028249907.1, read on the forward strand.
CTCATCCTCTGCAACTAAATGGTACACATATGCAACATGTGAGTTCCACTTGGATGAGTGAAGGGCCCTATTGCAGGGGAATGAGAAACTAATATAAATACACAGGAGAGGCCAGCCGACCACTCTCCCTAGTAGGTGATAGGTAAAGAGCCAAGTTTCCTAAAATCTTATCACTACCACCACTGCAAGTCCTTTACAGACCAATGGGCTGACAGGTGTCACGTTCATCAAAAGGAGAGTATACATGCTCTGTCCCTTCAATCGCAGGACTGGCAATCCTTGGAACAAAAGTGCCTGCAGTGCATGTTGTGAGTATTGCGGTGGGGGTTAAAATGCTACACTTTGCTATGGTGACTTTGGGGCCAGGCACATGCTGTACGGGACGAAGCAGGAAACCTTTCTCTATCTCAAAAGTGTGCCTCCACTGTTTCTGTAGGGCTCACAGTTGTTAGATAGACACCTACGTGATTTGCTGCTGAAAAATAATGTTCCTAGTCACTTTCTGAAGTTTTTAAATAATATTTAAGTTTCGATTCGGAACTGCCCGTATATCTTTAAAATCAATCATTTTACAGCACATTTACTTCTAAAATTGAGCTATAAAATGTACTATTCAGACCAAGTTATTTTTACAAAATGTTCTTTTTAGTTGGTTGGGTTCACTTGCTCCATGCATTGCGGGGTTTGTATCCATCCTCATAATTCAAAGTTCCCCAAATAGCACTGGACAATGTGAGGAAACCGTGAGAATTTGTCTATGAAATATAATGATTCAGTAACAGTGATGCAGAGTTGAGGATGACTTCCAGAAACATTGCATCAGGCAAAAATGTGGCTTGCTCATTTTTATCACTTTGGCCCCCGTGTAGATGGAACAGCATTTGTACCATGATAAAGCATGACACAAACTGATGTCATAATTGTTTTACCTTGTTTTCAAATTAAGATGTACATAACATGGATGTACCATGTTACAACGCATACTATTACAACTACCTACCGTTACAACGCGACCATTACAACGCATACCATTACAACGCATAGCGCTTTGAGGTGCTGGATAGTGGTAAGTATAATTTACTATTCTAACTCCAGTCCCCGTGGACCCTAGGGAAGGTGTTGGATAGTAAATTATACTTATTCCCTATCCTAGAGCGCCCCCCAGCGCAATGCGTTGTAATGGTATGCGTTGTAAAAGTCGCGTTGTAATGGTAGTGCGGAGTAAAAGATGCGTTGTAACGGGTGTATACCACATAACATACGTTTTCCACTTTTCAAATGTGAAGTATGGGATTAGATTGGACACACAATTTGTTTGCATCATTTCAACATTTAACGAGTGATGCTGTTTTCATTATTCATGGAGAATATATTGTATTTAATACACACTCTAAGGGACTTTGGATCCGTATAATTCAGCCATTGGCTTATTTGGCTAGGAATCCCTGAGCCACTGTCAAACACATATTAGAACAGCCGACTGGGGTACGCTGGTCTCTACTTCTTTTTATTGCCTGTCTGGGAGTATTCTTCACCCTCCATGCATGAAGGACTATTTTGCCACTAGGATGAGCTTTGTAAGAGATACATTGTTTTGTTTTCAATCGAATCGAGATAGTCTGAAGTAATCTGAAAAATAAAATCAAGAGGCCTTCGAAGATGGATATAGAATTACAATCTGGTGCTAAGAACAGGTCTATTTGTGTCCATATACTTGTTGAATTTAGTGTATTAGGTGTCTGTGTGCGCATATACGCAGCCTCCCAGGTGTAAGGCGGGTAAGCTGAATTCTTGCCGTGTAATTAAACACATTGAATGCTTCAGACACCTAGGATTTGCTGGCGTTCATAAACGCAGGGCCCTGACCTGCTTTGCATGTTTCTTCAGTAATTGGTGCGTTAAATGCGACACCACATTTTTATGAAATTGCTCCAGTCGCCTCTCCTGTCTGTTATAATGGTTTCTGTACAACATTATTGTCAACCCGATCACACACTTCCACGCACTTAAAAATGTGTTACTGTCGCGGGTGCATTGCTTTTGCTTTCTTTCTTACTAATATGGTAAAAAACAGAAAAAGTAAACAGCACTTGAGTTTTTCTCGGCATGTGTCAGTATTAAAAAATACCACTATACTAAAATGAATTAGACCTTTTTAAATGCAGAGCACAGGCTCGCCACGGGAAAGTACGCATTAATGACATTCAAACTGACTGGTTTAGACCTGAGTAACATGACCCGTGCTAGGCCCGTGCTATGACTCGGATTTTGCCCCGGGCGCTGCGAGCAGTGTTCATCGAAGACGCCAGCAAGCCGCAAGGTTGATCCCGGACCCCAAGCCATGGAACAGTAATAGGGATAGCACAATATCTCCTGGCCCAGGGCTGTAAGAATGCTTTCACAGGCATGGCTAATAGGCAGTTACATACCAGGGGCCATATGTATCAAAAAAGAGTTTTGCGATTCTCAAAGTGCGATTTTTTGAGAATCGCACAATGCAATGTATGTAGGATTTGCAAAAAATGTTGTGAATCCTACATATTACTTATATGCGAATCGCAAATTGAGATTTGCAAATAAGGAATGCCTTCCCATTCATTCCTATGGGCAAGGAGGCGCGTAGGAATGAATGGGAAGACATTCTCAATTTGTGATTACCAATTAGAGAATCACAAATTGAGAATGCAATTTCAAGGCTGCAAGGGTGCCAAAAGGACACCCTGTTGCTCCCCTGAAATATGCATGTGTGCACATTTTGCGCATATACATGCCATAAGGGTATGTATGTCCCTAAGGGCATGTAGTCCACCAAATAACACTTTGAAAAAAGCAAAAAAGTGCTTTTTTCTACAAAATCGCAAATTAGCACCCACTTGAGGTTGGTAGTAATATGAAATTCCTTAAGGCCAAATAGCAAATTACTGGTGCTTCCAGAATTGCACTTAAGGAATCGCAATTTGCAATTCTTTAATTGCATTCTCAAAATAGAGAATCGCAAATTTTGCGATTCTCTATTTTGCGATGGCCTTTTGGGATGATATATCCCAAAGGCTTTTTCCCATTCGCAAACGGGCAGATTCTGAGAATCAGCCCCTTTGTAAATGGGAAAAAGGCTTGACACATATGGCCCTAAATTCAGTATTTGCAGGCGAGCCACCGAGGACCGAGCCTGCTGTTCACAGTTCACTAGGGGGTAAGAAAGCTCTGCTTTGCCATTGTAACTGCATGAGATACATGTATGCCAACCCTGACATTTGTACCCTGGCAAATGCGTAGGTGCCTGATGAAACAGAGACATATTTTGAATTAAAGGCGTGTTCTCAGTTCCCAAAGAGGGGATGTGCATCTGGTACTGTTTATTAGTTAATACTAATTATCACCATTATTCCATTAACGCAGTCTCCATGAACTTGTTTACATCAGTCGGCTTGACTCTAAATTGTATTATCCACAAAACAACCCATGCCACCTTGATGGTACTTTATCCACCAAGTTTAGAAGTGACCGCCGCCCAGCGATCACCCCTGTACATTGAAAGGACCCACCATCACCATCAAACCTGATGGTGGCTTTCCACCAAACATAAACTAAAAAAAAATGTTTTTCAGAAACAAACACGCAAAGAGGAAGTTTGCTGCCGAAAAACAAAAACCTAATGAGGACCACACTGACAGTTTTCCCTCAGGGTATTGGCTTTATTATTCTCCTTTTTAGTACCAACAATGGTCTTTTCTGTGTCTTTTAAATCAGAATTATAATTGTGTGTCTCTTTCACTTGCATAAGGTTGGCACATTTTTCACCGGTTTGTTGCCACCCTCCAAAGAAACACTTATCAAACCTAGCGAGAAGGTAATTGGCTCTATCAATTTTCAGCTCTTGTAGTTGTGCTCTTATGCTGATTACATTCCGCCCAAGGCCTGTAACTGCATTTTTGGGTGCATGTTCTGCAGTACAGGGATCCCCATTTACCTTCAAGAGGGGCGCCTCTCGTTTTTTTTAGTCAAAACATTTCTTCGGTAAAATGTAAAGTCCAAAGCGTCTAGGCAGTAAGAAAGTTTGTTATAATCTGTTTAGGTAATAAATTCTTGTGAGACCACCTTAACTCCGGGCAGTAACCTCTTCCTCAGCAAATATGGTCTAGGCGAGCGTACGTAGTCAGTCTCAATGGGATGTCCTTAGCACCAGGCATTTACCATACCCAGTTCTGTCAAAAAAGTGCCCCTGCCTGTTGGGTCATCATTGTACCCCTATACTTCTTTGCAATCTATCATCCACAGGCAGATTGAAGTGAATCACTGACATATTATCGAAAATGAAAAAATCGACATACACAAATATCGAGTTCTAAATATCGATAACAAAAAAATCGACGTTCTAGACTTATTTATTAAACTACAAAAATATTGATAACACAATATCGTAATGCAAAGATATCGACTACACAAAAATTGCAAACACAAATATCGTAATCCAAAATATCGAAGGTTATAAATAAACATAGTACATATCAAAAATATCGATAACAAAAATATAGACATCAATATTATCGACAGTAACAAAATATCGACAACTCAAAAATACATGCAAAGTAGTATTTTCCACACTATAAATCAAATATTTAACATATACACTCATATCACATTTAAATAATAAAACAAACATAACTAACACAATGTAAACAACATAAAATAAATAAAAGCTACTACTGAAACGAAAACATTTAAAACAAATACACTCAACATCTACAATACTTAAAATAAATAAAATACCTTTTTTAAAACAGTGTACCTTCATAATATCCTTCATCAAAGAATAAAAAATACAAATTCTCGACGTTGCCAAATTACATTCAACTAAAATAATTAACAAACTAAAAAAAACAATTCAAACGAACCAATAGAGATACAAATAAATAAATCTGACCAATAACATACAACTAATTAAATACTCACTATATAAAGAACTAAACTGAAAACTATTACACCTTCCACGAAAAAATCAGGAAGGAGAAACTCTGCCAGATTTTCTAAATCCTCAAAGACTCTTATAAAATAAAGCCAACTACAAATAACAACAATTAAGTAAATAAACATTTTTAAATAAACTCTCAATTTAAATGTAACCTACATTTTAATTACTTACTAAAAATACTAAATTATATGTTTTATCTCTTTATATTTCCAACACAGATCTAACTATAAAAAATAAGAACATTTTCAACTTGCAAAACAGATAACTGCAAAAGCAAGTATACTTTGCATTTTCTTTTTTTTAGTATAACTAAAACAGAACAAAACACCAAAATGTCCTAACCCTCATACCAACTCCATTCAGACTTTTAAATCTTGTAAAAAAAAGTTTATAAAATATATCTAAAACATAGAGAATGTAAACTTAGTCCTAAATAAACGCCACCACCACATATAAATAAAAAACATAGCATTAAATATACCTTACTTTCTTTCCACAGACCACTTAAAAAAGAACAGCAGCAACACATTAAGAAAACATCTACATTCAACTCCAACTAAATAAGAGTTGGTAAGTATATAATAAATGTACATTTACTATTATTCATGCGTACTGTATAACATTGTTTAATATAGACTTTTTTACAAAGCTTTCCAACTTTTTTTATAACTTGCAGAACAGGTTTATAAAATAAAAGTAAAACATTAATCATAAAATATCGTGTCCTACAAAATGCCAACACCACATATAAATTTGAGACATAGACTAAAATAAACTTAACTTTATTTTCACAGACCACTAAAAAACAGAACAGCATTCACCAAACAAGGACACATCTACATTTAAATTCAACTAAATTATAGTTGGTAAGTATATACTAAAACTGCATATATTATTACTCATGCATAAGGTATAAAACAGATTTTCATATAATTTTATTTACATTTTTTCTAGATTTTAGAACTCCACAATGACTGAAGATGCCAAATTCATTACATCTCAGAAACGGAAATTTTTGTTGTGCTATATGGGGTATGTTTATACCCAGGAATAACAAACAGGGCTTAAAGTAAACTGGAAACGTTTTAAGTATTACTCAAACAAATGTTATGGGGGTGCAACAACAAGGGAAACAAGTTTAATACATTCAAGTGAGCACAACCATCCACCAAATACCTCAGAAATAGAGGTTAGATTTATTCTAGAAAACATTAAAGAGTTAAGTAGCACCTCAGAACTACCAACAAGTGTAATACTTAAAGAACTACTACCTAGAGAAGCATGAGAGCAATTACCAACAATATCTTCTATTAAAAGAAATATAGCTAGAACAAAACAATCTACAAGACCAACAATACCTACACCTAAAACTTTTCCAGAGGTTATAATTCCCCCTGAACTTACCATAACTCATAATGATAAACCTTTCATCTTCTATGACAACAACAATAAAGATAAAAGGATAATTATGTTTGCTACAGCAAACAATATAAAGAAATTAAAAGAAAGCCAAACATGGATGATGGATGGCACTTTTAGCATATGTGAAAAGTAAAACAAAAGATTTCCCAGTGGGAGATAATATTTCCTGCTCATAAGTCAGGGCTCAACTCTCAAACACCATTCATACCATTCATTTTTGTGGAACGGGAAAACACTCGCCAGAAAGGAAAACCACCCAGTCTAATGATACTGTAAAAAATATACACTTTATTCTAAAATATACAACACTAATCAATAAGTAAAAGTTAAAAAACATAAAAGACACAATGGAATGCACAGTTAAAAGCCACCTAATGTGGACGTGGAGAAAATTAATCTAAAGAGACATTTATATCTGTCTTTAGTCTGTCATTTCGGACCATCATTTGTCAACACTACGAGGAAAAATATTCCTTTAGTTCAGTTAGAATGTTGGCAATGCCGAATATGACTTTGAAGTTGGCGTCAACGCGTTTCGGAAGCTTAAGAAATGATAATGGCTTCCTTCCTCAGGACAGTTTGTATACGTATTCTCCACAAGCTGATAGAAAACCTAATGCATAAATAACATAAAATGTAACTATTAGAACCCTTTTACATTTTACACATTTTCCTATTTTTGACAGGACTATTTTGGCTACACACCCAATGTTTATGCTCTATTTTGTAAATCATGGTAAAGGTGGTACAACAACAATTCATAATCTCTGTGGGTTTGTCGGTGGTGCTAAAGCCTTATTTTTTACTCAATTCCCAATTGAGGTAATAAGCATTTCATGCACAAAGTTGGTTATGCACCCAGTTACGGTCATGATAGAAAAATAAATAAACACAGGACAACATATTATGCTGGCAAAAGATCTATGTATCTAAATCCAGAAGAGCTTTTTTACACTCCCTCCATATTGTTTAACACTGCGAGATTAACATCTATCAAACGGGTTCCTTTTTTTTGAACAAAACAGAATGGCTACACATGATAGCTACACATAAGTGTTCCCAGTTAAAAACCACATCTTTACACCCAAAGCGGTATGCCCTTCATTTACCAAACCTAATTACATTAGAAGAGACCTTCACTCTTTCTAGTTTCTATAAAAACTTTTTGCCTTTTGGTTCATGTTCTCCTCGTTCTCTTGTCAAAAATACCACATTCATGCGTCATCCATGCACACTGGCAGCGGTAATTCACTGACCGTAATGATTGTAATTTTCGTAAAGAGGCCACAACATGTATAATGATCCTCAGCTTCGCTTCCGTGACAGTCACCTGGCTTTTCTTTCCTCTCCTACCTATGAATAGAACGGTGTCGAATTAGATGTTAGCTTGCACTTATGCACTTATCGCATAGTGTGCTAAGTTTCGAGTTATATTCACCTTAATGTTTGGAAAGATGTTTTAATCACGACCCTCGTCTGTTTCAATAAAAAGTATTTTTCATCGGTAGGAGGTTTTAAGCGGTCCTGTGTTGATAACAGAAATAAACCGTATTATGGTGCCCTTTATATTTGACAATTGTTGTTCTGATCTCTACAAGGTTAAAAACGGAAATACCTTATAACTCGCTTGGTGCGATGTTTATTTGAAATTTTCGGTCTCACAGTTATTTTAGGTGCTGTTCTTTACTGCAAAAATGGAGAAAAACGCATTGCGTCAGCTTAAACCCGGGGCGTAGTCTAACTTATCACCCCTGTGTCTTATGATCAAGATCAAGTATTTCATCTTACCCGAGATACGTAGGTCTCGTACCCTGAATAGGCTTGTTGTCCGGCTACCGGGTAAAATAGTGCACGAGGCTGCATGCAAGAAAAATAAAAATAAAAGTTTTTGCTAAGAATTCAGTTTAGTGATGGGGACTTGGCATGTTGTAATCTAAACATCCATTCCGCATCTAGTATTTAATCTTACCCGAGATACGTCGATCTCGTTCCTTAATTGGGGTTCTTGTCCAGCAACCGGGTAAAATAATGCACGTGGCTGCATACAAGAAACATAAAAGGGTGTTACTAAGAATTCCGCTTGGTAACGGAGACTTAGCCTGTTTTAGTCTAAACACCCGTTTCCCAATAGCTGTCCTTACCTAGTGTGTGCACACGGCTGGCTTTCCCGGTGCTAACTCTCGTGGCGTCTTTTCGATCACCGCTCTAGTGAGGAAATGTTTGCACGCCTCGTTAGACGTCGCATTTTGATCTAGTGTGGAGATCACGTGATTTAAAAGGGTGGATCTATATCCCTGAGTTAACCCGCTTTGGTCTGTTTTTTTTAAAAAGGAAAGTGGCTGCTCGTGAAAGAACTTTATTATTCGAAGTAAACAAGGACATGTTTTATGGTTGAATTACTACAGCCCATAGTGTGCATTTTTTATTCTTTTTGGCTGTTGTTAAGCTGTAGTATTCTTTTATTGACTGTCACTTGCTTCAAATTTTGTACCTGTGTTCGAGTCGGGTAATTACCCCCTCGTGAAAGGTCCGGGTTAAGATTGATCAAAAATAAACGGTGTTTTTCATGCGTTTCTTGGCCAAACACCACACGTTTTATCTCAATATTATTTTGATTGTGCATAGTATGTGGTGCCGCTCGGATTTGTTCCAAAAAGGAAGTTAAAAAAAGGGGGAATTAAATGCTGACACGGGGTCACAGATCTCTCTATACACTATTAAGAGAGTATTCTTTGGTTACGAGAGATACTAAGTTGTTATGCTAGTAACATGATGGTCACGGCATACAGTAGTTCTGTCTACTCAGATTTAAGTATGGGAGGCAGTTTCGTGAGTCATATCTCAAGGAGTGCATTATGACACTATTTTCATCCAGTCTTCTTTTGTGTTGAGGCCTCTGTTGACAGTGTCTAGCGTGGAAATATACCACTGTTCTCTGTTTTTGCGTTTAATCTCAAGATTGCCTCCTCTTTTGGATGTCGTAATTTTTTCTATTACAAACCATCTGAAGTCTGTATGTTTATGCTGTAATTTGTTAAAGTGATCCACCATGGGGGCATTCTCTTTGTTTGTTTTAAGTGCAGACCTGTGTTCCAACAAGCGCAACCTTATCTCTCTTCCCGTCTCTCCTACATAAGCTAGTTTGCAGGGGCATAAGATTATATAAACTAGGTTGCTACTTCTGCAATTGTTCAAAGTTTTAGCAGTTATAGTGTAGTCGTTGTAGGTCAGTGTCTTGCCAATAATGCAATTTTCGCATATTGAACAGTTACTGCACTTGTGATTCCCTACTGCTTTACTACCTCCAATTGTTAGTTGGTTATTTTGGGTCTGTTCTCTGTATGTGTGGACCAGGTTCTGACGGATATTCTCATTCCGTCTAAATGCAAAAATAGGTTTTGCTATTTTGGTCTCTTTCCCATCATTTAAGATGTGCCAACTGGAATGAATCACGTTTTTGAGCTTGTTGCTGATACTTGAAAATTGACTTACGAAAACAATTTTTGAGTCACTTACAGATTGTTTCTTGGTCCCCTGATCTGGGTGTATCATGCTGTCACGATTATAAAATCGCGCCCTTTTACAAGAGTTTTTGATCAACTTTTTAGGGTATCCCCTGTCCAACAGTTTCTCACTTAGAATGTTGGCATGTTTAGAGTAATCTGCCAGGGTGGAACAGTTCCTTCGGAGGCGAAGGAATTGTCCAAAAGGGACATTTTCCCTCTGGGAGCGGGGATGGTATGGTATACGTTGCCAGGTTCGAGGAGAAACATGTGTTCAATGAAGCGTCGCCATTTTTTGAAAACATCTTGTTGTGGCGGCGCTTCATTGATGACATCTTCTTCATATGGGAAGGTGAAAGTGATACACTGGAGGAATTCTTAGAATGGTTAAATCTGGGAGATGAGAACCTCCGTTTCTCAGCAGTGTTCGATCGAGAATCAGTAAACTTTATGGACATTACCATAAAAAACACCAATGGCATACTTGAGGTAGAACTCTATTCTAAACCCACAGACAAAAATACGCTATTGCACTATAGCAGTTACCATCCCCGCTCCCAGAGGGACAATGTCCCTTTTGGACAATTCCTTCGCCTCCGAAGAGATCTGTGACCCCGTGTCAGCATTTAATTCCCCCTTTTTTTAACTTCCTTTTTGGAAAAAATCCGAGCGGCACCACATACTATGCACAATCAAAATAATATTGAGATAAAACGTGTGGTGTTTGGCCAAGAAACGCATTAAAAACACAGTTTATTTTTGATCAATCTTAACCCGGACCTTTCACGAGGGGGTAATTACCCGACTCGAACACAGGTACAAAATTTGAAGCAAGTGACAGTCAATAAAAGAATACTACAGCTTAACAACAGCCAAAAAGAATAAAAAATGCACACTATGGGCTGTAGTAATTCAACCATAAAACATGTCCTTGTTTACTTCGAATAATAAAGTTCTTTCACGAGCAGCCACTTTCCTTTTTAAAAAAAACAGACCAAAGCGGGTTAACTCAGGGATATAGATCCACCCTTTTAAATCACGTGATCTCCACACGAGATCAAAATGCGACGTCTAACGAGGCGTGCAAACATTTCCTCACTAGAGCGGTGATCAAAAAGACGCCACGAGAGTTAGCACCGGGAAAGCCAGCCGTGTGCACACACTAGGTAAGGACAGCTATTGGGAAACGGGTGTTTAGACTAAAACAGGCTAAGTCTCCGTTACCAAGCGGAATTCTTAGTAACACCCTTTTATGTTTCTTGTATGCAGCCACGTGCATTATTTTACCCGGTTGCTGGACAAGAACCCCAATTAAGGAACGAGATCGACGTATCTCGGGTAAGATTAAATACTAGATGCGGAATGGATGTTTAGATTACAACATGCCAAGTCCCCATCACTAAACTGAATTCTTAGCAAAAACTTTTATTTTTATTTTTCTTGCATGCAGCCTCGTGCACTATTTTACCCGGTAGCCGGACAACAAGCCTATTCAGGGTACGAGACCTACGTATCTCGGGTAAGATGAAATACTTGATCTTGATCATAAGACACAGGGGTGATAAGTTAGACTACGCCCCGGGTTTAAGCTGACGCAATGCGCTTTTCTCCATTTTTGCAGTAAAGAACAGCACCTAAAATAACTGTGAGACCGAAAATTTCAAATAAACATCGCACCAAGCGAGTTATAAGGTATTTCCGTTTTTAACCTTGTAGAGATCAGAACAACAATTGTCAAATATAAAGGGCACCATAATACGGTTTATTTCTGTTATCAACACAGGACCGCTTAAAACCTCCTACCGATGAAAAATACTTTTTATTGAAACAGACGAGGGTCGTGATTAAAACATCTTTCCAAACATTAAGGTGAATATAACTCGAAACTTAGCACACTATGCGATAAGTGCATAAGTGCAAGCTAACATCTAATTCGACACCGTTCTATTCATAGGTAGGAGAGGAAAGAAAAGCCAGGTGACTGTCACGGAAGCGAAGCTGAGGATCATTATAAATGTTGTGGCCTCTTTACGAAAATTACAATCATTACGGTCAGTGAATTACCGCTGCCAGTGTGCATGGATGACGCATGAATGTGATATTTTTGACAAGAGAACGAGGAGAACATGAACCAAAAGGCAAAAAGTTTTTATAGAAACTAGAAAGAGTGAAGGTCTCTTCTAATGTAATTAGGTTTGGTAAATGAAGGGCATACCGCTTTGGGTGTAAAGATGTGGTTTTTAACTGGGAACACTTATGTGTAGCTATCATGTGTAGCCATTCTGTTTTGTTCAAAAAAAAGGAACCCGTTTGATAGATGTTAATCTCGCAGTGTTAAACAATATGGAGGGAGTGTAAAAAAGCTCTTCTGGATTTAGATACATAGATCTTTTGCCAGCATAATATGTTGTCCTGTGTTTATTTATTTTTCTATCATGACCGTAACTGGGTGCATAACCAACTTTGTGCATGAAATGCTTATTACCTCAATTGGGAATTGAGTAAAAAATAAGGCTTTAGCACCACCGACAAACCCACAGAGATTATGAATTGTTGTTGTACCACCTTTACCATGATTTACAAAATAGAGCATAAACATTGGGTGTGTAGCCAAAATAGTCCTGTCAAAAATAGGAAAATGTGTAAAATGTAAAAGGGTTCTAATAGTTACATTTTATGTTATTTATGCATTAGGTTTTCTATCAGCTTGTGGAGAATACGTATACAAACTGTCCTGAGGAAGGAAGCCATTATCATTTCTTAAGCTTCCGAAACGCGTCGACGCCAACTTCAAAGTCATATTCGGCATTGCCAACATTCTAACTGAACTAAAGGAATATTTTTCCTCGTAGTGTTGACAAATGATGGTCCGAAATGACAGACTAAAGACAGATATAAATGTCTCTTTAGATTAATTTTCTCCACGTCCACATTAGGTGGCTTTTAACTGTGCATTCCATTGTGTCTTTTATGTTTTTTAACTTTTACTTATTGATTAGTGTTGTATATTTTAGAATAAAGTGTATATTTTTTACAGTATCATTAGACTGGGTGGTTTTCCTTTCTGGCGAGTGTTTTCCCGTTCCACAAAAATGAATGGTATGAATGGTGTTTGAGAGTTGAGCCCTGACTTATGAGCAGGAAATATTATCTCCCACTGGGAAATCTTTTGTTTTACTTTTCAAGTATATTGGTGCTCTATTTCCCTTTGGGTTACTAAGAGCCCCTCTCTTTCCTTTTTACCTTTACTTTTAGCATATGCCCTAAGCCATTCTATCAACTATATACTATACATGGGCAATACCATAAGACATGCATTCCATTTATATATTGTTTGTTACCAAACTAACAAACTTCAACATACACAGAAATATTGAATAAAATAAAGGAAGAAACAACAGACTTTTTATTTATTTATTCAATTCAATTCAATTCAAAAGTGCTTTATTCGAGTATTACTCATAAAAGCAGACAAACAAACACATAATAAAAATACAATTAAATTACAAGATCGAATATGACTTAAGCACAATACACATTAAAAAGACAATACGAATTACATTTCATCCTGTTATATACAATCAAAGGTGCAAAGTTCATATGATAAAAAGACAAATTTAAAAATAAGCAATCCAGTATCACTGTTAAAAATCAAAAAATTGTTCATCAGATAGACACCTCGCATGGGAACAGAGAATAGATAAACTAGCAGTCTCTGTTCAACTAAGCAGAGAGTAGTTACCCTACTAGCAATCTCTGCCTAATTACCCACGCCCACCCCAGATACTTTGCAGTCGCTATAATAATCCAGTTTAAGGAGGTAGATTTAACAATGCGTAGAGCTACCATGCTACTTTTAGTACCCAGGTTTCTACACATGGGAGCCAACCAAACACGTCTGGGAGCAGAATATGCATTACAAGAGAACAAGAAGTGACCCAACGTTTCCTTTCCTTCCCCACAAACTGGGCAAATAGCTGGACCTCTATCTCTCCATTTTGATGTTAAGTTACTCAGAGGTAGAGAGCCAGCCCTCATTTGGAAAAACAGTTTCCTATCCATGGGTTTCGTTATGAAATCCCAATACATTTCATACAAGGGAAACAGTTTAGCTTCGAGGAAAGCAGTCGTCATAGACCCATTATTACTGCTAAGTAGACTTCTGTTTTCAACCTGTTCCCAGAAAAGATTTTTTATAAACAGCTTGGATGGGAAGGATGACCCGGTTGGATCGGACCACAGTTCAATTAACCCTAGTTCACTTAATGCTAATTTTAATGATCTGAACCATCTGATTTTATGGAATCGGTCTGCTTTGATGACATCAGCAAACCCTGCTGCATATTGTGACAACTCAGGGGTGGTCCAGATTCTACGCCAATATAATATCGGGCGAAGTTTGCACATTGCCGAGATTTCCTTCCTGCCAAGGTCATATCTGAGAGGCAGAAGGGGGCTGCTCTGTGGGGTGCCTGTTAGTTTCCGAAGGAAGTTATTCTCTGATGTCTGTAACTCCTGGAGGTTTTCTTGCCCCCACATCTCTGCCCCATACAATGCTGACCCTATTGCCTTCGCCTCATATATGATCAAAGGAGGTTTAATTGGTTTGGTCAAAGATTTGCTATGCTCCTTGATGATGGTACCAGCCAGTTGTTTGTGTCTTAGTACTGCAATGTTTAAGTGATGGTTCCATCTATCATCATTTGAGATGTGAATCCCCAGGTAAGTAAAAGAATTTACTACTTCGAGGCAACGCCCACTCATGGATATTTTGGATTTAAAATTTCTACAGGGATTAAAAGCCATGAGTTTTGTTTTAGCTGCGTTTACCTCCAAGCCATGGTCACTACAAAATTTATCAAAGATTACCAGTGCCTTTTGCAGACCGCTAGGGGATTTCGATAGAATTAAGGTGTCGTCTGCGAACATTAAAATAGGAACTTTTACACCTGCGAGAGAGGGAGCATCTACAGGCTCGGCTTGCATGCGGGAAACAATTCCATTAATAAAAAGTGTAAACAATGTTGGTGCCATTGAACAGCCCTGTCGAACCCCACGCTCGACAGGAAAATCAATAGTGTCGTTACCGTAGCCACCCCATTGAATTTTAGCATAAGTGCCCTCGTGGAGTCTCATGATCAAAGTTAGAATGGTCATCGGGACCCCCAGAGCTGCCAGCACCTCCCACAATTTTGCTCTCGGCGCCAGGTCGAATGCAGCCCGTAGGTCAACAAATGCTGCGTAAAGACTGCATCCACCCAGAACCACGGTCCTCCACTGTATCAATTGAAAGCGGAAGACCTGGTCCACAGTGCTGGTTGCTCTGCGAAACCCAGCCTGAAAAGGAGATAAAACATTCTGCTCCTCTGCCCAATCAAGCAAGTTGTTAATGATTACACGTCCTACAACTTTTTGAACCGTGTCAATTAAGCTGATTGGGCGGTAATTGCAAGGTTGGGCACGGTCTCCCTTTTTATATACTGGGATAATGACGGCACCCCGCCAGGATGCCGGGATTTCAGCGCCCCTAGCAATATGATTTAGTAAGAGGCAGATGTACTTACTCCACCTATCGGTATCATTTAGAAAGACATCCGCCGGGACTCCGTCAATACCCGGAGCTCGGCCACTGTGAACAGATTTCAGAGCAGACAGGACTTCGCTCAGCACAAAGATGTCTTCATCTGCGAACAGGTAAGTTGGGCTAGAGATGTTAACAAACTGATCCCTGGAGGAGTACTGCTCGCTGAAAAATTTAACCCATGCATCATGAGAGACATTATTATTGGGAGCTTCTGGAGATCTATCATGACCCCATTTGACAATATGCCAAAATAGTCTAGAGTGTTTGCGTTCACTTGCACATTTCAGCTTCTGCCAGTGGTCTTCGTCACATTCTCTTTTAGCCCTAGCAATGCAGTTTTTATAGTGCTTCCTGGCAGATCGAATCTCACTCAAGTTGTTACTTTTGATTGCAGCTCCTAAATTAAATCTTGCTGCCCTACAATCTTGATTATACCACTTTGCTGATTTGTGTGGGCGGACCCTCGTGTTATGTACGGGTTTTAAGAAGAAACTTTTAACTTCGTTGAAAAGAGTCATATGTGCTTTAGTGATATCTTCATGTCCCTGTGAAGACCCAGCTATACTCTCCAGTACCATAATGGCCTTGTCTGTCGCTGCTCCTATTTTTTCCAGGACCTGCTGATCTGCCTTGACACCAGACCACCTTAACCTGCGCATATTATTAGATGGAATAATCGTCGGGAGCACAAGTTGGTCACAAGGGGTTGGAGCAATTTCATTAGATGTCCACCAATTATGTGAGACACATAGGGGGTCGTGGTCGCTTTCTGGCCTAGCTGTTACTACCATGTCACTGAGAGATGACCATATGGATATGCTACAAATGACATAGTCAATGCGACTTTTACTTCGCCCGTTGTTAAAGGTCATGGCGGGAACACGATCTGATTTAGTTCGACCATTCAAGGCACGTAGCCCGTGCTCCAGACACATAGCGTTTAGGCCTAGTATGTCAGCCGTCCAGCGAGTTATCGGTGGGGTATCTAGTGAGGGGATGTCCCAAAGCTTATCTTCCTCTACTCCGAGAGGAGAATCACCAGTGATGAGAGGTTTGAAAGTGCGATTTAAATCGCCTGCAATTAGAATGTTTTTCCCTGCAGAATGTGTCTCAAGAAGATTAAAAAGACTCAAAAGAACCTCTGATTTACCTTTGCTTCCACCTCTAACATAGATATTATAAATATCTATGGAGATGGATAGATCGTTAGTCAATCTGATGAGCTGGATATCTTTTTGGTCAAGCTCCACACATTTTACAACAGTTTTTAAAGACTGCCTGATCCAAATAGTAAGACCCCCCATCGGCCGCCCTTTAGGGCCCTTAGTAGCAGGAACATGAAAATTTATATACCCCAAGGCAAAGATAGGGTCGCACGCCCAAGTCTCTTGGAAGATGCAAAGGTCATAATTATTAATAAATTCAAGCCAGTCAGCACAATCCATCTTGGAACAAAGTCCAGCCACATTCCAGGACAAGAGATTCCCTGAGTTATATGTCTTAAGGGAACAAGGATTTGTAATAGTCTCATGTGTCGTCCTACCCCCAGTGTCCTGATTAGTAATATTTACATTGGATGGCCCTGCTGAATCATCGAACGGATACCCATGAGTACAATCTGTAGTTGAATTACTGACTGCATCAGAAGTTCTTTTGTCACAGAGAGACAAGGGGATAGAGTTACAAATGGGTGGTTGTCAGTCACAAGCATTCAAATTAGATAATGCAGAGAAACGATTTTCCAACCCCAAACCCCAGTCCACTGAAGCTACATCCTTCCTCCCCCTCTTAGTCACAATGTTCCATTTGGTTCTCAAAATACTTGAATTTGGGCCACTTCCCTTTCTTGGATAGAAGAAGTCCAGAGTCAATGGAACTATTGAGGTTGATCTCCGTTGTGGTGGTAGGATGTTGGGTAAGATATTAGGCAAAACCCCGGGATCGGAAAAGTGTAGGACAACACACTCCCCTTTGAACTTTTTCACCCTGTCCCCAATCCACTGGACCCTTCTCGCATTAACGAGCTCTTCAGAGAGTTGCTGCTTTCCCCAAGGAGAGATTACCATGTTGTTGGTCAACCATGATAGGGATTTATTTATTAGAGAAGATGTTGTTTCACGCTCACCTTGAGCCAAGGGAGGAACATTAGCAAGAACAAGTACCAATGGGGAAGCTTCAACTACAAGCTCGAAAGTTCCTTTTTCAGTGATTGGGTCATCAGCAGCAGGAGCTGGGATCGGGGCAATGTGAGCATCACCAGGGAAAATACTATTAGTTGCCTTTTGAGGGTTTGATACATGGGTATGGATAAGTCCACTGTTAACTGCAGTTGCTGATTTACTTAGAGTTTCCTCTATCTTGGCGGAGACATTTTCCGGGATTTTACCAATCTCGCCCAAGGTTTTTTCCAGTAGACCTTCCAGTCGGTTGACCTCAGAGGTTAACTTATCTATTTTACTGACCAGAGGTTTGACCACACATTTGATTTTGGTATCCATCAAAGCCAGTAGTTTGTTACATTGGGCATTGGAAAGAGTGACATAAGCCTCATTGGTCAGATCAGGCTCCTCTTCCTCTGAATGTTTCCTCGGGAGGTTTGCTACTTTGTTCTTAGCTGACCTTAGACACTCCCGTTTCCCCGGGACTAAGATGGGACCTGGGGGGGAGATGGAGGGTTCATTACTAGTGGTCATCTCTGTCAGAGCTTCGTTAACGCTAAGGTCTTCAGGTCCAGCAACAGTACCACTAGGCTGTATGATAATAGTATCAGGAGATGTATCGAGAATTGCACCATTGGAGCTACTATTAATCTGCAGGCCAAAGGGATCATCTGACTCAATATCAATAAAGGGAGATTGGGTGGATGAGTCTATTCCCAAAGATGTTCTCCTATCACTGTTGATTCTTTCTACAACTTGTACAAGATAGTTCTCAATGGAGTTGCTAGGAGTAGGTAACTTTTTTGGAGGCATAATTCTCTTTGCACACAGCCAAAGTTGAAAACATAAAATGGAATCAGCCGGAGTGAGAGATGAACAGAAGCGTCGTTTTCAACACAGCAAACCAAGAGACCAGGCCCAACCCAACCTTGACCAACCTCGGACGGCCTCAGACGGCCCGCCCTTTGTCCGGGCTTCGTCCGGGCGTCCCGCTCGCGTCCCGCGAGACGGGGGTTGCAGCAGCTTTAAGCGCCGCCTGGCGCGTGATTGACGCAGGAAGCGTCTCAGAGGATGCTGGGAATTGTAGTTCGGTAGCAAGAACCAGCGCCGCTCTCCGCTCAACGGCCGGACCCGGAGTTGGAGCTGGGGTCTAACGGCGGGAGGCGGGAGGCGGGCGGTCTGAGCAGCAACAAGAGTCCTTCTCTTCTCTCACAAGGGCATCCAGAAACAGCGGTAAGCCTCAATGGATGTTCCCCCTCTCGACCGGGGTTGCAGCAGCTTTAAGCGCCGCCTGGCGCGTGATTGACGCAGCAAGCGTCTCAGAGGATGCTGGGAATTGTAGTTCGGTAGCAAGAACCAGCGCCGCTCTCCGCTCAACGGCCGGACCCGGAGTTGGAGCTGGGGTCTAACGGCGGGAGGCGGGCGGTCTGAGCAGCAACAAGAGTCCCTCTCTCCTCTCACAAGGGCGTCCAGAAACAGCGGTAAGCCTCAATGGATGTTCCCCCTCTCGACCCGGGTTGCAGCAGCTTTAAGCGCCGCCTGGCGCGTGATTGGCGCAGGAAGCGTCTCAGAGGATGCTGGGAATTGTAGTTCGGTAGCAAGAACCAGCGCCGCTCTCCGCTTAATGGCCGGACCCGGAGTTGGAGCTGGGGTCTAACGGCGGGAGGCGGGAGGCGGGCGGTCTGAGCAGCAACAAGAGTCCCTCTTTCCTCTCACAAGGGCGTCCAGAAACAGCGGTAAGCCTCAATGGATGTTCCCCCTCTCGACCGGGGTTGCAGCAGCTTTAAGCGCCGCCTGGCGCGTGATTGACGCAGGAAGCGTCTCAGAGGATGCTGGGAATTGTAGTTCAGTAGCAAGAACCAGCGCCGCTCTCCGCTCAAAGGCCGGACCCGGAGTTGGAGCTGGGGTCTAACGGCGGGAGGCGGGAGGCGGGCAGTCTGAGCAGCAACAAGAGTCCCTCTCTCCTCTCACAAGGGCGTCCAGAAACAGCGGTAAGCCTCAATGGATGTTTATTTATTTTATTTATTATTTTTTTTAACTTATAAAGCGCGAAGCTACCCGCAGTGGGTTTCCCGGCACCAAGGGACAGACTAAAGAAGGAAAGAACTGCCAAATAAGCCTGCTAAAAGCACTGCTCTAATCACTGCTGAAAAAGCCAGGTTTTAAGTCCCTTGCGGAAGCTAAAGAGATCCGTTTCCGTCTTTGAGGTCACGGGCAAAGCATTCCAGGATTTAGGACCTAGAGGAGAAAAAGATCGGCCGCCCATCTTTACTAGCTTAAATCTAGGAATAATGAAATCGCCATTTCCTGAAGATCTCAAGGTACGCCTGGGCTTGTAGGCCTGAATGAGACCCTGTAGGTACTTAGGGGCTGTGCCTTGTTTGATCTTAAAAACGTGGCATAGAGCATTGAATTTGATTCGACTCGTAATCCTAAGCCAATGAAGATCGTGAAGTGCTTGAGAGGCAGATATTCTCTGAGGAATATTACGAAGAAGCCGTGCAGCCGCATTCTGAACAACTTGATGTTTATTTACTGTTGTCAAGTCAGCTCCAAGGTAGAGGACATTACCGTAGACCAGGCGGGAAACAACCAGTGCCTGGACTACAGTCCTCTGTGTGGAAATAGGGAGCATCCACAGGATTTTTTGAAGCCATCTTAAGGTGGCAAAACAAATGGAGGCCACCTTTACTGCCTGCTGCCGCATCGTGAGCTTTTCATCAATGAGGAATCCGAGATTGCGGACCTGAGCAACGGGTTGAGGGGTAGGGCCCATACCCTTGGGCCAATGTCTTTCCCCAATAAATAGTGATCGACTTTGAACAAGCCATGATAAACTCCATCCTCAAAATATACCCTCACACATCTAAACAAGGATGTTATTTCCACTTCAACCAATGTCTATGGAGACATTTACAAAAATCAACACTTAGGGGTCCATTAGGAAGACTGGCGGTGGCACCACCGCGGTGCTGGCGGGCGGAACAAACGCCTTTTTCTGCCCTCGAGCAGCGGGAAACACGTCCACCATATTAGTATACCGAAACATAGGTCAAATCCCGTCCGCTGCGGAACGACGCGCACCGCCATCAAAGTGCACCCGCCACCGTGGTGGTGGGAGCCAATGGAGATTCACCACCGTGTGGAATGACATCTGCCCGCTCCACAAATTAGGATGGCCCAAACAAGCAGACGCACCGCAGCGGAGACACCGCCCAACCAGAGACTGCGGAAACTCGACAGCGGAGCGCAATAGCAGAGATACGGTCCACACCACCCGGTCACGACAGCCATGGACCCAGCTCTACATGTGTTTCCGTTGCTGTACCTGCTATAGCACTATCATCAAATGGGCCGCCAAGGACACCGCCGCAGGTACGCACCTACACAAAAACAACACACAGGCTGACACAGGGTCAAATTCAACTACAGACACCCTGCTGGGGGTCACAACACATCCACAAGGGCACCCACACATGACCCACCTGCCACCAAGTCACCCCACTACAGCCGGGACACACATCAACCGCGAACTTGCAGCAACGTCCCGGTCCGGGTCAAGTCACTGCAGCGTTCAGCACATGCGTACAATGCAGAAGGCAGGGCCACTCCAAGGCATCAGCAGGCACAAAGACCACACCACCCCCAACCACACATCAACACACCCCATCGAGTCACAGGCCAGGTGCCCATCCTGTGCACCCCCATGCACAGCAACAACTACACCAACAAGCAAGCCCAATCCACCCCCTGCACCACACAACAAAGAACCAGGTAGACAGCCACTGCAGGAGTGGCTGACAAAGAACACACAACACCAGTGCCACACATACTGAAGGCTGACAATACTTGCCAGCACATACACACACAAACACACACCCTGGGTGTAGCCACAAACAGAACACACACACACAGGGATGCCTGAACAGATACCTGCACAAACAAAAACACACAAACACCACAGGAACACACACAGAACCCCATCAGAAACACACACACCCTGTCAGCCAAATTGGGGAAAGGCAATTGGAGCACACACACAACAGGAGTGCACAACCTCATCACTCAGGAACAAAACACACACAACATACCACAAATCACACAAGAAGTGCACCAGCACAGAACTACACTTCCATATCAAACCAACCACAAATGCACATGAAATCAAAAATGAACAAACACCACAGGACATCAGGGGATGCACATCAGGCAGTGCCAAGGCCACATACAGACAGCACTGTATGCACAACAAGCAGTGTGTGCACAGCAAGCACAACAGTCACACAAAGACATCACTAACACAACATCAACCTACACAACACAAATCAGCACAGCACAAAAACAAAGGCACACCCAGGAAGTGAAGCTATACCACAGCCAACACACATACATGCAACACAACAACAACAGATGCACCACTAAGGGAAACAAGAGCACAACCACCCTGACCAAAGCACTGGGCAGCACACACAACTGAAGTGCACATGAGCAATCCTCACTGACTAATAGCACAAGAACATCACACATAAACCATTGGGGCAATGTCCAGAGTGCAACATCACTCTTGGCCTAAGAACTGCACCACAAAGCACAGTCTCACAAATGAAGTGATGTGGAGGCACACACACATGGAAAGCAAGTGGACAGCCGACATCAAAGTGAACTGACCTGCATGTCAGAAGTAGACATGTAAGGGGTGTACCATACACAAATTGAGTGAGTGCAGACCCACAATGCGTAGGCATACGTGGCACACATGGGGATGGCATTACACCACACACCCCATGCTATACAGGAGGATAAAATGCACCATGTGCCTGCAATGCATGAAAAACACAAACAGAATGGCAGTATGGTGCAGCAGGGCTACACAGTCTACACAAACACACTCGAGACACATTGATGATCAAACAAACACAACACTGATGTGCAAGTCACACACTTTGCACACTCATATGTGAGCAAAACAAAAAGGAGAAGTCAGACAGAACAGCATGGACACACCAACACTCTGCACAGTGCACAACAGACAACTCACACATGTGCATACAACCATATCCACAGGGCAGGACAATCCAAACAACAGGTACAACTCCTGGGTGACACGTGTGTCCATCACAATCCAGGGGCACACACACATCGACAACCACTACAAAGTCACACCCTTCACACTGCACACATCTTGACTACCAAAGAGCACACATCTCATGTAGGCCATGGGACCAGGGCTAAGGGCCAACACAAGATGACCATACACATACACAGCTGGGCATGCATAAAGGAATAACACACATACATCATGACATTGCCCAGCCTGCATGCAAACCTGTGCACACCATCACACCCTGTGCTGGCAGTGTCCCCCAACCTGACATCGCAACAATGTAGCCAACAATAGCAAACCACTAAAAAGAGAACTGCATGACAGGCAAAAGAGCCATCACAGATAACACTAGATCAGTGTCTGAATGGACTGAAGACACTGTCACCTCTGTTTAAAAATGTGATGCTGGCAAAGGGCTTGGCAATGTTGAAGTGACACATAGAGCATGGTGCACAGGCAACCAAATGCACACACCAAAAGAACTTTAATCAGCAAGGACACTGACAAAACACACCACAGGAGTAACTGCCTTTATTCACATATTGCACAGATGTGACAGTAGAACAACAGTAAACAAGAGCAAGGCACAAAATGCTGATGATATGCAAGATAATCTGCACAGGCTAACTACAAACAGGAAGGCCAGTGTCCATGGCACAGGGGGGAGCTCAACACAGCAGAGTAACAGGGCCAGTGTCCATGGCAGGTGGCACAGCAAGTACATGAGAGGCTGTACTGGGAATAGGCCAACACAGCAGAGCAACAGTGCCAGTGTCCAGGGCACAGGAGGGAGTCCAACACAGCAGAGCAACAGTCTCACACTGGCACAGGGGAGAGCCCAACACAGCAGAGCAACAGAGCCACTGTCCATGGCAGGTGGCACAGCAAGTACATGAGAGGCTGCTTTGGGAATAGGCCAACACAGCAGAGCTACAGGGCCAGTGTCCATGGCACAGGGGAGAGCCCAACACAGCAGAGCAACAGGGCCAGTGTTCATGGCACAGGGGAGAGCCCAACACAGCAGAGCAACAGGGCCAGTGTCCATGACACAGGGGAGAGAGCCCACCACAGCAGAGCAACAGGGCCAAAGCCCATGGCACAGGGTAAAACCCAACACAGCAGAGCAACAGGGCCGCCAGTGTCCATGGCACAGGGGAAAGCCCAACACAGCAGAGCAACATGGCCAGTGTCCATGGCACAGGGGGGAGAGCCCAACACAGCAGAGCAACAGGGCCAATGTCCATGGCACAGGGGAGAGCCCAACACATTAGAGCAATAGGGCCAGTGTCCATGGCAGGGGGAACAGCAAGTACATGAGAGGCTGCACTGGGAATAGGCCAACACAGCAGAGCAACAGGGCCAGTGTCCATGGCACAGGGGACAGCCCAACACAACAGAGCAACAGGGCAAGTGTTCAGTTCAGGGTGCAAATCAAGTACTTGAGAGGCTGCACAGAGGAGAGTCCAACACAGCAGAGCAACAGGGTTAGTGTTCATGGCACAGGGGAGAGCCCAACAGAGCAGAGCAACAGGGCCAGTGTCCATGGCACAGGGGGGAGAGCCCAACACAGCAGAACAACAGCACTGGGCCAGTGTCAATGGTAGGTTGCACAGCGGGTACATGAGAGGCTGCACTGGGAATAGGTCAACACAGCAGAGCAGCAGGGCCAGTGTCCATGGCACAGGGGAGAGCCCAACACAGCAGAGCAACAGGGCCAGTGTTCAGTTCAGGGTGCACATCAAGTACATGAGAAGCTGCACAGGAGAGAGTCCAACACAGCAGAGAAACAGTGCCAGTGTCCATGGCACAGGGGAGAGCCCAACACAGCAGAGCAACAGGGCCAGTGTCCATGGCACAGGGGAGAGCCCAACACAGCAGAGCAACAGGGCCCGTGTCCAGTTCAGGGTGCACAGCAAGTACATGAGAGGCTGCACAGGCAAGGGGAGAGCAGCAGTGAACAACAAGGCCAGTGGGCCAGGGAGAGGTGCAGAGTCAGGACATGAGAAGCTGCACAGGCAAGGGAAAGCAGCAGTGAACGACAAGGCCAGTGGGCATGGCAAAGTGCAGAGTCAGGACATGAGAAGCTGCACAGGCAAGGGGAGAGCAGCATTGTATGACAAGGCCAGTGGCCAGGGAGAAGTGCAGAGTCATGACATGAGAAGCTGCACAGGCAAGGGGAGAGCAGCAGTGAACGACAAGGCCAGTGGGCATGGCAAAGTGCAGAGTCAGGACATGAGACGCTGCACAGTGAGTGTGTATGAGTGTACCCTTCCATGGCCGGCAACACACCCAGGTGGCAAACAATGGTCAGGACTAGCACACCTGTATGAGAGACAGGTATATGAGGGGGACTGCCACTCACATGTGGCTGTCAGGTGGCCTGGGAGCTGGCTGTGTGTGGGAGGCAGCAGGCCCACTTGACTGGGTAGACAGAGGCCCAGGTGATGTAGGGCTATCAGTGGCTTGGCAAGCTGGAGGGCTGTTTGGATCAGGTGGTGTAGTGGCACGTGGAGGTGGAGTCATGCAGACCTGTGACACAGTGTGTGTGGGAGAGGTTTGAGGGGTGCCCTTCCACTACTTGGGAATTCGAAATGGCTTCCCTGTACTGGGGTTAATGGGAACTGGTGATGACACAACAGGCACACACACCAACTGTCCCGCATCAGGTGCAGACACTGGCACTCCCTCTGGTGACGTGCTGGATCCTGTGGAACGCTTTGTCTGGCTATGCCTCATGACCACCTTCCCATGTTTGCCAGGTGTCCCCCCCTACAGTGCCCTCCTTTGCCTCTTTGACAGGGGTGGCCCCTACAGTGCCCTTTTTTGCCTGTTTGCCCGTGGTGGTCCCTACAGTGCCCTCCTTTGCCTGTTGGCCAGGGGTAGCCCCTAAAGTGTCCTCCTCCACATGCTTCTCTGGGCTTGGAATTTGAGTTGATGTGGCGGGGGAATGTGGCCCTGTGCCCTTCCTAGGTGTACCCTTGCCATACAACACCTCCTCAGTGGGCATAGACACTGCATGCCTAGCTCTGCGTGAAGTTTTAGGGACAGTAGAGTCCTTCGTTGGTGATGCCTCTGAGGCATGGGAGCCTTATGTCTGCCTCATTGCTTTTACAGCTTTGCTCTTCCCTGACAGACTCTTGTCTTTGCATTCTGGGGTGGCTCTGCTCTTCTGTGGGGATGGTGTCTGTGGGCATGCCCGCTTGGGTTGTGTCTGCTGGGTGCTTCTTGTGCTATATCGTGACTGTGACGCATGGGAACCGTGGTCACTATCATCCGATGTGGCCCCTGACTGGGGGTGGACAAAGGCACCTGAGCAGGAATGGGAGTATGTGCTTGTTGAAGGGCAGACGTCACTGCGGATGACAAAGCCTGGACTGTACAGTGTAGCCCACCCACGTCAGAGTGTATGCCCTCCATGTAGGCAACCACCTGGCCTAATTTTTTGTCATGGTCACTGAAGGCATTGAGCAGGGCTGTCTGGCCCACACAAAGCTGGGGCAGGAGCTCTACAGACTCAGCACTGAGGGCAGCAGGGGGACAGGTGCAGGCTCAGCGGTGCCAGGTGTGAATGTAACACATCCCCTCTTACTGACATGAACACGGGCAGCACTAGAGGAAGTGGATGGGAGGCTGGCAACTTGCCACTGTGTGGTAGACGATGATGCCCCCATTCCCTGTGCCTGCCAACATGGATGCATTACCGCTGGCATCAGATGAGGTTTTACTCTGTGTCTCAGGCATGGAATCCTCCTGCATACTCAGGTCCCCCTCAGATGCCCTGGTGAGCTCTGTGTCACTGGTCTCCGTTATAGCTGTAGTGCTACTCTCGCCACAACTGGTTTCTGGCTCCTGTTCCTCCGTGTCCACTGGCGATTCTGCATGAGAGAGATGCAGGGTTGTGTTAGTGTCATCTGAAATAGAAGGGGGTTCCCCAAGACTAATAAATGATGTAGGCAGGAACGAGGGGGGGGAAATTAAACGAGCCAATAGAAAGAGTCACCCTGCCAGGAATGATGAAAGGTGGTCCCAGGTGGGATCCGCTTTTGATAAGGGGGGGAGGAATGTCAGGAGAATACCTAAGACCAAAGGGACGAATGGACCACAAAGAGGATCATAGAAAATATATATTTTTTATTTTTTATTTAGTTAATTTAGTGCATTTAGTCATATTAACAAAATGTTCAGAGATTATACATGTAAAAATTCATAGAGTCATCAGTGCTGTTCATCATTTTTAAAGATCAGTTCATAAAAAATAAACATAAGGAAAACATAGACAAGATATACAGTGTTCAACTCACTCCGGGAGATAAAACAGGGGGCTCAACAGGCACTCTTAGTCTAAAAATTCATTCATACTCTAACACATTCAGTCACTTCATACAGATAATAAACATAAAGCCTGCAACAAAAAGGAGATGGAATTATGGTTGCATGGACGTGGGTACACTTTATGAGAGGCAAGGAGATGAAATATTGTTGCCTTTCCTGATAGCAAACGCCGTAATAACGCCAACGCGCGTTTCGGTGGGGGGCACCTTCGTCAGGGCTGGCAGAAAAGAGTGGGGAGGGGAACACACAAGCTGAGGGGAATGAGGGTTGAGGACTCTAGAGAACAAGGTCCTTTCTGGAGGATCGTAGGATAGGGTGGTAATGGTTCTCAGCGATGGGTGAGAAAAAGATCACGCTGGTATCCAGGTGAGAAATTGATCAGCGAATGGATAGCGAGTGATCAATTTTTTGAAGGCGCGGGTTTCCTTTGTTTAGGGGGCACTAGTATCTATGTAAATAGCTGTTCAGCGGTAAAATGACGGCCATCACATTTGAAGGGCGAGAGCTTCCTTAGTTTGGGGAGCACTGGATATAATACGCTAAACATGGCTGCGTCTGGAGGCTGGAGATGTAAAGGCGTAAATTGGACGCTAGGTGGGTTGTACAGGTAGAGACTAAGATTGCGGGGCTTCACGCTGCCTGAAAACGATAGGCAGGCGGCGTGGAGCTCAACATATATCAGCGGGGCTGGTACGTAGTAGAGTTCAGGTCTCTGAGGTAATCGGAATGCTCGAATCCCAGACGCAGAACGGAAACCCCGGGGTGCTGGCTGGATACCAGGACGCGTGTTAGTGTCATCAGCAGGACAAAGCAATCCAATTAATGCAGTACAGGGGATGCCCAAATCAACATGGTGACGACCACACCCTGCAATCACATTCCAGCAACACACTACATAGGCCACAACAGTGCCTGTAAACATGAATCTCTGCCATTACTGAGCCATTTTAAGGCCACACAGCACAATACCCTGCCCATGCATGAAGTGTAACAGACACACAACTTGCCCTGCCCACACCTAGGGACATGCTGTGGGGACAAAACTTATGACCACTGACAGACCTTGAGGGAACAGGAGGGGACAGCACACACACCCATTAGGACATGACAGTCCACAATGGCAAGCAGACCATACCAAGCACCATGTGGTACTGTGGTGCTCCTTGTTGTCAGATGTAAGGGCCTCACCGATCATGGTGCATGCAAAGTAGGCAAACATGAAGTCACACTCATAAAGTGGAAATTGCTGTTCACCCCCTAAAAGATTCCCCACACTATCCCAATGCTGAATGACCATGTAGATCCTAACACATCTGGCTATGGGAAAGCACAGCAGGGAGGATCACCTTGGTAAGGCCACTTTGGACCAATGCATGACACTGGCACTCATCCCGGCACCCACTCACATGACACAGCACAGCACCACCCCACGAACATCACATGGCCCACCGCTGCCACAGGCCCCGTACACATGCATCCGCTCCCAGCCAAAGTCACCCTCCCCAAATACTCACCCCTGCCTTGCTGCCGATGCTCCTTTAGTCGTGCATCCCGCTCAGGAAGAGTCACTGCCAATATGCGGCCCATCAGTGGTGTCATGTTGCACCGTGCCAAACGCCCAGTGCATGGTAGCAGCCCCTATGTCATCTCTGCCACGTTCTTTGCCAGCCGGCTTATGTCGTCCCACTTCTTGTGGCAGTGGGTGCGTCATCGGTTGGATACCCCAGGGCTCGTACCTTTGCTGCAAGGGCCCTCCACACGGCCTTACGCTGGTGTACTTTGAGCTGCAGATGTGGGAGAAAAGAAGGGGAAATGATCGGTGACACAGTGTCATGTACCAACATCTATCAGTACAGTAGCAAGACACAGACTCATGACCAATTGTAATCTCCATTCATCCCAAACTGAGGGACACCCCACAAGGGCATCCTGCATGGGCCAAACAGATGTGATTGCATGCATTCATGAGGGCGTACAGGGTCCCTGATAATCTCACACACATGCAGGATGACTGCACTGAACCCCCTCAGTGGCTTGAACACATCTCCTGTCCCATACATGTCTGGCCACTACATACATCACATATCTACCTGTGTCTGTGTGTAGAATCACTGTGTGTATGACTGGGCAGCATTCAATGAGCATGTCCTGTGAACATATGTGTTTGTAATGTGTGTGGCCTCGGGGCACATGGACTCCCCAACAAAATAGCAATCTACACAAGTGTGGTTGTGTGCAATTATACAGGCCTGAGATGATGCATATCGTCATTTCAGTGTGAATGAACAAGAGGAAGGCCCCAGTAAGTGCAGTGATGTGATCTCATCTTGGTGGGCGGGCACTGGGCATAGTCTCTAGGTTCACACTGAGTCAGACAACAGGGGCACACAGAGACAATCACCCAAGCAAGTACTGCCCTGGCACCTGTATGTCCAACATCATGTGGCTCTGTATGGCTGACAATGTTACACATTCCACTCAGACATACAACTGCAGGCACTGTGACATTGGGACACACACACTCCCTCGCCCTGGAGACAGCATGTTTGTCAGTGTATGACACAACCCCACACCCTTAGGCATTTACTGCAGCAGCACAACTACATGTCTGCCCCCGCTGCCCTACATCTCCCTCTACGATGACTTACCACTACATTGGGGCCACCATACAGCCTTGGGTACTGTGCCAGCACCTCGTCCACAAGGACCTCCAGCTCCTCGCTTGTGAATGGACTGGCACAGATCTTTTCTGTCCTTGCCATCCCTGTTAACATGGAATAACTGTGGTGGAAGTGAGTGGTAAGGGGTCCCAGGCAGCAGTCACTTGAGGCAGCAGCAGGAGAGGGTCCCAGGCAGCAGTCTCTTGAGGCAGCAGCAGGAGAGGGTCCCAGGCAGCAGTCACTTGAGGCAGCAGGAGAGGGTCCCAGGCAGCAGTCTCTTGAGGCAGCAGCAGGAGAGGGTCCCAGGCATCAGTCACTTGAGGCAGCAGCAGAAGAGGGTTCCAGGCAGCAGTTACTTGAGGCAGCAGCAGGGAAAGGTCCCAGGCAGCAGTCTCTGTGAGCGGTGGAAATGTGAGACTCACTCCTACTGATTTATATCCCCCCTGGGGTCGTTTCTTAGGTGCCAGGCTGCAAAAATTGGTTGTTCAGGTCTGCCTCTTTGAATGGCCGCCTCCGCGGTGGCGGAGCACGCCTTCTGCGATTTTCAAAACTGCATCATGCCACCACAATCATCGCTCCCATTGGTTCTAGGACATGCTCCATGGCGGTGATGCACCGCAGGGGCCCGGGGTGTGCTACCGCAATGGTGCCTCTTTCAAAAGCATCCAATGACCGCCTCCACGGTGGCGGAGCACGCCTTCAGCGATTTTCAAATCTGCATCATGCCACCACTAACATCACTCCCATTGGCTCTAGGGCATGCTCCATGATGGTGATGCACCGCAGGGGTCTGGGGTGTGCTACTGCGATGGTGCCTCTTTCAAAAGCATACAATGTACGTCTCCGCGGTGACGGAGCCCGCCTTCCGCGCTTTTCAAATATGCATCATGCCACCGCAATCTTTGCTCCCATTGGCTGTAAGCAATGCCCCATGGCAGTGTCTCACCGCTGTGGCCAGGCGGTAGCTACCGTGATTAGGGTGGCGGAGCATGCCCACCACCATCTACCCATGTCTCCATGCCAATGGCTACCGCACCTGTGAAGGGGGTGCTGCTAGTGTCACACCGCCGTGGCCAGGCGGTAGCTACCGCGATTTGGGTGGCGGAGCATGCCCACCGCCATCTACCCATGTCTCCATGCCAATGGCTACTGAACTTGTGAAGGGGGTGGTGCTGGTGTCACATCGCCGTGGCCAGGCGGTAGCTACCACGATTTGGGGCTCATGCAATGGCAATGTTCATCGTGAACACTGCATCAATACACAGCAGCAACATGGTTAAGGGCACATCTTTGTGGAAACAATGCCATTATTCCATATAATCCACAGGTGGACGCACGTGCCATGGTTGGCTATGTCTGACATACATTGGCCTCTGGTCCCTGCCATGTCACTTATGCATTGGATGGTTGATGATGCTTGACAGTCTGTAGTGTAGTTCCTAGTTTCCCACTAGGCCCTGCGCATTGGAATAACATAAACAGTAGTATCGACGTGGAACTGCGGATATTCCAGGCCTCCACTGACTATGCTAAACTTAATTGGGTTGTGTTACCAACTAGCTCAGAGGTCACTGGAAACTTTCTTCTCTGCATAGGAAGTGATCAGCTTCCTTGGCACAGACAAGAAGGGATTCAGCTTTCCAACAACCGTGCAACATGACAACTTTGCTCCTCAGATCAAGAGTCAATCTCTAGGGTTGTGTGAAACAATAGACATGTATTTCACTCAGTCAGTCTAGTGCAGTTTACTTTCACGAGATGTAGAGAATAGAGAGACGGGCGTTTGTCAATAAAGGGTTAACATTTATTGAACAGTCTTTCTTCTCGTACAAGCGAAATGTATTGCCACAATTGCAATAATTGTTATTATAAAAAGTACGTACAGTAAGATAAGTATTGCGAAATAGAACTGTAAAAGCATTGATATGGTTTCTTAGCCATACAATGGTTTAAAAGTAATAAAACATATATACAGTCATATATACATTAGGCTAACATACTCAACTGGTGCTTCTAACTAAGCCTACCCCAGTGTGCCTGACCTAAGCCTAACACGTGAAAGGGGAGTAAGTAAGTAGCTTTAAGTTAAGTTGGTTTTGCCAAGGTTTGTTTCAAGAATTCTCGTCTAAGGGTTTAGTCAACACCATACCTCTGAATAGAATGATGGAGGATTGGTATCTCCTTCAGGGGTCTCTCTCGATATCCCAGTCACCTGCGAGGGTAGACCGGAAACGCCGGAGCTGGATTTCTCTGCACGAGAAAGGCAGCAGCTTTTCTTCAGCGCGTCGAGGAAGGAGGGGGGACAGCGTCCGCGGGCAGCTGGAATCTGCTGGATGTCTTCGCAGAGGGACGGCTGTTCAGCTCCTTAAGCGTACTGCACCATAGTTCGCGCTTTAGCAGCGATAATGGTATCAGCAGCTTCACCACCACAGGGACAGCAGGCTGCAGCGACAGAGTGCTAGATTTACCAACACGGGGTCTTGCAGGCAGCTGGCATCAGCAACAGTAGCTCATTGCTTAAGGCAGCGTTGGTAATATTTATACCTGACAGGTGCCGGGTTTGACGCAAGTTTGCTGGACATAAGACGTCAATTAAAGATGTCACTAGGAAGTGATAGTTATCAGTTGCTCATTAGAGTTCCATTACTAATCAAAACACAGCAAGCGGGGATTTCCAGGTTTGCTGAGTTTTTATCTTGTTGAAGAACTCAGAGTGTTATCTAGGAATATCAGATAGTGACTACTGCTCTGTCATTGCACTAATTGGTCGCAAAGGAAGTGGCAGAGGGAACTATGCTGGAATGTGGCTCTGTTCGTGTGAGGCCAGAGATGACTTTTCAGAAAATCGCACTTGAACGGTTATGCCAATATAGGGAATAAATGGATTTATAGCCGAATAGGGGCATAAGGTCACAGTATCGATCAGGAACCTAGATAAACACGCAACACCCACTCCACGGGTTAATGTCCATCAAAATTACTAAAACTAAAGCAATTAGATGCATGTGTAACATTGCCCACCCCAAAATACATAAATGCATTCGAAATAGGCGTAATTGTAATACATGAATTTAGGTACTGTACGTTTTTTAAAGCATAGTAATCATTCAAAAAATTATTGCATATGAAATCAATGAACGATTATGCAAAAGGAATTACACATGAAGTATCTCTGACAGAAGAAAGGCGGGATAAATCATCACATAAAAATGCATTGTAATAACATGTGTGCTAGAGGCTGGTGTAATGTTGTTATGTCTCTAGATGTGTTTAGAAATAGAAGTGTGAAGCTTCTGTTCTCTAAGAATAGTTTTTACGTTAAGCAAAGAATTGTTCGTGCCAAGAAAGGGTCAATATTAAAAAAAAATTGTCCAATTCAAAGAAAATAGATTTCCAAAGCTCTTGGCAGTTTTTGTTGATCAAAACTGAAGGCCGAATTCAGAGTTCATGGGAACGCTGTGTGTCGGAAAGCTTCTAAAAGTTATTGTTTCTGTACGGGTGAGAACATCGTATCAGACAGGCTCTCAAAGAATTGGTCTACAAATTCAGGTGATAGTTCAACCAAATTAGATAGCGCTGTAACTTGGCAGGTGTGAGAATGATTGCTGTCATCGAAGGCAGGACCAGCAATGCTCACAGAACGTTGTACCTGGATGATGTTGCTTTTGTCACTCGCTCCACTGTTACCACTTGGTTGTAGCACAGGAGTCTCCACGAATGCCGTCATCAGGATTGGTAGCCGCTGGGGACAACACAATGCGTGAGCCGTTATTGGACTGAGCAAAGTATCGACGTCCATTGGTACTGCTGATGGAAGTGAAAGACAGATGTCCAACACGCATTCATCGCCGCAAAGCATACACCGTAGCACAGGTAAAATGCAATTTTGCCATATCGGTCTGAATGAAAGGAACCAGGTCATGTTTAGATCTCTCAGCCTGGCCAATCCAAGGATGTTAGTTATCCTGTCCCGGTAGCGCATTGCTAGGATTGTCTCTTCCATTCCCATGGGAGCTATGTCTGAGCCGAGGCTTGCCATAACGAAGTAGGAGGGTCAAAAATAGAATCCCTGCGACGAGTCCCAAAAATAATGGTATGCCGCCAAAAATGGAGTGCACAAAATTAGGAAAGATTCCCAAAATTGCCTGGAAGGGTGTTAGAAGTCCCGTAAAGACTGTCTTAAATATGCCTGGGATGCTTGTTGCACTAGACATGTTAAGGAGTTGGCTGAACATTTCTACGAAATGCACGGGGCAATTTGTTGATAAAAGGTCATGAACTTCAGTAGCTGTCCTTGCAACTAGAAGATCATACGTCTCTTTAGATGACGTTATAGGCACTGTTGTCTGTAAAAGTACAGATTTCATTTTGCTTAATGTATCAATTCGTATAGAATAGAGATTCAGACGAGGCCAGATGGGAGTCACTATGTCTGCAGGCCCACTCGGAAACAATGCTTGCATACAGCATTTGACCATGGATGTTACTTCTACTAGATAACTTTTCCCTGGCACGAGGCCACAACATCTGTGATCCGTTCTAAGAATGTAACTCCCGTTCGCGAGTTGCATAAAGAAGGGCTCTATCTGAGTTGCAGGTGTGACTAGCTGGTGGCATGAAAGGTTGTTTGAATTTCCATCACATGCTCCGTGTAAATTAATACCCTGACACAAAAGTATACCGCTTAGTGAATGTTTACAATTTTCACCACTAAGAAATATATTTTTGTCACTGTCACTATAGCAAGAATGAGTGTATGGTAATTTCCATTCGGATTTTACATATCCTTTACCCAATTGTTCATATTGGCCAGCACGTATGTACTCAAGGCACTTTTTAAATCGGAAAGTTGTTATCGGAATTGTGATAATTCCGTGTATTATCCATTCAATGACAGGACTCTCTGACATTGTCAATGGTAATCTCTCGAGTTTTTCGATGCTCAGGATTGTATAGTCTGCTCCTTTCTGTGCCAAACTGATCTGTTTATCAGTAAGGTTAAAACTGGAAAATAATGACGTTGTGTTGATTAAACGCCAAGGCACATAGCCTGAACGAAGATTTTGCAGCGTCCAGCCTAATTCTATAATAGAGCGTAATTGAGACTGGCCATGATGTAACATTTGCAAATCTCTGTCTATCACATCAAAGGCAGAGGATACAATATTGTCCAACGAATATATTCTGGAAGACAGAGTCATTAACCCATTGTCTACCACAGAAAGTGATTTCTCCAAGTTAATACGATCAATTTCTCGTATTTTTTCAGCAGTTTCAATTTGCTTTACTTTCCAAGCCTCGTTGTAAGCAGCATAGATACTGGTCGCTATGAAACGCTTTTGACGCTGTTTGCGTGGTCCAAGAATGAAATCGCGCAAATCAGCACCATCTTTTAGTAAAGACAAGTGTTGCTTAATGTCAGCCAGTGTGGACGAGGTTAGCCATTCAAGGCAGAGTTTCCCTACACTGTATGTTGTTATAATCCCTGGATGTTGTCTCTGGGAGTATCTTGAGTCTAATCTGGTCATTTTTAACCCCTGTGTTTTATTCAGGAATCTATCTTGACAGCTATTTGTGTCTGTAAGCCAGATTAACCACTTTTTCCAATCAGCATGTGTTCTGTTGAAATGTAAAATTTGTGACACGTCTAACTCAATATCTGTGGTTGCATTTTCAGGTATTGGCTTTGGTATAGACGGTGTTTTAAGGTCTTTGATCTTAGCTAGGCCAAGACAAGATGTTTGGTGTATTGTGTCATTTAAAAATAACATTTGTTCTGGTATCATGCAGGTTCTAAATAGTGCTTCAATGCCTTGCACCTGCCAATCTTTTGTACCCCAAATTGTTTTCGTTTCAATATTATTTTTCCAATAATCAAAACCAAATGTCATCATTTTGTCATAAAATGCTTCTGAATATATCAATTTAGAATTTGTCAGCATTGTTTTCATTCCTGTTTTATCTAACAGTTTATAATAAAACGTTTCTGCATCACTGGTATTAAACCCTGAGAAGTATTTGAATTTCTCAAAGAATGCTTTAGAACTGCTTTTAGGTGGTGTAGAACAATGTTCCCATTGATTATACATAAAAACATTTCTAGGCTGTGCAGATTTATGCAAGTAGTGATCCCCATAGTGGGTGTAACAGAATAACTGCTCATAACTAGATGAACCTTGTAAATAATCATGATCTGTGAATCTAGCTGACATTACTAAATCAGACATCATGTCATTAATACTGTTAAAGTCCCAATCATCAGAAAATGTACTAGGTGTCACAAAGTCACTTAAGGAAACCTTCAGTTGATGAGGATACTTCAGGATTTCGACCGGACCATATATCTCATAGTCTGTTTTCTCCCATACTACCCCACCAGGTATCGGAATTGCTGTGACATTTACTGTTGACAGTTCTCTTTTCTTCACGTGGGATGATCTGTGTGGTTTCAGGACTAGGTTGATGTTCTGACTTGCTGTGTCCATTGTAATATATTTTCCTTCAATGAATTTTCCCAAACATAGTACCATGATGAGCCAAAGCAGGAGGAAAAATACACCTAGACCGAACCAGAACTCTAGCCAAGGGGAAATTAGGTAGATTTCCTTCAGTTGATGAAAGAGTTCCGTTGCTTTTTCTTTAAAAGTCTTTTTTGTTTCTGGCATCACTTCGGGGTCATTTAAATCTTCAGAGAAGTTGTCGAAGTTGATGAAATAACCAGAGGCAGTTCTGTCAATTGATGGGATTGTTCTTTCAATCTGTCTATCCGTAGCACTTTCTGATGCCACATTAGTGTAGACCGGTGTTGTTTCTTGACGAACTGTTTCAATCTGTGTTTCAAGAGGCACGAGTTCCATGGCATTATTGCATAGTCCTTCATTGTGCACTGCAGGCTGATCGAATGTGATTAGTCTTTCAGTTTGAACCTCTTGGATTGTTGCAAGTTTGGGTATTCTGTTGTTTCTTGGGAGTCCACTGGGCCTACTGTTGATTATAGGCCACATGCTTGTGGTTTTACCAGATCGATAGACATGACTCTGTTCTCCTTTTTACCAGCAAGGGGCGGTAGCACAACTGATCTTGTTCCGGTGACTGCTGTAGTGTAGTTCCTAGTTTCCCACTAGGCCCTGCGCATTGGAATAACATAAACAGTAGTATCGACGTGGAACTGCGGATATTCCAGGCCTCCACTGACTATGCTAAACTTAATTGGGTTGTGTTACCAACTAGCTCAGAGGTCACTGGAAACTTTCTTCTCTGCATAGGAAGTGATCAGCTTCCTTGGCACAGACAAGAAGGGATTCAGTTTTCCAACAACCGTGCAACATGACAACTTTGCTCCTCAGATCAAGAGTCAATCTCTAGGGTTGTGTGAAACAATAGACATGTATTTCACTCAGTCAGTCTAGTGCAGTTTACTTTCACAATATGTAGAGAATAGAGAGACGGGCGTTTATCAATAAAGGGTTAACATTTATTGAACAGTCTTTCTTCTCGTACAAGAAAATGTATTGCCACAATTGCAATAATTGTTATTATAAAAAGTACGTACAGTAAGATAAGTATTGCGAAATAGAACTGTAAAAGCATTGATATGGTTTCTTAGCCATACAATGGTTTAAAAGTAATAAAACATATATACAGTCATATATACATTAGGCTAACATACTCAACTGGTGCTTCTAACTAAGCCTACCCCAGTGTGCCTGACCTAAGCCTAACACGTGGAAGGGGAGTAAGTAAGTAGCTTTAAGTTAAGTTGGTTTTGCCAAGGTTTGTTTCAAGGATTCTCGTCTAAGGGTTTAGTCAACACCATACCTCTGAATAGAATGATGGAGGATTGGTATCTCCTTCAGGGGTCTCTCTCGATATCCCAGTCACCCGCGAGGGTAAACCGGAAGCGCCGGGACTGGACTTCTCTGCACGAGAAAGGCAGCGGCTTCTCTTCAGCGCGTCGAGGAAGGAGGGGGGACATCGTCCGCGGGCAGCTGGAATCTGCTGGATGTCTTCGCAGAGGGACGGCTGTTCAGCTCCTTAAGCGTACTGCACCATAGGTCGCGCTTTAGCGGCGATAATGGTATCAGCAGCTTCACCACCACAGGATAGCAGGCTGCAGCGACAGAGTGCTAGATTTACCAACACGGGGTCGTGCAGGCAGCTGGCTTCAGTAGCTCGTACAACAGGCAATTGCTTAAGGCAACGTTGGTAATATTTATACCTGACAGGTGCCGGGTTTGACGCAAGTTTGCTGGACATAAGACGTCAATTAAAGATGTCACTAGGAAGTGATAGTTATCAGTTGCTCATTAGAGTTCTATTACTAATCAAAACATAGCAAGCGGGGATTTCCAGGCTTGCTGAGTTTTTATCTTGTTGAAGAACTCGGAGTGTTATCTAGGAATATCAGATAGTGACTACTGCTCTGTCATTGCACTAATTGGTCACAAAGGAAGTGGCAGAGTGAACTATGCTGGAATGTGGCTCTGTTCGTGTGAGGCCAGAGATGACTTTTCAGAAAATCGCACTTGAACGGTTATGCCAATATAGGGAATAAATGGATTTATAGCCGAATAGGGGCATAAGGTCACAGTATCGATCAGGAACCTAGATAAACACGCAACACCCACTCCACGGGTTAATGTCCATCAAAATTACTAAAACTAAAGCAATTAGATGCATGTGTAACATTGCTCACCCCAAAATACATAAATGCATTCGAAATAGGCGTACTTGTAATACATGAATTTAGGTACTGTACGTTTTTTAAAGCATAGTAATCATTCAAAAAATTATTGCATATGAAATCAATGAACGATTATGCAAAAGGAATTACACATGAAGTATCTCTGACAGAAGAAAAGCGAGATAAATCATCACATAAAAATGCATTGTAATAACATGTGTGCTAGAGGCTGGTGTAATGTTGTTATGTCTCTAGATGTGTTTAGAAATAGAAGTGTGAAGCTTCTGTTCTCTAAGAATAGTTTTTACGTTAAGCAAAGAATTGTTCGTGCCAAAAAAGGTCAATATTAGAAAAATTGTCCAATTCAAAGAAAATAGATTTCCAAAGCACTTGGCAGTTTTTGTTGAACAAAACTGAAGGCCGAATTCAGAGTTCATGGGAACGCTGTGTGTCGGAAAGCTTCTCAAAAGTTATTGTTTCTGTACGGGTGAGAACATCGTATCAGACAGGCTCTCAAAGAATTGGTCTACAAATTCAGGTGATAGTTCAACCAAATTAGATAGCGCTGTAACTTGGCAGGTGTGAGAATGATTGCTGTCATCGAAGGCAGGACCAGCAATGCTCACAGAACGTTGTACCTGGATGATGTTGCTTTTGTCACTCGCTCCACTGTTACCACTTGGCTGTAGTACAGGAGTCTCCACGAATGCCGTCATCAGGATTGGTAGCCGCTGGGGACAACACAATGCCTGAGCCGTTATTGGACTGAGCAAAGTATCGACGTCCATTGGTACTGCTGATGGAAGTGAAAGACAGATGTCCAACACGCATTCATCGCCGCAAAGCATACACCGTAGCACAGGTAAAATGCAATTTTGCCATATCGGTCTGAATGAAAGGAACCAGGTCATGTTTAGATCTCTCAGCCTGGCCAATCCAAGGACGTTAGTTATCCTGTCCCGGTAGCGCATTGCTAGGATTGTCTCTTCCATTCCCATGGGAGCTATGTCTGAGCCGAGGCTTGCCATAACGTAGCAGGAGGGTCAAAAATAGAATCCCTGCGACGAGTCCCAAAAATAATGGTATGCCGCCAAAAATGGAGTGCACAAAATTAGGAAAGATTCCCAAAATTGCCTCGAAGGGTGTTAGCAGTCCCGTAAAGACTGTCTTAAATATGCCTGGGATGCTTGTTGCACTAGACATGTTAAGGAGTTGGCTGAACATTTCTACGAAATGCACCGGGCAATTTGTTGATAAAAGGTCATGAACCTCAGTAGCCGTCCTTGCGACTAGAAGATCATACGTCTCTTTAGATGACGTTATAGGCACTGTTGTCTGTCAAAGTACAGATTTCATTTTGCTTAATGTATCAATTCGTATAGAATAGAGATTCAGACGAGGCCAGAGGGGAGTCACTATGTCTGGAGGCCCGCTCGGGAACAATGCTTGCATACAACATTTGACCATGGACGTAACTTGTACTAGATAACTTTTCCCTGGCGTCAGGCCACAACATCTGTGATCCGTTCTAAGAATGTAACTCCCGTTTGCGAGTTGCATAAAGAAGGGCTCTATCTGAGTTGCAGGTGTGACTAGCTGGTGGCATGAAAGGTTGTTTGAATTTCCATCACATGCTCCGTGTAAATTAATACCCTGACACAAAAGTATACCGCTTAGTGAATGTTTACAATTTTCACCACTAAGAAATACATTTTTGTCACTGTCACTATAGCAAGAATGAGTGTATGGTAATTTCCATTCGGATTTTACATATCCTTTACCCAATTGTTCATATTGGCCAGCAGGTATGTACTCAAGGCACTTTTTAAATCGGAAAGTTGTTATCGGAATTGTGATAATTCTGTGTATTATCCATTCAATGACAGGACTCTCTGACATTGTCAATGGTAATCTCTCGAGTTTTTCGATGCTCAGGATTGTATAGTCTGCTCCTTTCTGTGCCAAACTGATCTGTTTATCAGTAAGGTTAAAACTGGAAAATAATGACGTTGTGTTGATTAAACGCCAAGGCACATAGCCTGAACGAAGATTTTGCAGCGTCCAGCCTAATTCTATAATAGAGCGCAATTGAGATTGGCCATGTTGTAACATTAGCAAATCTCTGTCTATCACATCAAAGGCAGAGGATACAATATTGTCCAACGAATATATTCTGGAAGACAGAGTCGTTAACCCATTGTCTACCACAGAAAGTGATTTCTCCAAATTAATACGATCAATTTCTCGTATTTTTTCAGCAGTTTCAATTTGCTTTACTTTCCAAGCCTCGTTGTAAGCAGCATAGATACTGGTCGCTATGAAACGCTTTTGACGCTGTTTGCGTGGTCCAAGAATGAAATCGCGCAAATCAGCACCATCTTTTAATAAAGACAAGTGTTGCTTAATTTCAGCCAGTGTGGACGAAGTTAGCCATTCTAGGCAGAGTTTCCCTACACTGTATGTTGTTATAATCCCTGGATGTTGTCTCTGGGAGTATCTAGGGTCTAATCTGGTCAGTTTTAACCCCTGTGTTTTATTCAGGAATCTATCTTGACAGCTATTTGTGTCTGTAGGCCAGATTAACCACTTTTTCCAATCAGGATTTGTTCTGTTGAAATGTAAAATTTGTGACACGTCTAACTCAATATCAGCGGTTGCATTTTCTGGTATTGGCTTTGGTATAGACGGTGTTTTAAGGTCTTTGATCTTAGCTAGGCCAAGACTAGATGTTTGGTGTATTGTGTCATTTAAAAATAACATTTGTTCAGGTATCATGCAGGTTCTAAATAGTGCTTCAATGCCTTGCACCTGCCAATCTTTTGTACCCCAAATTGTTTTCGTTTCAATATTATTTTTCCAATAATCAAAACCAAATGTCATCATTTTGTCATAAAATGCTTCTGAATATATCAATTTAGAATTTGTCAGCATTGTTTTCATTCCTGTTTTATCTAACAGTTTATAATAAAACGTTTCTGCATCACTGGTGTTAAACCCTGAGAAGTATTTGAATTTCTCAAAAAATGCTTTAGAACTGCTTTTAGGCGGTGTAGAACAATGTTCCCATTGATTATACATAAAAACATTTCTAGGCTGTGCAGATTTATGCAAGTAATGATCCCCATAGTGGGTGTAACAGAATAACTGCTCATAACTAGATGAACCTTGTAAATAATCATGATCTGTGAATCTAGCTGACATTACTAAATCAGACATCATGTCATTAATACTGTTAAAGTCCCAATCATCAGAGAATGTACTAGGTGTCACAAAGTCACTCAAGGAAACCTTTAGTTGATGAGGATACTTCAGGATTTCGACCGGACCATAGATCTCATAGTCTGTTTTCTCCCATACTACCCAACCAGGTATTGGAATTGCTGTGACATTTACTGTTGACAGTTCTCTTTTCTTCACGTGGGATGATCTGTGTGGTTTCAGGACTAGGTTGATGTTCTGACTTGCTGTGTCCATTGTAATATATTTTCCTTCAATGAATTTACCCAAACAAAGTACCATGATGAGCCAAAGCAGGAGGAAAAATACACCTAGACCGAACCAGAACTCTAGCCAAGGGGAAATTAGGTAGATTTCCTTCAGTTGATGAAAGAGTTCTGTTGCTTTTTCTTTAAAAGACTTTTTTGTTTCTGGCATCACTTCGGGGTCATTTTGATCTTCAGAGAAGTTGTCGAAGTTGATGAAATAACCAGAGGCAGTTCTGTCAATTGATGGGATTGTTCTTTCAATCTGTCTCTCGGTAGCACTTTCTGATGCCACATCATTGTAGACTGGTGTTGTTTCTTGACGAACTGTTTCAATCTGTGTTTCAAGAGGCACGAGTTCCATGGCATTATTGCATAGTCCTTCATTGTGCACTGGAGGCTGATCGAATGTGATTAGTCTTTCAGTTTGAACCTCTTGGATTGTTGCAAGTTTGGGTATTCTGTTGTTTCTTGGGAGTCCACTGGGCCTACTGTTGATTATAGGCCACATGCTTGTGGTTTTACCAGATCGATAGACACGACTCTGTTCTCCTTTTTACCAGCAAGGGGCGGTAGCACAACTGATCTTGTTCCGGTGACTGCTAAGACAGGTACTGCTTTTCTGTAAGAAGGCCCAAATTCCTTCTTAACCGCGATCTTTTCTCTGACTAGATCCCCAATCTTTGGAATCCAGACAGGCCTTGCTGGGGCTGTTGCGGGTGGTGCCTCGTCAGTGGTACTTGGCTGTTGCTTTAACTTTATGTTGCTTAATGATTTTCTTGTTTCATTCAGTTCCTGTAAAACAGCCAAACGATCTTTTACATCAAAGTGCGTTGTTTCTTCTTGTACCACTGACATCTGACTATCGAGGTCCTGAACTCGCATTCTAATTCCGAACAATAGTTCGTATGGGCTGAAACCTTTTAGAGAATTTCTTGGCATGTTGTTAAGACTAGTCTGGACACTTATTAAATGTTTGACCCACCCAGCGCCTGAACCTAATACCTTCGCTGTTATAGATTGCTTTATGTCACGGTTTTTTCTTTCTACCACACTGTTCCCTTCCGGGGTATGACGGACAAGAATACCGCAACCCAATTCCCATGCTGGCCATGGCCTCCCCATAAGCTCGAGAGCTGAAAGCAGGACCCTGATCAGAATGGAACGTGGTAATTGCGTATATGCCGATATTGACTCGCAAATCTTTTATAACCGTTCTAGCGTCAGCCGAGCGCTGGAGGCCTCATTTTTTAAGTGCTTTTCGTCTTAACTGTTAATAGGACGCAGGATGGGGTGTAGGCAGCGTTACTCTCTTTCTGACTGGTAGCCGGTAGCATGGTTCCTTACTGCGATCCCTATTACAGTTTTCACAGATGTTTGCATATATTTGGTGTTCTACACTCATTCCCGGCCACCAGAATACTGATTGTAATTCAGTCAGTGATTCCTTGATCTCTCTGTGCCTTAGACCCAAACCCATGTGTGCGTCTGCTATTAAAAATATTCTCCTGTTCATGTTTGGAATTACTCTGTCCCCCACTCCAGGGATTCGAGCAAAAGGAACGGAGTTTGCATCGATTATGTATGCATAATTGAGTGGATAGTTTACGGTTAGTGCTGCACAGTCGCCTTTTACGGTCGTTTTTACTGCCAGCATGGTTTCCCCGTCTATGTATTTATCTGTACGCTTTTTTGTGGCTACGGAAGCCGGTTTAGTTGCTTCCGCTATGGCTGTATTAGCCAATGAATTCCCTGCAACGTGAACGTCATCACGTTGAAGACTCTGTGCGTGAATCACGTGAGTCTTTTGTAGT
Source organism: Lissotriton vulgaris (assembly GCF_964263255.1). Taxonomy (NCBI): domain Eukaryota; kingdom Metazoa; phylum Chordata; class Amphibia; order Caudata; family Salamandridae; genus Lissotriton; species Lissotriton vulgaris. Next base: position 56,460 of record NW_028249907.1, read on the forward strand.
TCTTTGTGTAAAAGAGCTACCTCGTTCCAGAGCAATTTATGCTTTATTGTGGCACCTGTGTCATCTTTGTAGTCGTTTTCAATCCAACTCTGCAGTTTATTGTTGTAAGAGTTGACGCAAAAATGAGAATCGCACACTATAAGTGTCGGGAATTCACGTTCTGCATTTTCGAGCGCCATCTTTAAAGATCTGATTTCAGTTCTCTGAACCGAACAGTTTCTTACAGATTCAGTTTTTGTTACTTTCGGTCTGAATTTACCGCACAGCCAACGACCTTTAATGATCGCACACGCTGCATCGTAGGATTTTCTCTCTACGTTGAAATGCTGTACAAAGCTATCTGTATAGATTATACAGGCGTATTGTGGGAGAGGCAGAATTTCCATTGGCAGAGGATATTCTTCTTCATATTCTAAATCATCCAGTTCTTCGAATTGCGGGGCGAAATAGTATTTCACGTCTTCCGCTCCTAGAGAATCTATACACTGTATCCATTTCGGATCCAGTGACACTGTAGGCAGGTTTACTGTGCTAAATAGCGCCTCGAAGGCGGATTCCGCTGTAAGGATATTAATCCGTTTGCCGTGTGCTAGTTCTCGTTCATTTGCTAATGCGATTTGCACTGCTTTCACAGTTCTTTCTGTGTGACTGAATGCTTTTTCTGCTTGTGTATACAAGTGAGATTTAATTGAAATTGGTACCTTTTCTCCCTCATTAGAGGTTAGGTACGTGAATCCGCATCTTCCTGGGATGACTCGGATTACAAGATCGATCGTGTTGTCACGTGTATCTAATTTTGTTTTTGCTAACATGTCTGTTTGCAGTGATCTCAAAATTTCTGTGTGTTTTTGAGTCCAATTGATTTGTTTAAAATCAGGTTTAATTAGTTCGTAGAGAGGTTTAACCCTCTCTGCGTAATTTAGTATGTAAGTTCTTCCGAAATTCAGAAAACCTAGAATGGATTGTAAATTCTTCAGCGTTTTGGGAGCTTGGAGTACAGCGCACTTCTCTAAGAAGTTGTCCGCTAGGCTTTTCCCTTCACTTGATAATTCGTACCCTAAAAAAAGTACTGTCAGATGGGCAATTCGGGACTTTTTAAAGTTGAATTTGTAACCCTCTGCTGCGAACCCAAGTATAATGGTGTTCACTCTTTTCAAATGAGTATCCAAGTCGTCGTCTGTGAGATAAATATCATCTACGTAAGATAATGCTTCATCATCATAGATTTGTAGTAACTCTGTTACCCTAGCTGAGAATAGTCCTGGGCTGTTCTTGAACCCCTGTGGGAGTCGACAGAATTTTTTCTGCGACCCAAATGCGGAGAAAGCGGTCAAATATCTGCTTTCTGGTGCAATGTTTTGACAAAAGAAACCATTAGAAATGTCTAATGTCGTTTTATATTTTTTCCTAACTATGTTATTCATTAGGGCTGCACTATGCGAGTTTTGTACTGCAAAGGTTTTGCAACATGTATTAAGGTGTCTGTAGTCCAAAACTAGACGATATGAATTGTCTGGCTTGGAGACAGGAAACAAAGGATTGTTCATTTGAGAGGTGCATGTTTCAATCACCCCCTGGTACTCAAGTTGATCTAAGATCTCCCTGACCTGTTTTTTAGCTTCTTGCTTTATGGGATACTGCCGTTGGGCAGTTGGTTCACTTTTTAGTTGGATTTTGTGAGGAGGTGAATCCTCATCCCATCCTACATGATTTTTATATAATGCAGGTGCCTGGGCCACTGCCCATTTCCTTGCATATGTATATTTTTTGTGAATCGGAATGTGATTCGAGAAGGCAGGCATAATCACTCCTTCGCCACGAGGGCACTCCCTGACAAACTCTGGGGGCCAATCTTTTTCAGCTAACAGAATATCATAGCCTTTTGAGAGCTTATCCCAAAATAGACCTCTTATTTTCCTAGCCTTATCACCCTCTATACGCAATGTTATTTCGTATATTTTATGGGGCTCGCTAAGTCTGGCGTCGGCAGTTTCAACCTGAATGAATTCATTCGTGTCCACTGTCTCCAGATGACTCATCAAGATCTTGCGCGCTATACTGATTTCTGCTGCACTGTCCAACATTGTCAATGCCCACTCCCCGTTTTTCAACTGTGTCCTCAGTATTCTCGGCATGGTTGATTACTCTAATACTGGCTACCTTCTTTTTCTGAAATTGAGATTTCTTATTTTGAGCAGGTTCCTTGTCTTTGGACTTGGTGTGCTCTCCTGGGTCTGACCGTCCTCTTCTTTCCGAATTCTGTGGAAAAGATCGAGAGGGACGTGCATCAATACTTTGATATCTATCAGGTTTTTTCAGATTATCCCTATTTCTAAGGTTATATATTTTCTCAGAGGGCTCCCTCTGGGGAGACTGGCGTTCTCGAGTCGGAGTTCTTTCCCTCCGTCGAGGAGACCTTCCTCTGGACTGGAAAACTTTTTCCTTGGGAGTGGATTGTTTATTTCCATCCCAGCTCTTTTTAGGAGTGTTTGAATTATTTTTAATAAATAATTTTTCAGGATTTTCGAGCAGTTGGGGCTTTACCGGTTTCCCACCCAAGCTGTCTCTACCTAATTCTTCATAGCATTTTTCTATGATTTTTGCAAGCTCAACAGGATCTTTTATATCTGTTTCCTTCAACTTCTGGCGGATCGCCACAGATGCGCGCTTCTCCTCTTATATTGGCTAATAATATAGCCGTGACCTGCTTGAAGTCTTTCAGTAATTTCATACCTAGATTTAAAGCGGGTTCTGGACCGAATTCATTTTGAATCTGTTTTAGCACTTCTGGTATTACCGCCATAGACGGAACACCGTGTGTTTTTGTGTAAATGGAAGCAAAGACTGTACCCCAAGTGTCACAGTCCTCCACGTGTGGTGCGGTTCCCATAGGAAGGCAGATGGTCAAGATTTTGTGTTTCTCAATAGGGGTAGTATCAGGAAATACTGCCTCTATTTGAGTGATTTTTTGTGCTAACCAGAAAGGAATTTGTTCCCGTTTTACGGGTGTTTTACCAAGACATGACTGTATGTTCTGTGGTGTAATTTTATTAGTGTTCCCCTGATGAGGGGTCAGCTGTGGTGTATTAACAGCTGGCTGGACTGTTGCAGTCCGCATTACATATTGGACTAATTGCCTATGTATTTTTATTAATGTGTTTAGCTGTACTAACAGCTCTTCTCTAGACATTTTTACAATGTCAGGATGTGGTGTGTAGCTGGCTAGAACCGGCCACGTGGCTCCTGGTCTACCTAGTGGACCGAGCCTAGTTATGTGATCATTGTGTTTTAGGGCGCCATTAAACCAGAGCAGGTGCTCTTGAAATTTAAGTGGAATTTCAATCTCCTCGAAAGAAGCGTACTCTTCCGGAGGTTTCTCTATTTTGTAATAGTGAAACTCTTTTGTTCTAGCGTTTACCGCTGGAAAGTTTATCCATGAATAGAATACCTCTGTCTGCCGATACTCGTGAGCCTCTATCACAAAAATTACTGTACCACCTTGAGGTGTCAGTCCGTTATCTATAAGTTTTAAAGTTATAGATCTTCTTAAGTGGACCGGGATGATAATAGCATCCGGGTCTGTGTATTCGGGACCTTGCTGAGTCGCATCTGCTGCGGCCCCAGGGGTTCCGTTTTCTGGCATTTGTAAAAAAATGCAAGGTTTGCAGAGTAGGTCTCCAAGGAGACAAAGATTAGGTGCACAATATTTTGGAACACTGTATCCTTCAACGTTGAATAAACCAGAGCTTTACATAGGAATCTCTTCCTACTAAGGTCGGGCGGATTTTAACCTTTCACCCACTCCAGACGTCTATTGGAGTATTTACGGGAGAAAGGGGTGTGAAATATGCACGACTGAGTTACTCTAACTGTCTTGCGTTAGTTTATCGCCTTACCAAACGTTAGGGCGCCATGTAGTGTAGTTCCTAGTTTCCCACTAGGCCCTGCGCATTGGAATAACATAAACAGTAGTATCGACGTGGAACTGCGGATATTCCAGGCCTCCACTGACTATGCTAAACTTAATTGGGTTGTGTTACCAACTAGCTCAGAGGTCACTGGAAACTTTCTTCTCTGCATAGGAAGTGATCAGCTTCCTTGGCACAGACAAGAAGGGATTCAGCTTTCCAACAACCGTGCAACATGACAACTTTGCTCCTCAGATCAAGAGTCAATCTCTAGGGTTGTGTGAAACAATAGACATGTATTTCACTCAGTCAGTCTAGTGCAGTTTACTTTCACGAGATGTAGAGAATAGAGAGACAGGCGTTTGTCAATAAAGGGTTAACATTTATTGAACAGTCTTTCTTCTCGTACAAGAGAAATGCATTGCCACAATTGCAATAATTGTTATTATAAAAAGTACGTACAGTAAGATAAGTATTGCGAAATAGAACTGTAAAAGCATTGATATGGTTTCTTAGCCATACAATGGTTTAAAAGTAATAAAACATATATACAGTCATATATACATTAGGCTAACATACTCAACTGGTGCTTCTAACTAAGCCTACCCCAGTGTGCCTGACCTAAGCCTAACACGTGAAAGGGGAGTAAGTAAGTAGCTTTAAGTTAAGTTGGTTTTGCCAAGGTTTGTTTCAAGAATTCTCGTCTAAGGATTTAGTCAACACCATACCTCTGAATAGAATGATGGAGGATTGGTATCTCCTTCAGGGGTCTCTCTCGATATCCCAGTCACCTGCGAGGGTAGACCGGAAACGCCGGAGCTGGATTTCTCTGCACGAGAAAGGCAGCGGCTTTTCTTCAGCGCGTCGAGGAAGGAGGGGGGACAGCGTCCGCGGGCAGCTGGAATCTGCTGGATGTCTTCGCAGAGGGACGGCTGTTCAGCTCCTTAAGCGTACTGCACCATAGTTCGCGCTTTAGCAGCGATAATGGTATCAGCAGCTTCACCACCACAGGGACAGCAGGCTGCAGCGACAGAGTGCTAGATTTACCAACACGGGGTCTTGCAGGCAGCTGGCATCAGCAACAGTAGCTCATTGCTTAAGGCAGCGTTGGTAATATTTATACCTGACAGGTGCCGGGTTTGACGCAAGTTTGCTGGACATAAGACATCAATTAAAGATGTCACTAGGAAGTGATAGTTATCAGTTGCTCATTAGAGTTCCATTACTAATCAAAACACAGCAAGCGGGGATTTCCAGGTTTGCTGAGTTTTTATCTTGTTGAAGAACTCGGAGTGTTATCTAGGAATATCAGATAGTGACTACTGCTCTGTCATTGCACTAATTGGTCGCAAGGGAACTATGCTGGAATGTGGCTCTGTTCGTGTGAGGCCAGAGATGACTTTTCAGAAAATCGCACTTGAACGGTTATGCCAATATAGGGAATAAATGGATTTATAGCCGAATAGGGGCATAAGGTCACAGTATCGATCAGGAACCTAGATAAACACGCAACAAGTCTTTAGGTGGACTCAACAATGTGTAATCAATCAATGTGTTGTGGGTCAGTGCTGACTTTGGCAAGGCTTGTCTCACTGTGTTGTTACATACTTGTGCTTTTATATCTGCTCATGCACACAACTGACAGTTTGCTGGCTACTGTGGTCATTGTGTTGTGGATGTTTGCCAAGTTTACATGATACACTGAGGTGTGTTATGAGGTACAGCAGATGAGTATGAGACAGTCATGTTCTTTTTACACACTTTGGTGGATGTTACGCTACAAGGCGTGCACATGTGAAATGTGGGGTTCAGTATGTGTGCATACACATTGACCTATGTGCTGTTTGCGGCACTTGTGTATGGTAAATGGAGAGGTGTGCCCTCTGTGTGTCTCAAATGGCCACCCATGGAACCGGGTGTGCCATGCATTTCTCATGGCAGTCTTTGATTTTCCGTGACATCCTTAACTGGATGTGCTGTGGCCATCTCATGATGGTCGTCCTTGACATGTGTCCATTTACATCTCAACTAGGAGGAGGCCTAATCTCATACGTCACCTGACACTGCTGGAAGACATGGAGTATGTTGCGATAATTCGCAAATTCCGCCTCGACAGACCGTCAATGAAGACCCTTTGTGATCTGTTGGAGCCCCACCTGCATCCTCGTTGCCACTACCCAACAGCTTTCACACCAACGTACAAAGTGATGGCAGCTCTCCATTTTTTTGCAACTGGTTCCTTTCAGGAGACTGTGGCCAACGCTGCTGGGATGTCACAACCCATGCTCAGCCTGGTGCTGAGGGATGTTCTTGCAGCCATGATGATATATAAGGATAGATATATACATTTCCCCAGGGGCGCTGAATTGGATGGTGTGAAGGGTGACGTCTATCCCCTTGGTCACATCCCCCATGTTTGGGTGCCAACGATTTCACCCATGTCAGTCTGGTGCCACCACAGGCGAGTGAGCACATTTTTAGGAATCGTAAACATTATCACTCGATCAATGTGCAGGTGGTGTGCCTTGCAGACATGACCATATCACATGTGTGTGCAAGATTCCCTGGCTCAGCCCATGACTCGTACATCCTGAGGAACAGCATTGTGCCCCGGAAGATGGCAAATCTGATTCCCGAGCGTGCTTGGATTGTGGGTGAGTATGCCTAATGATATGGCATGCTGGGCATGTGACCTGCTGCCCTCTGCCTGTGCAACATTGCAATGTGTGTTTGTCATTCCAAGGTCACTCTGCATATTCCAGCCAGCCATGGCTGCTAAGCCCACTATGGAATTCCAGGACCCCGGCTGACATCAGGTTCAATAAAGCCCATGGCCGGACCCAAACGGACTTTTGGCCTGCTCAAGTCAAGATTCTGCTGCCTTGACAGGACTGGAGGTGCACTGTCATACTCGCTTAGGAAGGTCTGCAAGATCATTGTGGCCTGCTGTATGCTCCACAACATGGCCATTCACAAGGGGATTCCCCTGCTCCTGGATGATGGTGAGGACCCAAGGCCACCGCCTGCTCAAGGACCTGAGTCCAATGATGAGGACAGTGGAGAGAAAGAAGGAGTTGACATGCGTCAACAGCTCATCACCAGCTACTTCACTTGAAGATGTGTGACGAGATACAACTTGTACATTGTTTGGTGTGATTGCTGTTGTCGTGAAGGGCTATGTGCAGATGGTACAGACAGGCACATGTGGAGTCACCTGTGTGTGGAAATGTGGCAGTGACATTACATCTGTGAACGTATATGGAACTCTGTTTGTTGACACATGTTGCACATTGTGTTGTCTGCCTGTTGACTTGTGTAGATGTTTGGTGTAGTGAAATGTCTGTGATGCCACACTCACGCCAGTGACTATTGTTCTGTTGTGTCTCCCTAGGTGCCTTGAAATTATCCAGGCCTATGTACTGTACATCTTTTGGCATACATTATGGACATCTTGAACAGTGGAAATATTGCACTAAAGACAAATCTACATCAATTGAAGTGTGTAATGTATTTTATTTACAAAGTTGACATGTGACGGGTGTGGGCAGATTTACATGAAGGTGGTGATGGAGCAGTGAGTTGACAGTTATGGTAAATGAGATGTAAGAGTATGCACCACATGGATGTGGTGACCCAGTCCAACAGACAGGTGCCATTCACAAGGCAGCGTGGGGAAGGACAGTCCAAACAGTCAATGCACTGGGGAAGAGGGTTGCCAAGAGGGCTGCATTTGTGACTGGCGTTTGGCTGGTGCTTTGCCACCAGAGACTCCCAGGCTCTTCTTTGGACGCCCCCTTGGTCGCTTGGCTGGGGGGGAACCTGCTGCATGGCGTCTGAGGATTCACCCCTCTCTGTGGCTGCAGGGGAGGATGGTGCACTTTCATCCTGCAGCACAATAGAAGCCTGTCCCTCAGTAACGCCACTTGCTGGCCCATAAGGTCCACCATTTGTCCAAGGTGGGTGTCGAAGGATCTCATCAGCAGGATGAGCTCACGTAATAGTTCGTCAGACTGGCCACTTTCTCCCTGGACCTGTTCGTAGGCCCCGATGACTCTGGTGAAGTGGTCCAGGGATGGTGTGTCAACCTCCTGAGGTCTGTGGGTGACCCTGGTCCTGCCCCCTGCCCTGTTGAAACGAACTTGTTGCCTTGCCACTGTGGGTCCACGCACACTCTCCCTGCCGTCCACAGTTGTTGGTGTGGGCTGGTCATCCCCTGGGACAGGGAGGGTGCTACAGGTGGCACTGGTGGTGGTGGTGGTGGCGGGGGTGGAGGCCCAGGCCGTAACTGCAGGGGTATGCTGTGCAGTTGTTGCAGCGGACGTGGTGGTGGGGAGGATGGGGGCCTGGGACCTGTTGCTCCCTGGCACACCAGATGGGCTGGCCTGGAGCACATTGTCCATAGAATCCTAGGCATCTACATCCGAGAGTCAATGTACGGGGGTGGAGACTAGCTCTGCTGGTCGTTGTTGTTGTCCTCAGCAGTGAGTTCTTCGTCACCTGTTGATTAGATGGGGAATGGTCAGTGTTGTGCACTTTGCAAGTATTCTGTTAACTGCGTGTCATCCACTGTCTGTACACTACACAATTCATTGATTTTCACTATTTTTATTAGGTGCAATACTGTGCCTCATTACATGATGCAGTGGTACATCAATTACTTGTAAATGTCAGGTATCGATGCATTGCATGCAATTGGTGCTGTGTGTAGTGATGCAGGCCTCCCTCCCCCCACCAGCCAGCCCATTGAAGATGGCTACCTACCTGTTAGTTTGTTTGCTGGACAATGCAATGGCTTCCAAGTGCTCCTGGGTGGGGGAGGGCTCTATCCTGCTCAGGTGGGGGACAGGGGGCATGGTGGGAGTGGTAGTGCAGGCCTCCCTCCCACAAAACCCTCACAAGCAAGATGGCTACATACCTGTGAGTTCATTTGGTGTACTGCAATGGCTTCCAGGGGCTCCTGGGAGGGAGGGAGTGCTCCATGCTACTCAGGTGTGGGACAGAGGGCATGGTGGGAGTGGTAGTGCAGGCCTCCTGTCCCTAAACAGGCCTCACAAGCAAGATGGCTACCTACCTGTAAGTTTGTTTGGTGCACTGCAATGACTTCCAGGGGCTCCTGTGTGGGGGAAGGCTCTATCCTGCTCAGGTGTTGGACAGGGGGCATGGTGGGAGTAGGAGTGCAGGCCTCCCTCCCCCAACACCCTCACAAGTAAGATGGCTACATACCTGTAAGTTTGTTTGGTGTACTGCAATGGCTTCCAGGGGCTCCTGGGAGGGAGGGCTCCCTGCTGCAGGGGTGTGGGACAAGTGGCATGGTGGGAGTAGGAGTGCAGACCTCCCACCCCCAAACAAGCCTCACAAGCCAGATTGCTACACACCTGTAAGTTTGTTTGGTGTACTGCAATGGCTTCCAGGGGCTCCTGGGTGGGGGAGGGGCTCTATCCTGCTCAGGTGTGGGACAGGGGGCATGGTGGGAGTAGGAGTGCAGGCCTTCCTCCACCAAAAACCCTCACAAGCAAGATGGCTACCTACCTGTAAGTTTGTTTGGGTTACTGCAATTGCCTCCAGGGGCTCCTGGGAGGGAGGGAGGGCTCCATGCTGCAGGGGTGGTACAGAGGGCATGGTGGGAGTGGTAGTGCAGGCCTCCCTCCCACAAACGCCCTCACGCGCAAGATGGCTACATACCTGTAAGTTTGTTTGGTGTACTTCAGTGGCTTCTAGGGGCTCCTGGGTGGGAGAGGGCTCTATCCTGCTCAGGTGTGAGACAGGGGGCATGGTGGGAGTAGGAGTGCAGGCCTCCCTCCCCCTAACACCCTCACAAGCAAGATGGCTACATACCTGTAAGTTTGCTTGGTGTACTGCAATGACTTCCAGGGGCTCCTGGGTGGGGGAGGGCTCTATCCTGCTCTTGTGTGGGACAGTGAGTATAGTGGGAGTAGGAGTACAGGCCTCCCTCCCCGAAACACCCTCACAAGCAAGATGGCTACATACCTGTAAGTTTGTTTGGTGTACTGCAATGGCTTCCAAGGGCTCCTGGGAGTGAGGGAGGGCTCCATGCTGTTCAGGTGTGGTACAGGGGGTATGGTGGGAGTGGTAGGGCAGGCCTCCCGCCCCCACACAGACCTCAAAAGCAAGATGGCTATATACCTGTAAGTTTGTTTGGTGTACTGCAATGGCTTCCAGGGGCTCCTGGGTGGGGGAGGAGCTCCATCCTGCTCAGGTGTGGGACAGGGGGCACGGTGGGAGTAGGAGTGCAGGCCTTCCTCCACCAAAAACCCTCACAAGCAAGATGGCTACATACCTGTAAGTTTTTTGGTGTACTGCAATGGCTTCCAGGGGCTCCTGGGAGGGAGGGAGGGCTCCATGCTGCAGGGGTGTGGGACAGGGGGCATGGTGGGAGTAGGAGTGCAGGCCTCCCTCCCCCAAACATTCTCACAAGCAAGATGGCTACATACCTGTAAGTTTGTTTGGTGTACTGCAATGGCTTCCAGGGGCTCCTGGGAGGGAGGGAGGGCTCCATGCTGCTCAGGTGTGGGACAGGGGGCATGGTGGTAGTGGTAGTGCAGGCCTCCCCCCAAACAGGCCTCACAAGCAAGATGGCTACATACCTGTACGTTTGTTTGGTGTACTGCAATGGCTTCCAGGGGCTCCTGGGTGGAGGGGCTCTAACCTGCTCAGTTGTGGGACAGGGGGCATGGTGGTAGTAGGAGTGCAGGCCTCCCTCCCACAAAACCCTCACAAGCAAGATGGCTACATACCTGTAAGTTCATTTGGTGTACTGCAATGGCTTCCAGGGGCTCCAGGGTGGAGGGGCTCTATCCTGCTCAGTTGTGGGACAGGGGGCATGGTGGGAGTAGGAGTGCAGGCCTCTCGCCCCTGCAAGATGGTTACATACATGTAAGTTTGTGTGGTATACTGCAATGGCTTCCAGGGGGTCCTGGGAGGAAGGGAGGGCTCCATGCTGAAGGGGTGTGGGACAGGGGGCATGGTGGGAGTGGTAGTGCAGGCTGACTGTGCTCATGCTCCCATGGTTATATTGCAAGAGATGTTTAGGGTACATGGGAGTGGATGTCTATTGGATCCGCGGGACAGGTTTTTGTGGGTGGGTGGTGCAGATGGATGTGATTTGTCTGGTGTGGTGTGTGTTTTTGGATGTGCAATACAGTACATATCAGTGTGTTAGTTAACATTTGTTTGTACCTACCAGCCTCCACTCCCTCAGATACTTCTGTGAGACTCTCAGGATGCAGTATGGCAAGCACCTTCTCCTCCCATAGTGTGAATGTTTTCGGTGGGATGGGAGGGCCACTACCAGTCCGGTTTGCCAGCTCCCAGTTCTTGCTCCTCCTCTCTTTGACAACCCTCTTGAGATCATGCCACCGCTTCATTATCTCTTTCTTGGATCGCAGGTGTTCCCTACAACATTGACCCTTTGTACTATCCTTTCCCACATTTGTGTCCTTGTGGCTAATGGTGTCTTTTGGACCAGGCTACCAAACAGTTGTGGTTCCACTCTGACTATCTCATTGACCATGACTGTCAACTCACTCTCTGTGAATTTGGGCATTTTCTGTGATGCCATGGTGTGTGGTATGTGAAGTGTTTGTGGGTGCAGGGGTGTGGGTGATGGGTGTTGTGTTTTTGTGTGAGGTGTGTTATGTGCTGGGGGATTGTTGGTGATGGTGTGATAGTGTGGTGTTGGTGGGTGTGCTGTGTTATCTTGCCTCTCCTGTTAGGTCTGGTGTGTGCCCTTCTCTTCTGGAGTGTTGCAAAGGATTGTGGTCAGTGAAGGGGCTTGTTTTATACTCAGCTGTGTGGGTGTTTCCAAGTGGGGTTTTGCTGTCAGGTGTGTTGTGGGAGTTGTCCTGGAAATTGTATGTTTTTGTTTGGCATTTATTTATTTTATTTGTATGTGTTTTGTGTATTTGGGTGGCTTGGATACTTTTGATGTGCAATGTTTGCCTTTGTTGTGGTGTTTTTGCATCGTCCGCCATGTTTTTGGAGGATCATCCGCTGCGGTGGCCATGCTGCAACTCGTCCGCTGGCTCGACCATTCACTGCAGTGTGCGACCGCGGCGGTCGGTAACAGCGGATCGTACCGCGGCACCATCGGAGATTTACTAATTTCCTGTGCGGTGTCTCCGCTTTGCTTGCTGCGGGTTGTAGCTTTTCCACTGCGTTTCTGACCGCCGCGTTCGATTTTTGGTCATCACCGCCAACGTCGGGCGGTTTTTGATAGCCCACTACCGCCGCAGTTGGTATTTTTTGGCGGTTGTTCCTAATTTGGCCCCCGGTTTATCCGTGGTCCTGGCGGGCGGTTGTTTCCCGCCTCCATGGAGGTCGGGGTGGTTTTCTGCTCGCAATCCTAATGAGGCCCTTAGTGTTCTGCTGTCCTGGGCGGCCTGGGAGGTAGACCTTGGTATGCCTCTGGAGCCCGGTAAGTGTAAACGTATTGGAGCCCTCACCCGTAAGGGGTCGTGCAATGCGAGGTTCAAACTGATCCACTTCAACTTTATGAATCGTACGTATATGACTCCGATCTCCTTGTGGCGCATCTCTGGAGACAGACGGGATGACTGCCCTAGGTGTGGGGTGAAGAGGGCGGGATTTCTGCACTTGGCCTGGGAGTGTCCGCTGGTCGGGGACTTCTGGAGGCAGGCAGTGGAGCATATTCAGAATATTACGGGCCTCCGCATCACCTTGACCCCTCTCCATTGCTTGTTAGCTTTGGTCCCCAAGCCCAAAAAGAGAAACCTATCCTATAAAATTGTTGCAGCTGCTCCTGGTGTTGGCACGGCGCAGGGTGGCAATCATCTGGATCGAACATAGAGCCCCTGAGGTGTCCTTGTGGCTTAGTGATGTCAGGGAATGGTCCTTAGCTGCGGAGACACACATGCAGCACGCCCGTAGGGACGAAAGGCTACAAGAGGACCTGCTTGCATGGAGGATGATGTGTGCGGTGGGGCCGTCCGGTGGTGACTCGGACGCCACTAGTGCTGAACTGTTCACCCCGGAGGAATCTGAGGGGGAGGGTGGCGGGAGCGGGGAGGGGGGGACTGTCCTGGGGTAGTGCCTTGCTGTTGGCGCATGGATTATTCCTGTTACAATTGTGATTTGCTTTGTTTCCCGAACGTTGCTTACGATCATGATGCCCGGGCCCGAATGGGTCCTGTTGAGATGGACGAACTGTACACGCCTGTTTTGATGATGATGCCTAGTTTTGGGGGGGGGGATTGTTATACGGTTCCTTGATGTGTTTCATTGATATAAATGTCAAACTGTGATGATATCTTCTCCTGGCTGATTAGTGGTTGTGGATGCGGCGCTCCTTGGCTCGTCATTATCTTGCCGCCCGGCCTCCGGGATGTGGGCTGAATGGCTGTGTCTTATCTGGGTCTTTGGACCGTGTTCTGGTGTGAGCTGTGTTCCGCTCCAATGTACCTTTTTCTTTTCATCACAATAAAAACAAATTTATAAAAAAAAAAATGAGGCCCTTAGTGTTGAATATGCAACAAACATCACATTTGTATACCAAATAAAACACCTAATAGCGCTGGCCTATGTGCCAGTCACAGACGTGGCTGAGCACTATAAAATATTAATAGAAAGTCCATTCTACAACCAAAACGAACAAAAATTATCTCCCCATTTAGATTATTTCAAGGGTACCTGGGTAGGGAGACTACACAGATCAGGCCATAGACACCAACCTAAATTACAAATTCCTTGGTGGAATGTATATCTACCAGCCCCAAACCTAGAAGCCAAAATCCACAATGCAGTTGAAAGTTGGCATAATGCCTTCCTAGCTTCAACTGGTCGAACAAGTCCTACCCTACACAAACTCTTAATGGCAATACAAAAAGAACAAAGTTTTCAAGAGTTGAGAATAGAACAATCTGTACTATAATTAAAACCTAAAGTATCTAGACAGACTGTTCAAATGAACCAATATTTACAACAACAAGTACAACTTTATCCTTCAACAAGAGGGCTAGAGTACTAGAAAAAGGTTGCAAAAACTCTAATCTAAACCAAGAAACTATATTAATTAAGAAACAGCCTAAACAAATTTAAAATATAAGCATATCCTTTTTCTTTAATAAAATAAATATTTATTTTGTCTAATGTATCATACATTTTTTTAAAATATATAGACAAAATAATTACACAACAAAACAGCAACAATATAAAAATAACAGATTTTCCCACCCACAATGAAATATATTTAAAAACACTTACCTTTTGCACGGCTGAAATACGATAATCCAACTCCTCTAAAACAATCCTGGTAGTTATAAATACATAATTTATAAAAATAGACCCCAACAAAATGTAAAAATACAACTGTGCCAAAAACTCAAACATCCAGAAGAAATCGATAACCCAAAATCCATAAAACACCCGAAACGAAAGAAAAAGATTAAACCGAATAATAAAGGAAGTGTAAAATAAATATTCGTTTATACAACTAAAATACACTTCCTTTTAGTAAAAAAACACAAAACTCCATAAAAGAAAAACGCTTTCTCCAAAAAACTTAGAATAGAAACATAAACATTCCCACCCACACAAAAGTTCAAATAATACAGTTTAAAACACCATTACATACATCATTAACACAAAAATAAAGGAAATACATACAAACACACGGATTCTAACTAGGCCGTAAATCCAAACTACGTCGATAAAAATTAATACCTAAATTAACAACTACAAACACCATAACTTCTAAAACGTAACTTCTCACACCCTAAATACAACACTACTACGTTCTAAACACACTTAAAATAGTTTTAATTTAAAGAAAATTACTCTTACCTTCTCAGACGCGAAGCAGCTCCCAACCACAAGCTTCTATCTTCCCAAATAACCCAGAAAGACAACGAGCGGTTACAAAATAAAAAACCCAAATAAAGATGTCAACAGAAAAAATGTTAAATAAATGACTAAATAATGTATTTAACATTAAATAATAATCTAAAATTTAAAATAACATTATTCTAATTGTTTTAAAATTGTATATTATATTTTTTTAAATATAGGGGCCCATTAGGATGGCGGGGGACCCGTCGTGTAAATGGACCGCCCGCCATATGGGCTGGGGTCTCATGGGTGCTATTAGGATGCGCCCGCCACAGTGGCGGGCGCATCCTGCTTCCCTAACATTGTTGTGGGTGGTGCACTCAGCACCATCTGCCATAATGTTATCGAGGCATGTTGTGCACTTCCATGCACAACATAGCAGGCACCGCGCGGTGCCTGCCATGTCGTGCATGGAACTTCAGGGGGGTACCATAGGCACCCCCCTACCCCCCTGGAGTCCCTAGGCCCCCCTAGCAGACTCTGCAAGCCTTTCAGTGGCAAACAGGCATTCCTCAAAGCACATTGTAATATGGCTGGCCGTGTCAAACAGATACCGCCACCATATTGCAGCCTTTTCCGCCCAGTCGCAAATCCCCTTGAGATGTTGCTTCAGGTTTTTCTCGAACAAAGTCAATCTTCACCTTTATTTCCTAGATAAAACTCTTAATGAGAACCTCACTGTCTTCCCTGCAAGTTTCGGGGAGTTCTGCATCTTTACCTGTATGCTTTCCCCTTGTCAAGTGTCCCTTTTCAGTTATCAGGGAGGGCCCCCTGCTGCAGCATGCCTTTTATATTGGCTTTTCTTCAGCCTTCAATGTTGATCATGGTTCAACTCTCCAGGCCTGCAATCCAGGTTACTTCTGTAAGGATTACCATTACCAAGCACCTAGATCTTCCTCGGACCCAGAAGTTTATTTATTATGGCTGCTCCCTTGAGCCACGGATCGACGTATGTCCATAGAGGGACCCAGGAGTCCTGCTTTTAGCTTGAGTCTTACACTTTTGCTTAGAGGGCAATTGACACCTGAGGGTACTGTTCCAAGGGCACTACTGCCAGGCTGTTCGAACTGGCTCAGAATCAGACCCACCACAGCAGGCTGCTGTATGTCTCAGACCATTTTCCTGCATCACAGAGTTGCCCTGGACAAATATGCCAGAGCAACTTCAGTTTAAGGTCTGGCAGTGCGGACCACACTCTGCGAGGACTGTAGTTGCCAGGCCCCCGCCTCTGGGGCCGCAGTCATCCATTGTATAGTAGGAGGGCCCAATTAGCCCATTTCGCCTAGTTTGCTACTTCAGCTGGGTCCAGCTGCTTCCAGGCACCCCATAAGCCATGGGCCGTCAGCAGGCCTGCTGAGTGACGCACATACTGTCACTCACCCAGGGATGCCTTCCCTCTCTGTCTTTGTGCACCCTGAAGCTTAGTCCCAGGTTCTCATGGGTCCTAACACCACTCTGACGGGCCGCTGCTCATGTCCTTCCAAGGCAGTCGTTCCAGCTCTCATCTCCATCGGTCTCAGGAGGGCTCTTTAGAAATAGAGTTCTGCAGATCGACGTACCTGAGATACAGGTTCAATTTCAAACCCACCATGGTGTGGCATTTATCATTTTGTCTAGGAGGAGGCCAGCCTCAGCATCGTCCGAGTTCTGCGCTATCAAGCCTGGTTGGTGCCAGCATTCAGGGTCTAAATTGTGATCTCGGGGGGTGGCCCAGACATGGCCCAGACAGACACAACGGACTCATTGCTCAACATCTAGGCATCCATCGCCATCAATTCAGATGGTATATTTGGTCACACAGATTCAGATTGGCAATTAACTGCCCAGCACACAAACATTGTTAGCATGATAGCTCCAAGTATAGTATTTAAAAATTGAGTTATTTCTCTTTCAGCTTACAATATTTGATTGGAATGAGTTTTGCTTCTACTGTGGCACAAATATATATTTGTTGTGTTTGGCAACTTTTCAGGAGTCTCTGAGAAATTAGGGTTTCCTAGGCGGGGTGTGTCAGTTCACAGCATTTAATGCTTGTATCCTGGACTGGACCCCAAACTGAGCACCAGTTACAACCCTTTAGCACCAACCCTCAGGATAGCAAAGTGGAGCAGTCCAAGGTATACTCAAGGAGGCGGAGCAGGGCTAGAGACTCATATCTCAATAGAATAGCTAAAAAGAAGTATTTATGTCCAGCTAGCAATTTAGGGTATTTTTTTTTAACACAAACTTTATTGCATTTTCTTAAAGACATACCCATCCCCGTCAATTAGCACATATCTTCAAACCACAATGAATTACATATTATGACAGGCGACAATCCATTCCAATGGTGAAGTTTTCAGAAAAGGTTGCAATGCAATAGATTCCTCAACTTGAACAATTAACCCAGTCCCACCCACCTTAAACTAGACATTGTCCCTCTAAAAACAAGCGTGTTAAGCGTCTTATGTTGCTGGCACTTTAATTTATAATATGTCAAGTATTCTATTAATAACACAAACAAAGTAATCACTGTACATAATATTTGAAGACATTCATAAATGATACTAATGGGAGACAATAACCATGTTAAGCTAGGGGACAGCCTTAGTGGTAAGGTACATTGACCCTTGGTCCTTCAAAAGGAGTGTAAATGGAGTTAACAATAAGGGGGGGGGGCGAGTCTCCTGTGGCCCAGTTTATTTAATATTCAACTTTTCAGTCTCCATTACAATGGTCATTTCTCACAGTACTTTCTGTCCTGGACGCCAGTTTATGTAGGAAAGGCATGCTGCTTGCCACTGATTGGTGGCCACCACTGTTCTGGATGATGTGTGTCATACACAGTCCACCAAGTGGCATAATTTCCTCTTCTCCTCAGCCCAGCCTACTTTAGTTGCAGTACACAGAAGGCACATTGGCATATGTTCTGTTGAGTGAGCGTTGGTAATGGCAGTACAAGTGGATAAGTGACTAGACGGAGTTGCACTGCGTATGGTCTGAAAAAAACAGGCCTGGACATCAATGATCTGAACATCTTCAGACCCGTCTCCAACCTCCCTCTCATCTCCAAAATCCTAGAAAGGTGCATCCTACTACAACTGACTCAACACATGGACAGCATCAACCTTCTAGACCCACACCAATCAAGTTTCAGAAAAGGCTGCAGCACTGAGACCGCAATCCTCAATGTCATAGACGATATTCACAAGTCACTCGATATGGACCAATGCTGCTTACTCATTCTCCTTGACTTATCAGCAACCTTTGTCACGGTTGGCCATAATCGACTCATTATTGTCCTTCAAGACAGGGTAGGTGTGGAGGAGGTGATTCTACAGTGGCTCTCCTCCTTCCTCCACAACTGCACCCAAAGAATAAAAATCCCAAACTTCACGTCTGACTTACACCCCATCAGCAGGGGTGTCCCCCAAAGATCCGTACTTTCACCGCAACTTTTCAACATCTACATGGAACTCCTCACCAACATACTCCAAAAAAGCCAACATCCCTATCCACCTATATGCAGACGACACCCAGATGTATCTCAAAACCTCCTCCATTGCTGACCTTCAGAGACTCAACAACACTCTAAGAGAAGTCTAACACTGGCTAACAATAAATCATCTAAAACTCAACCAAGACAAAATGGAAATCCTCCTTATTTCCATCAAAGAAGAGAACCCCCAAATCTTAGAATGGCTAAAAACTATTGATGCTCACCCTCGCTGATTGTAAAATCGCTGGGAATCACCCTAGAGCCAAAACTCGACATGGCAAAACACATAAAGAACTACGCAAAAAGGGCCTTCCTCAACATGAAATTACTCAACAAAATAAAACCCTTCATTCCGCACAGAGACCTCAAACAAGTGACTCAATCGCTAGTGCTGTCTGGACTCGATTACGGGAACGCAACCCTCACAGGGACAGCAAAATCCCACTTAGCTCCCATCAGAACAACTCTCAACGCAGCAGCTAGAATGGTCACCGGAGTTAAGAAATGCGATCACATCTCACCCGCACTCAGAAAACTAAAATGGCTCCCTGTCGAAATGCGTGCCAGCTTCAGAACTGCCTGCCTTACGCACAAAGCCCTGCACACAGGGAAACCTGAATACCTGGCCTCCAAACTCAAGATAGCCGGCCAGGCAAGGAACCTCAGGAACACCAACACCCTACTCCTCATCCATTTGAAAACACGCAAACAAAAAACCACAACCTGATCCTGCGCCCAAAATCTGGAACTGCATTCCAGTCCATATCAGGACTATCACCTCCTTTGTAAAATTCAAGCGAAAGCTCAAAGACCTCGTCCTCAATCATTCGCTCCCGAACCAATAGCTGCTGTCGAAGCTCACAAGCCAACACACTGCTGCATTCTGCTATTTCGACATTAAGTCTTCTACCTCCTACACCTCTGCGACCCCTGCCGTTATCACACCTCCCCAAGTTAACAGGCACACAACCAGAATACTACTTGACTTTCGTGCAGTCATGTTGTACATTGCGTTGAGATTTCCAAAGCGCCTTGAGACAATATGTATACTTTCTGCTGAATTGTATGACTCTCTCATGACGACTGTTGTAAAGTGCTCTGATACCTTCGGGTCTGGCCAGCGCTATATAAAACTCCTAAATAAATTAATTAATAAATTATGGTCAGATGAGCCTTGTCCATTGGGTTCTTCCTTAGCTCTGTACATAAATCCACCACTCAAACAATCTAGGAGCATCCCTGGTTACAATGGTGAGTCAGGCAAAGTCCAAATACCTCTGACTGATCGTAGGTTGATAAGGGCCTAATGCTTTTAGGCAATCAATTTCCATAGTGGGCTTGCCCACTAAGTGCTTCATCGATCTTCCTCTTGATCTCAGACACTTCCTTGGTACAGGCTGCACAGCAGACGCCCGCAAGTCACCCGAACCTCACTCATTCTTATGAGCAGTGTATGTCCCCTGCAGGCTACAGCTGCTGTCACAGGTTGATACCCTCTAAGCTCTGCTGAACTCCCTTTTCTAATGCAAAAAGAACAATTGATGGACAGAATGCAGAACAATGTCATACATTCACCCCAGTACAGAGATCTGGGCCTAAATCCATTGTTTTTTTGCTCACCATGCCATTCCAGTTTGGACCCAGCCATATGCAAATCAGTCTTGACCCTGCACCCAATGGGAACAGTCCAGCCCGAACTGCTCGGCCAGGTCCTCCCTGGACTGGAAACAAGTATCCTAGGACCGGTTTCAGATTTCAGCCCTCATCAGCCAGGATAGCTTGACTCCAGTGGCATGGAGAGCACAGGATTCACGTCTGAGCATACCTGTCCCACTCAGGGTGACAAATGCAAAAAGAACAATTGATGGACAGAATGCAGAACAATGTCATACATTGAACCCAGTACAGAGATCTGGGCCTAAATCCATCGTTTTTTGCTCACCATGCCATTCCAGTTTGGACACAGCCATATGCAAATCAGCCTTGACCCCTTTTCTAGGTAACACTTTACCTGCACAAGGGTATCTCCAATGCCCCTTCTCAGCAGTCAGTCAGCTACCTCCTTCAAGGCAGGCTCCAGGGTAGCTTCACCTGGCAGGCTGTAAAACTTCGCAAGGCTCTGGACCACAGCCTGGCAAGGAGAGTTGGGATTAGTTACTCTAATTAAGGAGCACACATTCGTTTCCTGGTCACCACTGGTGTTGAAACCCAGCTTTGGTAGAGACATATTGGTGCACTAGCTAGAAGTTTCTGCCCCACCTTTATACTAAAGTGGCACACGGTAGTTGTGTAATCCAACTGTGAGTTCTAAGATCATTTCTTGTCAGTTCTGCCTTTGTTGTCAGGATCTACCAAATGCGCCTACCTAACCATTGAACTACATCTCCCAGAATTCCAGAGAGGGGGCGTGGCACTATATAGGCAGGGCGGACCCTCTACACTTTGTTCGTGATTTTGTTCAACAGCCGTGTTTGTTGGTGACTTGAGAGGTGTGCTGTGTTGGTCTCCTCTCTGGAAGTATCAGAGAGGGTTTGGTTCCTGTTTCCTATTTTTGTTATCAGCGCAAAGGGATTAGGAAACGCGCTTTGGATTTAAGCGTTTTGGGATTTCTCCTGTAGCGCGTGTAATGCGCTTTCTGTCTGGGTGTATTTTTCCTGGAGTTCCTGTTATCTGCAACGTGTAGGCGGTGGGAGGAAGATTCGAGCGGAGAGAGAAGGACCGGGACTACGCTGCTCAAGTACAGTGAGTTTTCGCCAGTGCTGAAGCGTTCTTCACAGGCGGCATACTGTTAACCGGCAAAGGGAATTTAAGGCGCAAAAGAGTTTCGCATTTGGATTGATTGTTATGTTTTTGGAATACAGTGAGAACGGAGTATAGCGGGTTTAACCCTACTGCTTACTACCGTTACGAAGTGAGTCACTAGTGTCTTCCGAAGTAAGTGCCAAAGCGGAAGGTAGTGGGGGGGGATCCTACACCTTTCCGTATTTGGAGTGGAATAATTAAAGAACACTATGTTGTGGAATTGAGAGCGGAAGACGGTAGTAGGATGCTACGTCTTACCGTGTCCTTAAAGGATTGAATTGGTACATTCGTAAATTAGGAGAACTAGCTTCTCAGGAGAAGAATTTTGTTTTGGATTCACAAAGGTTGTGGGATATGCACACGTTTATTTTTTGAGCACAATTCAACACAAGGCAGGGTATGTACAAAACCACTAGAGAGTATTGAAGTTTGGTTCTGTGAGATATCTGATAGTAACCGGTGTTTGTGTTCCTTAGGGACTAGTGTGGCAGTTATCACTATTCAAGAAACAGGGAGGAGGTGGAGCGCACTTCTTCTGTAAAGGTGAATCTCTATGTATACTTAGTGAGAATGAAATGAGAGTAGGATTTTTTGGTGAACAATTATAACCTGTATGCTTGTTCTCTTGTCTTTCAGCTATCCCTTCCCTGCAGTCCCTTTCCGTCCCCTCCTTGTTTGTTTCCTGTTTTCCCTCGCCCTATCACTCGAACACGCTGTGTTGTTAGTACGAGCGTGTTGGTGAGATCGGGAGGTGGAGTTATATGTGCATCAATCGGATCCGGCAGCGTGGAGTCTGACAGAATCACGAACCCACGAATTGCATTCTGCCGGGTCGGTTTGGGGTACATATGGCCACCTTGGATGATGTGTTGAGGGTTCTGGTGTTGGTTCAACAAGAACTGGCAGCGTCCAAGGCGGAGGCTGTGCTTCTTAAGGATAGGGTTGAACAGTTATCGAAGAATCCTTTTTCTTCAGGCCCTTCTCAGATTCAGGTTACTGTTCCTCCCCCTATTCCTTTAGCTACCCCAGAACGATATGGGGGGGACCCTCGTAAAACACAAGCTTTCATGACTCAAATCATGCTCCATTTTTCCTGTAAATCAGCCTCCTTCCCTACGAATCATTGCAGGGTGGCGTTTGCTATCTCTTATCTGGTGGGGGACGCAGCCAATTGGGCAGTCCCTCTGGTAAAAAGAGATGATGCCATGTTGTCCAACTGGACCGCGTTCAGAGACGAATTTGAGAAAGTCTTTGACAGGAGGGCCACTAATTTCAGCGCAGATAAGGAGTTATTGTCCCTGCGTCAGGGTAGGAGTGACTTGATTACTTATCTAACCACGTTCAATCGGTTAATAGCTGAAACAGATTGGCCAGAAGGCAAGAGAATGTCTTTGTTTTATCAGGGACTGAGGGATGAATTGAAGGACGCTGTAGCACATATAGATCCTCAACCCACTACTTGTGTAGATATGGTGAATCTGGTATTGAGATTGGATGGTAGGCTGACAGAGCGGAGTGGGGATCGGAGAAAATGGGACAGGGGCTATGCCCGTAATGTGGGTTTTCCTTCTAGGGCTTTGGGATCTGCAGAAGCAGGAGCAGAGCCGATGGAAATAGGTGCTATACGTCCTCCGTTGTCTAAAACCGAAAGAGAAAGCAGAAGGGTACAAGGTCTTTGTATGTACTGCTGGAAGAAGGGTCACTATGTTCGAGAGTGCCCTTCTAAGCCCAAGACGAATAATACATGGAACAAGAACCAACGGGTGGCTGTTTCCAAAACTGCTAGTGAGGGGGGCGAAGGGATGGCATCCCCGCCTAAAATGGAGGAGAACCCCGATTGGAAACTAACCTCATTGTCTTCCTCTGGGATAGGAGAAACAGAATCCCACCTGGTCCTGGTTATGACCTTGGAGTGTGAGAATAAATCCCATCAAGTAATGGTCATGTTGGACTCAGGGGCCACCGGTAATTTTATAGACAATGGGTTGGTGGCTTGTTTGATGATACCTAGGGTGCCTAGATGCAACCCAGAGGAGGTTTTGGCCGTCGATGGACAGCCCATTAAATCTGGTCTTATAACGGAGAAAACCGCAGAAGTGGAATTGTCTATTGAAGTGTCAGAGGGAAGGCATGTGGAAATGGTGGAGTTGAATATAATAGACGCTCCACAATATGAGATAATTTTGGGGATGCCTTGGTTCACCTTCCATAACCCTTCCATTGATTGGAAATCACGCACTGTCCATTTCTCTTCGGGGTTTTGCAAGGAACATCTGGTGCCTTATGTATCTTCTCCAGTAGCAGTGTTAGCCTTACAGTTCATGGTGGCTACTGCCGCCGAGAAGGAGGTGACCCTTCCTAAACAATACGAAGCCTTTCAGGATGTTTTTAGCGAAAGCAAAGCTGAAAATCTCCCACCACACAGACCATATGATTGTAGGATTGATCTGGTGGACGGGGCAGTGATTCCCACGTGTCGAGTATATGCCTTGTCTGTTCCTGAAACGGTGCACTTGAAGGAGTACATCGATCATTATGAAAGTATAGGATTCATGAGACCGTCTCGTTCCCCAGCTGCCTCTCCCCATTTCTTTATAGCAAAAGCGAACGGTGACTTGAGGGCATGTGTGGACTACCGCGTTTTGAATAAAAACACCATCCGTAACCGGTACCCTCTCCCTCTCATTACGGTGTTGATTGATCAAGTGAGGGAGGCTGTGATCTATACTCGCTTGGACTTGCGAGGAGCCTATCACTTGGTCAGGGTACGTGAGGGGGATGAGTGGAAGACGGCATTCAAGACGCGGTATGGCCTATATGAATATCTAGTCATGCCATTTGGGCTATGTAATGCCCCTGCGGCATTTCAGTTTCTAATCAACGATGTCCTGAAAGAATTTATCGACTTATTCGTTGTCGTGTACATCGATGCCATCCTGGTGTATTCTATGGATGAAAGCTGTCACGTGGAGCAGGTCAGCAAGGTACTGATGAAGCTGAGAGAACATAGCCTCTTCGTGAAACTCAGTAAATGTGAGTTTAGTGTGTACAGTGTGGAATTCCTGGGGGTGATGATCAGTCCTTTGGGGTTGCAGATGTCCGAGCGCAAGGTTGAGGCAGTGAGAGATTGGCCAGTACCGAAGAACGTGAGGGAAGTCCAGAGCTTTCTGGGCTTTGCGAATTACTACCGGCGCTTCATTTTGCATTTCTCATTACTGGCAGTGCCCATTACGAAACTTTTGAGGAAAGGAGTGCCGTTCGAGTGGACACCTGCTGCAGGGGAGGCTTTCCAGACTCTTAAATCTTCTTTTATTACTGCCCCGGTGCTGTCACATCCCAATTTAGAACATCCTTTTGTGGTAGAGGCGGATGCTTCGGACGAAGCAATCGGGGCGGTGTTATCTCAGAGGGATGTAAGTACAGGGCAGTTGCACCCAGTGGCCTTCCTGTCAAAGAAATTGAGTTCGGCTGAACTCAATTATACGATAGCGGAAAAGGAATTGCTTTCAATAAAGCGGGCTTTTCAGGAATGGAGACAATACCTATGGGGGGCCCTACATACCATCACAGTGTACACTGACCATAGGAATCTGCAATTTATGTCTTCTGCTAGACACTTGACATCAAGGCAGATGAGATGGACGCTCTTTTTTGCAGAGTACAACTTTGTGGTCACTTTCCGCCCGGGGTCTGAGAATAGGAAGGCCGATGCCTTATCTAGACAAACCATGCCAGTGGAATGCGTGGAAGAGAAACAGGCAATCATTCCTACAGGGAAGGTTCTGTGTGTGGTGAGAGCTGAGACCTTTTTGGATGAGGTGAGAAAACATCAGTATCCGGGTGGATGGGGGTCATGGGCTCATGGCAGATTGGATAGAAAAGTGAGAGACGGTTTGCCATTCTTTCAGGGGAAGTTGTTTTTGCCCTCGATTCCATTGCAGAAGAAGGCTTTTGGCTGGTGTCATGAGGGGGAACTGGTGGGACATCCTGGTATACGTAAAACCCTCGATACAGTCAAAAGGCATTTCTGGTGGGCTACCTTGAACAAGGATGTTTCTGAGTGGGTGGCTTGTTGTGATGTTTGTGCTAGAGCCAAGGGTATAACCACCAAGAAAGCCGGGAAACTCATACCCATGCCTACCCCCAGTCAACCCTGGCAGCATATTAGTCTGGATTTTGTGTCTGGTCTTCCAATGGATAAGGGTTCTTCAGCAGTATTGGTAGTGGTAGATAGTCTCACCAAAATGGGACACTTTATCCCTTGTAAGAACCTTCCGAATGCCAGCCAAACTGCACAACTGTTAGCCAGTAATGTGGTCCGGTTGCACGGTATCCCTAGGGTTATTGTGTCTGACAGAGGAACGCAGTTTATTGCGCGTTTTTGGCGCATGTGGTGTCGTGCCCTGAATATAGAGTCCAATCTGTCCACCAGTTTTCACCCACAGACAGACGGGCAGACAGAACGTTTGAACCAGACGTTAAAGAAATACTTGAGATGCTTCTCTAAAGAAGCTCATGAGTCTTGGGTGGATCTGTTGTGGATGGCGGAACTGGCCTACAATAACGCATGGCATAGTTCAACGGGGATGTCACCCTTCAAAGCTAATTTTGGTTTTGATGCTAATACCTTGCCGGTTGACATACCCGCTGATCTCTGTGACCAGCCTTCGGTTAAAGAAAGGATCTTGATGTTGAGGAGGGTACACAAGGGAGTGCAGGTACATTTGAACAAGGCAAAGGAGGTATACAAAAAGTGGGAAGACCGCCACAGGATGGAGAGTCGTCAGTATGTGGTGGGTGATAAGGTTTGGCTGTCTACAAAGAACATTAGGTTTAAGTTGCGCAGCGTGTTCCACCCAAGATACATCGTCCCATACCCCATTGTGAAACAGGTGAACCCCGTAACCTACAAGCTGAAATTGCCAGGGTCAATGCGCATACACCCAGTGTTCCATGTTCAATTGCTGAAACCTGCGCTTACGTCGCGCAGAGCAGCCCCTCCACCTGTGTTATGTGATGGGGGTATGGAGTACGAGGTGAGGAGTATAAGGGA
Organism: Lissotriton vulgaris; assembly: GCF_964263255.1. NCBI lineage: Eukaryota > Metazoa > Chordata > Amphibia > Caudata > Salamandridae > Lissotriton > Lissotriton vulgaris. Next base: position 82,564 of record NW_028249907.1, read on the forward strand.
CTCCAAGTGGTGCCGGGGTGTGCTAAAATACCTGGTGTCATGGAAGGGGTATACCGCGGAAGATGATTCTTGGGAGCTGAGTTCGGATGTGCATGCTCCTGCTGCAGTGCGTTCTTTCCACAAGAGGTTCCCCGCTAAACCTGGCCCTAGAAGGCGCTAGGGACGGGGACATACTGTCAGGATCTACCAAATGCGCCTACCTAACCATTGAACTACATCTCCCAGAATTCCAGAGAGGGGGCGTGGCACTATATAGGCAGGGCGGACCCTCTACACTTTGTTCGTGATTTTGTTCAACAGCAGTGTTTGTTGGTGACTTGAGAGGTGTGCTGTGTTGGTCTCCTCTCTGGAAGTATCAGAGAGGGTTTGGTTCCTGTTTCCCATTTTTGTTATCAGCGCGAAGGGATTAGGAAACGCGCTTTGGATTTAAGCGTTTTGGGATTTCTCCTGTAGCGCGTGTAATGCGCTTTCTGTCTGGGTGTATTTTTCCTGGAGTTCCTGTTATCTGCAACGTGTAGGCGGCGAGAGGAAGATTCGAGCGGAGAGAGAAGGACCGGGACTACGCTGCTCAAGTACAGTGAGTTTTCGAGCAGCGCGTGACTTTCAACGCGTTGTTTCGTCAGTGCTGAAGCGTTCTTCACAGGCGGCATACTGTTAACCGGCAAAGGGAATTTAAGGCGCAAAAGAGTTTCGCATTTGGATTGATTGTTTTGTTTTTGGAATACAGTGAGAACGGAGTATAGCGGGTTTAACCCTACTGCTTACTACTGTTACGAAGTGAGTCACTAGTGTCTTCCGAAGTAAGTGCCAAAGCGGAAGGTAGTGGGGGGGGGATCCTACACCTTTCCGTATTTGGAGTGGAATAATTAAAGAACACTGTGTTGTGAAATTGAGAGCGGAAGACGGTAGTAGGATGCTACGTCTTACCGTGTCCTTAAAGGATTGAATTGGTACATTCGTAAATTAGGAGAACTAGCTTCTCAGGAGAAGAATTTTGTTTTGGATTCACAAAGGTTGTGGTATATGCACACGTTTATTTTTTGAGCACAATTCAACACAAGGCAGGGTATGTACAAAACCACTAGAGAGTATTGAAGTTTGGTTCTGTGAGATATCTGATAGTAACCGGTGTTTGTGTTCCTTAGGGACTAGTGTGGCAGTTATCACTATTCAAGAAACAGGGAGGAGGTGGAGCGCACTTCTTCTGTAAAGGTGAATCTCTATGTATACTTAGTGAGAATGAAATGAGTGTAGGATTTTTTGGTGAACAATTATAACCTGTATGCTTGTTCTCTTGTCTTTCAGCTATCCCTTCTCTGCAGTCCCTTTCCGTCCCCTCCTTGTTTGTTTCCTGTTTTCCCTCGCCGTATCACTCGAACACGCTGTGTTGTTAGTACGAGCCTGTTGGTGAGATCGGGAGGTGGAGTTATATGTGCATCAATCGGATCCGGCAGCGTGGAGTCTGACATTTGTACTAATTCCACTCAGACTGCTCCATCCAAGGTCTTTGTCATGAAGAGTGAGCAGTAGTGTGGGGCGAAGCTGAGAGTCTGCAGGCTGCAGATGCCCAAAAAAGGCACAAAGTCAACAGATGATCCCTGAGGCAAATACCTGTTACCTGGGGGGTGGCGGGCGGTGACGGGGGCAGCCCTTCCAGAAAATAATGGGCCTTGTATTGAGGTAGAGGCTCAAAAAGCTACAGCTTGTTCTGGTGAATTTGGGGTAGGGACACACTCCTCAGATCAATGCAGGAAACCTTAATCCATCCTACTATGCCTCCATTGTTTCTATAATGCTCACAATTGTTACACAGACACCAACATGACTTGCTGCTGCTGAGAAATGATGCTCTTGGATAATATGTCACTTTCCGACGCTTTGGAATAATTCAGGAGTTTAGATTCAAAACTGCCAACAGTTGTAGCTGACTTACAAAAGCATTGCAGTAGTGCCAGCAAGTGGCTAGACTATTCCCACTATTTGGGCTGCAGTGTAGATGAAACGGTATTAGTACTATGGCAAAAACGAATTTCACATTTGCTTTACCTCGCTTGAATGATATGATGTAGGTAAAGTACACTGTTCCACATTTTAAATGTGGAAGTTGGCTTGGAAGTACAATCAATTTGTTCCGTTTTTAAATTTGATGTGTAATGGTGATTGGGACCGTCTTGGAGAGCCCATTCTATGCACTGCATACTTTAAGGAGGTTTGAGCCAGCCTCCTTCAGCCATGGCGTCTTTGCCTTGGGAACATGCAGCCACTGGCTTGAGACATTGTCAACTACATCTTGGATCAGACCACATGATGGTGCTAGCCTCACCTTGTCTTATTGGCTTTCGTGAAGTATCCTCCTCCGTCCAGAGGAATGCATGAAGGACTATTTCGCATTTGAATAGTTCAATCTGGCATCATATATTTATTTATTTCCTTCATGCACAAAGCAATCCTTTGCTGTTGTTTTGAATTACAGCACACATTTGTATTTCTTTTGTCAGTGCTCAGGAACGAGTGTCAACCCTGCTGGCTAGGCTAAGGCATTGTATTATTACATACATAGCATGCATACAAACCAACAAGAATGCTAAATCAGTTTACTCCTCTGTTTAAGTAACGATTGTTCGTGGACTAAGCTTTTTATTTAAATCTCTCTGTCCCACGTATATTGCTTAATAAGCAAAGAAGACTGTTATAAATGTTCGGCAAGTATTTTCACAATCGATCGTCTCTTGTTCGTTTTGTTGCAAAACCTTTCTGTGTCAGCAGTGTTGGTTTACTCAGAATATCTCTTTCCCTGAGAAATGTAGCACCGTTCTGCAGTCTCAAAGAATCAGGCAAGTATCTTCTCTGAGCGGTTAGCTATTGTTAGTCTCTGGCCACATAGGTAACACACGTTGGTGTTTGTGCCTTTTATATGTATTGGTGTCATACGGTGTAAACATAGTCAAGAAGCAAGGGAGTGCAGTGCATTACATCGGGAACTAGCAGACACCAGACCCTGTACATCATGTGGGGAATCACACAAACATGTTCCGCATTTTAGCCGGATGTACCAAGCCTATTTGCATTTGCGAATGGCCTAATTTTCAGAATCAGACCCTTTGCAAACGCAAAAAGGCATTTTGGTATCTACTAATCCCAAATTGCGATTCGGTAACATGTAACCGAATCACAATTTCCGATTGCAAATACATACTGATTCGGTATTTGGAAGGGGTGTTTTTAAAGTGTCTCTTCCAAATACCGAATTGGAATGGGATGTTTTAATGTTTTGCAACCGAATTAAAATCACATAACTTTGCTGACTACAGAAGTGTAGTTGTAACGAATTGTCGAACGGAATCCCCTTCCCCATGTGAATGTAAAGAAAAATGTTTGTTTTAGAGGAGGCATTGCTCCATGGAACCACTGTCTCTTACTAAACAAACAAAAAAAAAGAAACTTTTCTTTTTAAACGTGGTCCCGTTTTCTTTAAGGCTGAATTAAAAAAATTGTCTGCTTTATTAAAAATCAGTCACCATCCGTGATGGCAGCTATTCCTAGTGGATCGTAAATTGCGACCTACCTTCTTAATATTCACGAGATAGATCGATTTGCGACTCAGCCGGAATTGCTATTTTAAAAATAAAACTGCCATACATTAGAAATGGTGATTTCTAAATTGTGATTCAGCAGGAATCGCAATTTGGAAATCACAATTCTAAATGTTGATACATCTAACCCAAAGAGATTTACCCAGAATCATATAATATCAAGCACAGGAGGCTGAGATTTAAACCTGGATCACCAGGTTCCAAAGTGAACTGCTCTAGCCACTGGGCCACATTTACTCTTTTCACCATTGGCATTGGGAACGGGCAAAGACATCCAGACTGCATATTCAGGTTGAGACTTTGACCAAAAAGATCACTCCAGTCCCACCAGATGCTGGAAGCCGTTGGGGAAAAAAACACACGTCAATGTAAGCAGATAGAGCAAAATCAAAACATTTGCTCTATGGTGTGGTGTGGTATCCTGGTCTAGGGGATGTTGTGGGGCTAACTAGGCCGCAGGTTTGGGCCACCATAAATGACTGGACACAGACATGTGGATATGCACTCGGCCAAAGACCCGAGCGGTCTTGCGCCCCTTTATTTCTGCCCTCGGGCGCGCCCGCCCTCGGGGTGCATGACTGCGTGAGCAGTGTGTGTAACCGGGCTGGGTGGCTCCGTCACTACATCCCTCCAATCTTTTAGATACAGCGACTCTTCACCGGAAGCTACTCAGTCCTTCTGAGCACACCACGCAAAGTCTCTCTGCCTCTGACTGGGAGTCGGATTCGGCGGGAGACCATACTTCTGGCTCTGGGAGTTCTTTCTTGATTCTGACCCTTCCGACTCCTTCTCCGGTGCAGGGACAGCGTTCTCTGTACTCCTCGCGTCCTCCACTGTCCTTGATTCTCTTCTGGGTTGTGATTGTAACTCCTCCGGTTGACTTCTCTGGATTCCCGAAGAGGCTATTCCTTCTCCACGTTCCAGCTCTTCTATGGGTTGGTCAGCTGCCTGCACGACCTTGGAGACTCTCTTGAACCATGAGGTGTTTCTTGTGACCACACGGGTTCCCCGCATGGCCGATACCATGGTACCCTGTATGTTAAATACTTCCCACACTTCGGGCTCAAATGGAGTGGGATACTTCCAGCTTGGGTGGCGGTCTTTTACCACAACTCAATCTCCAACTTGAACACTCATGGACTGGGCTCTTCGAGCTTGGCTCGCCTTGTCATTAGATGCCTTCCTTCTGTCCTGTGTGGCACCTTGGTCTAGCTTTGGTGAACTCCATGATCGATCTGAGGGCACACTGTCTCTCGGAGCCCGTCGAAACAGTAGCTGAACTGGGGCACACCGGGTGGTGCAGTGCGGGGTTTGGCGATACGCACTTAGAAATTGCGATAGGCACTGCTCGGCATCGTCTCCTTTGTCCACCCCGATCCTGAGAGCTCGGTTCATCGTACGCATGAACCGCTCCACCTTGCCATTCTCCTGGGGCCACTGTGGAGTGATCTTCTGGTGTTGGATGCCTCGGGAGGTCAGGTAGTCCTGGAAGTCTCTGCCTTGGAATGGTGGTCCATTGTCGGACTTGATCTCTTCGGGCAGATCCATCATGGCGAACGTGCAATCCAGTGCTGTCTTCACAGGGGAGAATGCCGTTGGTGACACTATCTCCATCACCGGGAACTTGAAATGTGAGTAAACCAGCACCACCATGTTCCGTTCATCCGGGAACAACCCAAAGTCGAAGCTTACTTTCGACCATGGTTCAAGACACGGGTCCTCGGTGATCAATGGATGGGGTGCAGGTTCACCGCCTGTGATGCTACAGGAGTGGCAGTTGCGTACGGTTTCCTCCCACCTAGTAGGCCATAACTCGGTCATCGATGAGGGCGTTCTTGATTGCCTGAAACACCAGATCTTCTTTTGCAGACCAGGCCCATGGTTGGCCCGATTTTGTGAGAACACAGAGTGCCTCGGACAGAGACGCAAGATTGGGGATGAATTGGCCACAGTATGTGGCCATTCCCAGGAAGCTCCTGACTTCAGTGGCTGACATGGGCCTCGGGGCAGATCAAATGGCCTCTGCTTTCTTCAGGTCTACTTGCAGCCCTTCTCTGAAGAAGATGTACCCGAAGAAGTCCACTGACTCCTGATAAAACGAGCATTTGGATCTGTGCAGGGTGAGTCCGTTGTCTGCAAGTCGCTGCAGGGTGGCTCGGAGGTGTTTGTGGTGCTCTTCGAGCGTCTTGGATGTCATCACTTAAGTTTATTACACCTTGCAGTTCAGAGAGTGAATCCCTTATGGCATTTTGAAACATCTCCGCGGCTGACGAGATGCCAAAACTCAATCTCCTGAAGCACAGTAATCCAACGTGGGTTGAAAAAGTCGTGATGTTCCGGCTGTCGGGGTGAAGTTCCAGCTGGTGATACCAGGCATTGAGGTCCAGTTTGGTGAACCATTTGGTTACGTTCAGGTCAGCTACGATGTCGTCCATCGTGGGCATGAGATGACGTTCCCTCTTTACGGCCTTGTACGGTAGGCGCATGTTGATGCATAATCGAATGGCCGCCGGCTGTTTTGGTTTCAGGGCCACGACGAGGGGGGACACTCATGGGGTGGGGGCCTGACACTTTCTCAATCACCCCTAGGTCCTCCAGCTTCTTCAGCTCATCCTCCACCTGCGGCCACAGGTGGAACGGCACCCTCCGATGTCTCAGTGCCATGGGCCGGATCGTAGGATCCACCTGCAACTTGAACGTCTTCCCTTTCAAACAACTTAAGCCTTCGAACAGCATGGGGAAGTCTTTGAGCATCTCTTGGGTGTGCAGGTCGTGTACTTGGCTTGCGAAAAACACAAGTTCCAGGTCTTCTGCAGTGTAGCAACTGAGTAAGGTACCCCGTCTACCTCCGGCGACATGGAATTTTGTGTTCAGACTCCGGCCCTCGCTGGTGACCTCGACCTCCATGACTCCTCATAGAGAGAGAGGCTCGTCACTGTCATATGTGTATATCCGCGCTTTGGACTGTAGAAGTGGCGGGCGCGGCGCTAATTTCTCATACTGTTCACTGTCCATCACGTTGACTGTTGCTCCGGTGTCTATGAGGGTGCTCACGGGGGACCCTGCTACAGTGATGTCGCACATGGGTGGCGGTCGGCGTTGTCCCTTCTCTGCCAACAAACGACACGAAGAATACATCATCTTCTTCCATCCCAAAGTCGAACCCTGGTGGTGCGTTGTCACCTTGGTCTTTTGGATCTTCCAGCGTTACCTGTCTTACCGTTGCCATGACACCACGAGCGCCTGGGGCTTTGCCTCGTCCTCTTCCTTCTCCTGCAGACATTTGCAAAGTGGTTGAGTCTTCCACATTGCGAGCACGTTTTCCCTCTCGCAAAGCATTTCCCCCCAGGGGGGTGATCCAGGCCGCAGTTGCTGCATGCACTCTTCTGACTGGGATGGCCATCTTTGAATCACATCTACTCTCTCCTCCTTGACCGTTGGTGCCCGCTGAGTCGCAGAGTGCCAATTTATGTCTGCTTCCATTTTGTCCGCACATGCATTGGATAGTTCGTGGGACCTAGCGAGCACCAGAATTTCGTCGAGGGTGATACCAGGCTGTTGCAGTATGAGGCGACGTAGTGGGACTGACCGACATCCTTGAATGAGCTGTGCATGAATTTCTGTCCTCTGGTCTGGTAGTGTACACGAGGTGGCAAGCTTCTGTAAGCGGGCATAGAAGACGTCGATGGTCTTGGCCTCTCCCTGTCGCGCCTGCCGGAGTCGAACCACTTGAAGTCCAGGTTGATCTGAGGGTCAAAGTGACGGTTCAGGGCCCGACAGCCCCAGCGTAGTCATCTTCCCCTCTATCTGGTAAGGTCTCTAACAGATCGTACAACTCTGCTCCCCCATAGCACGTGAGGAGTGATCTCTTCACTCTCCCGTCCGCCTCCAGCACACCAATGAAATAATGGTCCAGCCGACCAATCCAGGAGCGCCAACCCGCTGCAGCGGTGGATGTTTCCAAGAGCTCACTTAAGGGTGGCAATGGGGCAGCTGTGCCATGACCAGGCAGAGCGGGAGCCTGTTGGGCGGCCTGCTGAGGTGGCGTTGCTGCCTGAGGGGGCAGAGCTGCTTGGGGGGGCGGTGCTGCTTGGAGGGCACCCCCACCACTGGCGCCCGGGTTGCTCATCCTCTACAGCCAGTTTGCCACCTGGTGTGTCAAAGCACAGTCGACTGCAGGCGCTGAGTGAAGTAAAGTAGGCACGGAAGCAGTCTATTTTTGAGCTGTTTTCCTTTTGCGATGGTAGCATTGCGTTGGCGCAGGTACCGCGACGCTGGACACCCCGGGTGTCTGCAGGCCAAGCTTGGTGACCAGTGTAGGCTCTGGGCAGGCACATGCGCTGGTCCAGAAAAAAAAAGTACCCCTCTAGGTGCACCCTGTCTTCGACACCTGTGACTGGCTGCTGGTTGGTGTCTCTTGGCGAGTGCTTGTTTGTGTCTTTATTTTTCCTCCTGCTTCTCCCACCGAGCAGGGGCGTGTCCTCCCCCTTGTGTTGCTCCCGAGCTGCTTCCTGGTGCAGATACTGTCTTTCAGGCCACCTGCCACGTGGGCAGGCTGTTGGAGGCTTGGAAAGGGGGCGCTGGCCTGCAGGTCCTTCCCTCACGAGGGTCGAGTCCTCCATCTGTGCGAGCGCTCACAGGTGGCAGTACGCGCTGTGATGGGAGCGGAGTTTCGCCCGTCGGCTCAACCACGTGACAGTGGGAGCGTGGCCGGGCAGTGGCAGTGAGGAAGCCGGTGAGCGGAGGTGGCGCATCTCTGGGCTTGGGTGGGGCTCGCACTCACGCGCAGGGTAGGCCTCACCTTGGGCGCTGCTCCACGTGCCGACGAAGACTCCTCGTGATGAAGCTGGCAGCGGGGGTGTGCCTGCCTAGGTGGCGCACACGGAGCACGTCTCAGCTTCCCGGCGGACGACTCCCCATGGGATGGGCACCTGCTTTAGGCCTGGCAGTGGCAGGACCTCAGGTACAGGTCAGCAGATGCAGGAGGATGGCGAGGTATGGGATAGACCCCCCTCGTCGCCAGTGTGGTACCCTGGTCTAGGGGATGTCATGGGGCTAACTAGGCCACAGATTTGGGCCACCATAAATGATTGGACACAGACATGTGGATATGCACTGGGCCAAAGACCCAGAGCGGTCTTGCGCCCCTTTATTTATACCCTCGGGCGCGCCCATTCTCGGGATGCGTGGGTGCGTGAGCAGCGTGTATGAACGGCCGGGTGGCTCCGTCACTACACCAGGAACTCGAGAATGAGACAAAACCCCGCTTGTTTCAGCTAATGTTCCATTGTGGCATATTTCAACCAAAAACACACTAACTTTTAAAGTGTTATGTAGCACACATACACCCGACACATAGCACTGAAGGACAATAGTAGATAGGTGAAGAGCGGTACAAAGCAGTAAAAAAGGAAGAACCAGTAATAAATTAGGTAACATGCTAATGTTATCTAATGTCATGTTAATGCGGTCAGACCTGGTGAAGGTGCAGCGACAAGCATAGCTGTATAAGCAGTTTATTGCACCTGTGCACTGAACTCTGATAGAAATAAACATTACTATCAAACGAAAGATGGCCTTAAGAGATTTAAAGACAAAGCAGGGGACTACTCTTCTTTACCAAAAACAAAACCACAATAGGGCCCCTGGGTCTGAAACGATATGGAGGAGTACTGAAGTGTCCATTTTACAGGCCCCCATGGGCCATTATAGTATAACATTGTCTGACATATATCATACTTTAAAGGGTTTACTATTTATTATATTCATTCATTTTGAAATCATATGGGTAACTTTAATGAACGCTAAGCCGCTTCCAACGGCGGAGTTCCTCCGTGTTGTTATGTTTCATACTGGTACCCCAATATAGGCTCAGGTAGTAACCAAACTTTTCACCGATATTGCCCCTGCCATTACACTACATAACGGTTCTTGGTGCTGACCTTTTACCTAGTTACGGAACTGCTTAAATGACATGGGGTTTTCTCTGAAAAATAGCCTCATTCATTATGCATAAGGATCCTTGGAATCTCAGCAGGACTGTCATCTCCTGCATAATAACTATGTATAAGGGTTATTCCTGCCGTCATCCTAGTCCGACATGACACAGCATGGTAGATCGTCTGCGGGTACCACTTTGGATATATGAACACCATATCTTTGCTGAGGCAGGGAGAAGAGGAAATGGACTTCCATGTTGACACACTGACGCAAGACGCTGAGGTTCCTGCGCACAGACACTTCAGCTCGCAGTGGTCTGTCATCCCTTGCGGGGTGTCCATCTCGAGACCAAGACGGGTTCCCAAAGTCTCTCACTTCAGGTAATGGGGTTGCCTTTATCCTAGGTGGCTTCTTGACTCTACACCTACATATATACTAGGTAAACTTGGGTACATCTAGTTATGGTCGCATCGTAGGAGTACCCATTATTGCTGTCATGTATTTTTATAACTGTCTGTATTAATTGTTTTAGCACTATAGTAGGAATCTACCATCCTTTTACTCTATTGGTGCTTGTAGTTATAGTCATTTATATCTGTTTCTGTCCTATGGTTGTTTCAGCACACCTATTTTACACTAGAATGACACTGGTTCAATAAATGCTTATTGAAAACGTCCCCACTGTTTATTCTGTGTATCTCTGAGACAAAGTGAGCACGAGGGACTGAGCGAAAAGTACAGTTTTTTTTCCACGATCCCTGATTGGACATAGTTGTCATGTTCGATAGTTGCCAAGAACTATTCTCTCCTTGGTAAGAGGAGTTTACAGTGGCACTGTGAGCTAGCTGGTATACAGGCGAACATACCCAGTGGGGGTGTCTGGAATCAGTGTGGACACCAATCCCACAGTCTATATTGTCTAAACATGCAAGTCCTATTTAGGTTTATAGGAACTACATGACATGGTGCCACCAACATTGGTTTGGTACTTATTTAACAGTAAAATCTGAGTAGTTCAGTCGTGCTGTTCTCAGAGACCCCTACTCACATTTTTTCAGAGACGTCTCGAGTGCGAAGGAAACAATCTGCCACAGCTGAGTAGGCATATTCGATGTATTGGCTGTAGATTTATCAAGCTTGAAGGACAAACACTTCCATTATGTGCATAAAACCTTATCTTAGTTTCCTTGAAGCTTTTTCCTTTTTCATTAATTGCTGAAGAAGACGCCGCTGCGCCAGCACAACTTACACCTGCAGCAAGAGAGGAAGAACAAGAATGTGAAATAATCATTTCAGAAAATTTCAGAACTGCCCTTACTTTAAAAATAGCAGGCTATGGAGTCACAGCTAGAGGTGGGCCAGTCACATTCGTGATTGAGGCACATGAGTCATTTAGAACAGCGGTATCCTATTCATGGGTTAAATTCCCACAAACAGATGCATGCACAAACACATTTCATTCTTACACTGAAGATGAAACACCAGATGAATATTGTCCATATGAGGACATTGAAATTCCGCTCACCTACCAGGAGCGCATAAACTGGTTTATGGTCTATTCTGTTTTATTACTGTTTTCCAGAATAAGCAAAAGAAAGAAGGCCAAGAGGACTACCAACAGACAGTAAGACGCAATTATGGGCTACGCAGAGCCCAAATACAAAGTCAAGCATATAGCATAATTAAAATAAAAGAACATAGCCCCAACCTGCCCACCCCCTCCCATCCTCCATTCAACCCTGCACTAAGCTCAATAAGTTTCAAATCTCTATACGCCAATGTTATTCCAGGGCAGGTGGCACTCTGTCCTCTGGCAATTGTCCTCTGCACCCTTTCTTGGAAGTGAAAGTGTTATTTCTTCCATTCCCAGGATGTGCCATAGGCAGGCCAACCAACCTGTGTATGTGGGGGCTTGATGAGTTCCCCAGTGTGCCAGTATGTTCTGCATGGTGGTACTCACATCTATTCCTATCAAGCGACCCCTCCTGGACTTCAGTGAGATAGATGTACCAAAGTTCCTGTCTCACCGCAGTTTCTCCAACAATCTACTCTAGTTGATGGGTTGACCTTGTGCACTCTCTTCGGCGTATAGTACCAATAAGCATTCACTTTTTTGAGTGTGTCTGTCAAAGCCATATTACAGGCAGTGTGGTGTGCTCTATAACATATGTCTTCCCACGCCTTGTTGCTGAGGGTTCTCCCTATGTCTCATTCCCATCTACCCAGTCCTGCATTGTATGTAGGTGTGTTCCGCATGTTCAACATTTTATATAGGTCAGAAATTATTCCCTTATCTGAGAACTATGACAGGAGCCATTTCTCATATAAGGTGAGGTGTCGACTTGCTGCAGCTCTATTGTGTGACTGCAGGACCCAGTGTCTAAGCTGTAGGTACCTTAAGCGCTCTTTTTCCTGGATTCCATAGTGTACTTTGATTTGTGGAAACAAGAGTACCCCCTCAACATTAAAATAGTGGCCTATGCAGCGACACTGGGACTGACACAATGCAGTCAATTGTGTCTGCCCCACTCCTGGCTGAAAGTCCGGGTTGTCTAACAATGGGGTCAGGGGTGACGGAAATGTCGTGAGATTATGCTTAATGTTAGTCTGATCCCATGTCGTCATTGTTGTCCGAGGGTTGTCTGCTACATAAAGGCTCCGGGGTCTTTGGGCTTTCTTTAAAAATTGAATTTTCCTCAGTGACGTGCCCACTACATCTCTATCCTGAAATAGCCAATGTTTCCCCGATAGTCCAGCCGATAGTACAGCTGGAGGTTGGGAATTCCCAGCCCACCCTCACCTGATGGTAAAAAGCTAATACTCTTTTTCACCTTAGGTTTACGACCCTGCCATATGAATTGCATGATCTCTGTTTGTAATTTAGGGATCATACCCGAAGGCGGGTGCAATGGGAGAGTCTGGAACGTATACAATATTTTGGGGAGGACCGTCATTTTAATAGCTGCTATTCTGCCCAACGAAGAGATCGGATGGTGTTTCCATTGATGTATATCGGTGCGCACTTGCCTGAATAAATTGGTGTAATTGGTGACAGCAGTAGGGTGCGTGAAGGTGGCTATTTGAACTCCCAGGTAGGAAATTGTGTCTTGGGACCATTGAAATGGGTGCTTTAACTTGAGTCATTCTACTATCTAAGGGGGGAGCGAGAGATTAAGGGCTACAGATTTCTCCACACTTACTTGGAACCCTGAAGCCCCGCCAAAGTCTTCCAATTCCCATAGGAATGCCCCCAGTGAGGTATCAGGATTATGGGTCAGTAAAACATCATCTGCATAGAAGCTTATAATGTGGTTGTCTCCCCCAAATGAGACTACCAATATCTGTGGGTTTGTCCTCGCTCTGTGAGTCAGCGGCTCCATGTATAATGCAAATAACAGGGGTGGCAAAGTACACCCCTGTCGTGTGCCTTGGGCTATCTGGAGTCGAGCCAATCTCTAACCGTTGACTCTCACAATGACCGTGGAAAAGCAATAGCAATTTAAAACCTGAGTGCAAAATCGTTCCCCAAGATCAAAATGAGACAGTACGTGTTCCAGTTGGGTTACCCTATCTAATGCCTTTTCCGCGTCTATTGCCATCCTCATGTAACTACGTGGGAATAGGGAGGCATTATCCACTATATGTAAGACACTTGTGGTGTTGTCGCTGGTCTGTCTCTGGCAGATGAAACCTGCCTGGTCAGGGCAGGCATGCATTGACAAGTATACCTTTGTATAGTTTTATGTCTATGTTAAGCAATGAGATGGGACTGTAGGTTAAGTGCTGCAGTAAGTTTTATCTTTCCCTGGCTTGGAGATAACTGTTATTACAGCTTCTAGCATGGAGGCCGGAATAGCGCCAGGTGTTGCAAAGGAAATAAAAAGTCTGGTCAACATAGGAGCCATTTCTGGGCAAAAGGCGTTTATAAAAGGTGGCTGTAAAGCCATCGGAGCCAGGTGTTTGGGCCAGCTTTGACCTGTATATGACTGAAATCACTTCTTCAATTCGAATCTGCTCCTCCAAGATTGAGGCTTGGTCTAATGTCAATCTAGGTGTTTGTACATCTTGAAGGTAGTTAATGCTTCCTACGTCGTCTAATGTTTGTCTCGAATAGAGCCGCTAATAAAAGCCTCTAAACGTCTCAGCTATCAATGCGTTGTCCGTCACCAGGTTTTCCTTTAAATCCATAATCATGTGAATACTTTGCTGTTGCCAGTTCTCCCGGAGTCTATTTGCCAGAAGCCACCCATATTTATCCCCCCTACATAAAAAGAGTGTAGCAAGCGGAGAACAGCATATTCCGCTCTATCCAGATCTAGTGCCACTAACTGGGCGCGAGCCGCTGCTAGTTGTTGCCACACCCTAGGGGCCCCAGTCCTCTTATGTATACTTTCTAATTTCCTGACCTGCAGAGATAGGCTTTCTCTCTCGTCCCTCCTCTTCCTATTGTCTGCCACTGAGATCGCTATGAAAGCACTGCCTGTCACTATTTTAAATGCTCCCCAGAGATTGGATATGTTAGTCTCTGGGATGTTGTTGTGGGACAGATATTCCTCTATTGTGCATTTTATTTGGTCTAAGGCCTCTTTACGCTGAAGTAGAGTGTCTCTCATTCTCCACTGTCTACGGGGTGACAATTGGGGTGGTAGCGATACTACTGTTACCACTGCTGCATGATCTGAAAGAGAAGCTGTGAGTATTTCTGTGCTTGTTGCTAAAGAGTATAGTTCCCTAGTGCCCAACAGGTAATCCAGTCTGGCATATGTTTTATGAGCGTTGGAGTAGTAAGAATATTCCCTTGCCTGTGGAAGGGATGCTCTCCAGAAGTCAACTAGGCCTAGATCTCATATTCGGGAAAGCCGTTCCTTGGAAAATGCACCTATTTGCCCTTGCCGTTGTGGTGACCTGTCCATCATGTTGTAAAATACTAAATTAAGGTCTCCCCCTAATAGTATGCGCCGTTCGTCCGTGGCTAAGACCTTCATTAGTGCAGCATGTAAGAAACCCTCCTGTCCGCCCTGTCCGTCATTAGGGGCATAAATTGTGCCTAATACTAGTCCCTGGCCCCCAATTGCAAAGCAGTCTACATTAGATCTCAGCTTCTTTCTGAACCACGCTACCTTTAAAAGCCTGTGATATCAAGATGGCTACCCCTTCTGTTTTAGGTATATTAGAGGAAAAAATCTGGATGAGGAATGCCTTTCTTTTGAGTATATAACAATCTCTGTCCAGTAGGTGGGTTTCTTTTAACAGACAGATATCTGCCTGCGTTTGTTCCAAATACAATAGCACAGCCCAGTGTTCGATCGGGTTATTGAGACCTCTCACATTAAGTGAGAAAATTTTAATTTTAGAGGATTGCACAAGCAGAGTTAAAGCCTGCCCTCAATCCGGACTGCCTCTTCTTCACCAACCTCCATTGAGCCATGCCTGTGACCCCCGCGCCCTCAAGTGTGTGATTAGTATGCTGGATGGTAGAGTAACAGGGTGAATGAAGGTCCCCAACATTGTCCCCGAAATGTACAAATAACAAGAATGCAAAACATATTAACAAAGTTCCCATAGAAACGTGAACAATTTTACCCAGCTCAAAGTCTGGAGTGAGTCCAATGACCACTCTGGGACATTTGGGAAAGGATATGGGGTCTATGTTGTGGCTAAGATCTTGCCGCTCCGCCCGCCGTCAGCAGAAAACACAGTGGGGAAACTCCCATGTGTGACCAGGTGCCCTCGGCTTTCGCCAATGCAGACGGTGTGGTTTCCAAGGCCTCTTACTGTCCCCTTGCGGTTTTGGCTCAATCAGGCTTGCTCAAGCTGCAGCGTCAACCCTGTCTCTGTCCAACGAGGCCGCTGCTCCCCTCGGGCTGGGAATCATCGATCTCATCCCCAGGTTCTCCAATCATTTCCAGTCCCAGCAGCCGGCATGCCTCCTTCAATGAAAGCAGCTGTCGGAGTCTTCCCTCCCAACGGAAGATGATTCTAAATGGGTGACCCCATGAGTAAGCAATATTCTGGTTCCACAAATGGCTAGTCACTGGGCGAAAGTCTCTGCATTTTTGCAGTGTTAAGGTGGATAGATCTTAAAATAGAGTGAGGTTTGATCTCGGAATGAGAGGATGTGCAGTGCCCGTGCTTTGCGTATTATTTCTTCATTTGTTTGAAAGTCATGCATGCAGACTAGGATGTCCACCGGAGGAGCCTTGTTTGAATGGGGAGCTCCCACCCTATGTGCTCTGTCCATCTTAAGAACGGTGTCCTGCGGGTTACAAAGTATGCGATTGAAAAGGTCTCTCACAAATTCAAAGAGATCGCTTCCCTCTGCCTTCAACGCCACTCATCAGATACGAATGTTGTTTCTGCGGGAACGGTTTGGAGGTCTTCCAGATGTGTTTGCAGATCGATATGTTGCTCTTGGAGGCATATGATCTCTTGTCTCATGGCCTCTGACTCTTCCTCCAGAGTATCACTCTTGTCCTCCAGCTCTGCCACTCTATCTCCGAGTGCGTCAGTGTCCCTTCTGATCTCTTTGATTTCTGATGTTATGTCCCTCTTGACCGCCTGGAGATCCTCCTTGAGGGACTAAAGGAATGCCTGAGTCACAGTCTCTTCTGCCGCCGTGGACATTGGGGCATGCTGCGCTTCATCTGTAGATTGCTGTTCTGCCATTGCGCCACCTGTGGGCTTCGTAAGCATGTCCTTGAGGGAGCGATCTTTCTTCTCCCTTCCCCCGGCCATTGCTCCATGATTTCACCCACTTCAGGCTAGACTGGGGTCCGGCTGCTCCTTAACCCGTGCGATATTGTGCTGACCCATAGGTTTCTAGGCCCGTAGCTTAGGGTGGGACGCCTATTCACAGCCGTAGTCTCCACCCCAGAGACGTTGAGGTGAAACTGTGGGTCTGCAAGGCCACCTACTTCATGGCTCCTGGCTACTCTCCTGTAGTGTAGTTCCTATATTGCCAATAGGCTCTGCGCATTGGAATAGTATATCCTATAAATTAGACGAAGAACTGAGGTCAACTAGGTATCTATCGCATATACTAAACTTAATAGTGAGTGCCAGCTAGCTCAGAGGTCACTAGAAACTTTCTCAAACTAACAAGAAGGGATTAGTTTCTGACAACCGCATAAACATGACAACTTTGATTCCCAAGAATAGGAAATATATCTCTCAGAGTCGTAGAAACAATAGATAAGTATTTCACTCAGTCAATCGTGCATGCTTCGTTTCAACAGAGTTGTGGAGAAATAGAGAGACAGGCGTTTTCAATAAAAAGGTTTATTGAACAGTCTTCTTTCTCATACAAGAAAAGTGAACTGCTACAATCATTATGCAGACTGCAAAGTATAATGCGTACAGTAAGAATAGCTTCATCAAATAATACTGTAAAAGCATTGTATGGTTTCTAAGCCAAATAAAACTACATACATAAATATACAGGCTAAAAGTACTCAACTGGTGCTTCTAAAATACGCCTACCCCAATGTATCTAACCTAAGTCTAGTACGCGGAAGAAGTAAGTATTGTGTAGCATAGGTTTAGTTTTTCTTTGCCAAGAATCTACCAAAGGTTTCTCTAGGTGCTAATCAACTCCATACCTTAGTTTAGAATGAAGGAGGTCTGCCATCTCTGTCTCGGGACTCAATTTCCCATCACCCCGCAAGGGGAGCTTGGAAACAATGGAGCTGGATTCTCGGCAGGAGAAGGGCAACCTCTTGATCAGTGCGTCAGCTGGAGAGTCAGCTTCCTTCTGCACTTGATGTAGCGAGCTGTGTCGGGTAAGTAGATAGTATTACTGCTCTGAACCACCATAGTTTGCCATAGCAAGTGTAGGCATATTTATACCTTGGAGGTGTTTAGGAATGCCATAGCTTGACGTAAAGTCAGACATATGAACATCAGGAAAGAGCCCCTAGGGAATAGTTGTTCTTTGCAAAGTACATGATTTCTTGGACAAATCAATATTCAGGCAAGGGGAAGTTCCCTAACTGCTTAAGCCGATTTTCCAAGAAATCGTTTGGTACGGGTGGAAGTAGCCATGCCTGTATTTGGGTAGCATGGGCTATATGCCTAAATAAGGGATTGATTTCTATGCCTATATAAGGGCAATGTGAATTGTACCTATATAAGGGCATGAATTGGGAAAATTCACTCTGAGCTCTAAACGCCGCACAACACTCCTGTCACCAATACAAGAGTTAATCGTTCTTAACTACCGCCTGATATGCTCTGAACGTATACCCCCTGCTGCAGATCCCTGCTCGTAATGGTCCCAGGGCTGCCCGTTACTCTCTACTGGAGCTGCTCTGCTGGGTATCTGATGCAACCAGGTCCTGCCCACTGACCAGTGCTTAGTGCGACCAAATCTGGTACGGTTTCTCCTCCGTCTGCCTTGTGGACTCGTACTGTGAAGCTCTCAAGACTCACTCAGGCTCTCCTCTCTACGTGGATCCTCAATACCTCAGGTCTCACAAGGCTGCTGCCGCTCTAACCCTCCTGCTTCACTTGCTCTCGCACTGCATGCAGCCGGAACCTTCTTGAACCCCTGGCAACTCGCTGCTCACCTCTGGTGTAGCATCAGTGCTTTATAGGAGGGCGCCCGGGCCCATGGCCGGACACACCGTACCCACTAGCGTCGTCCACTCTGACGCCTTTCGTTTGGGCACCTCCTATCTCCTCCCTTCCGGGCTCACAGTGTGCTAGGGCTTATGAAGTCTCTGTCGTTCTGGGCCCACCACTACTCCTACTCTTTCTGCTACATTGACCTGCAGCCATCTGGGGGCCCTCTCAGACCGCCCCTCCCTACTTTTACCGGATCGGCGTAGGCCCCCTCAATCCACGTTACTAGGGCGTTTCCCACGGCCTACGCTACTGACGAGGCCTAATAGGCCCGGGCCAGGCCTGCTCTCTCCCCCAGCAGGGTCTTTCTTGCTCGCCCCTCCGCTCAGGCTCCCCTCATTCGCTCACGAGGCTCCCCCACTGTGTCGGGGGGCACACTGCTCCTCTGCCAGGCTGCTATTAGCTCTGCTGGTGGCAGCCAGTATCTCATGGATCGGGCGGCTTCTGATGAGTCAGTGCTGTTGCCTCTCAGCCCTTGGTCTGCTACCTACTATTGCGGTACCGCGGGCCACCATCTCCAGACTCCTCGGTACCCTGCATTGGCGCACCAGGGAGAACTCTGTGTTTCGGCTTTTCTGGGGCTGTGCAATGCCGAGAAACGGTGCTTTGGATCGGAGGCGGGTGGGAGAGACAGCGAGACGCGTCCTACCTCTCCGCCATCTTGGCCACCCCCCCACATATACTGGTTTAAAGGCACCCTCCCACACACAAAAGAAAAAGTGAGACTCTGCTCAGAAGAGATGGAGCAACTTGTCCAGTCCTAGCGGCTTACACACTGCATCCAGACATTGACACAATGCCAGTAGCAGACTTACGTCCACTTCATAAAGAAATAATAAAACTTTACAGATGAGCACACTCACACTTCAACCAGCAGGGGCTACACCTGCAGCACAAATTCAGGGATCTACAACTAAAATAACTCCACAAACTCTACACGCAGTTATGGGTAAAATGACCTTGAGACGTGAACAAATGCCATTTTAGATAGCTCAGAAAATAACACAGTTAGAGGCAGTGTTTCCACACACAAGCCCTCAAGAAAAACGCAGAATGCTAACAATCTGTTTGCCAATGGAGATAGCTCCCCAGACAGATGATTATACCTCTTGGGGTACAGTTTTCGCTGCCATATACACCAGGACACATGGTATCCCTTTAATAGCAGTAATAACAGATGTATTAAGACAAAGACAGAATGAGTATAGAGCTGAACCGGCTCCGAACTTAGGGATGAAATTGTTAGGAAACTTTGCCCAGGTTTCTCCTATTATAATAGCAAACATAAAAGGGGAGGCAGCATCAGTGGCAATACGCCAACGCCTTAGGAATTTCACTCCTTTACAGCAGGTGCGTGAATTTCCTAAAATTATCGAAGACACTTATGCCAAATTAGATAGAGATAGTTTGGGAGCTGGAGCAACAAAACCTCAACTCATGGGTGGTCCTGATAAAGATAACACCAAGCCAGCACCTGATTCTTCTAAGAAGAAATGGGATAATAATAATAATAAAAAAACAAAAGAATACAGAAAATATGTCACAATCCAGGGGTGAGTATCCTAGACAGGAGCCCTCCGAAAGGAGGTACAACCTTAAGAATATAGATAACATTAAAAAACCTAACAGGTATCAGGATACTGATACACGTTCCCCCGTTCCTTTCAGGGGTCATCAAAAAACTCAGAGAGGGAAGGACCATCAGAACACAGACCAGAAGAATGTACAAACTCCAGTGACACACAACATGCTTCAGACTATACTTCCAAAAAAGAACAGAAGCAAACATCTAAACCTCAATTTAAAAAGAAGAAGGTAGCAGATCTTAAAGTAAAACAAGCTCAGAATTCTGAGGACTTAACTTCTGAACGGGTAATGAGCTTTGACGATGCTAGACAGTGCAGCAGAAGTAACAATAGCTCACCAGAACCTGATGGAATTTCTGCTGACAGCAGAGTTGAATGAATATATCACGGTGGAAAAACCTGATAAGAGGGTAAGTGTCCCACATAGGTTATATGAAATAACACTCCAAATGGAGGGGGACAAACCCAGAAAAATTAAGGGTTTCTTTTGGGAGTTCCTGACCTTTTGACTGAAAGAGATCGGCCATCTGACATTGTTATGGAGTGCCCAAAGGGAGAAACTGTAATTTTACCGGCATTCTCTGACCTCGTTCCAGTATGCTTAAAACATTCATACGCACAGGAGTGGGCAGTAGCACTTGCTCCAGCATTATATCACAACCATGTTGGGTAAGATGCTGAATCATCTCACCATGTAATCCCAGTAAAAACTACTCCAACTACACAGAGACAGTACCCAATAAAACCAGAAGCGAAAAAACAGGTCAGGGAGATTTTAGATCAGCTTGAATACAAGGGTCTAATTGAAACTTGCACCTCTTCAATGAGTAATCCTTTGTTTCCTGTAATGAAACCTGATAATTCATACTGTCTAGTTTTAGACTACAGACATCTGAACACATGCACTAAAACATTTGCACTACAGAATGCACACAGTGCTGCATTAATGAATAACATTGTGCGAAAAAATACAAAATGACCCTAGATATCTCAAATGGATTTTTCTGCCAAAATATAATGCCTAAAAGCAGATATTTTACAGCATTCTCCGAGCTCAGTTCTCAGCATCAATTCTGTTGACAGAATAGTTCTGGGTTGATCTCAGCTAGGGTAACAGAGTTACTTCAGAATATGGATGAAGAAGCATTGTCCTATGTAGATGATATTTATCTGATGGAGGATGATTTAATGAATCATTTGACCAGGATGAGCAACATAATTGTGGGGTTAGCTTCTGAGGGCTACAAATTAAACTTTAAAAAATCAAAAATAGCCCACCTCAATATTCTATTTTTGGGATATGAGCTTTCAAGTGAAGGGAAAAGCCCGGCAACTGACGTTTTAAAAAAGTGTGCACTGCTCCAATCTCCTAAATCTTTGAAGAATTTACAATCCATATTGGGATTCTTGAATTTTGGCAGAACTTACATTTTAGATTATGCAGAAAAAGTAATACCTTTCTACAACATAATAAGACCTGATTTTCCAGTTAGGCATTGGACACAGGAACACACAGATATCCTTTGTTCCCTACAAGCTGACATGATAGCTTCCAAACAACCACACGTGTAAACACCACATATTTGGTGATCCGTGTTATAGCTGGTCAATCTAGGTACACATATCTAACTTTCAATGTAGGCGAAACGGTACCTCTAGCATATATATCACGCTTGTACACAAATGCAGAAATGCATTTTGCTTCTACAGAAAAAATTCAGACAGCTGTAGTGAGAGAGGGGAAATAAATAATTGTTATGACTCCATACCTGCCTTAGAGGCTGTCAAAAAGGCAAGTGTTCCAAATGCTAAAGCCTTACATCCAAGATGGATACAATGGGCTAATTCTCTCATTGCAACAGATTTAGATTATAAATTTGACTCTACACTTCAAACGCAAGCATTCCTGCAATATGAACAAGAATATTCTCTCCCGAAATAAATAATGCCTCTAGATCTGTATGAATATATCCTTTACCCTGATGGATCTGCTCAGTCGGACATAGGAAGAGAACAACAATAAAGCACTGCATGTGCGATTGCGAAGGGTTGCGTGCAGGATGGCAAGTTCCATCCTAGCAGTACAAAGACACAGTCTCTAGGAGACTGCACAGCACAGCTGGCAGAATTAAAAGCCCTGTGATTGGCACTAATAAATACAATTCGAGAATTTCCCATACTGATTGTGTGCGATTAATTTTACTGTGTCCAGTCATACAATGAATATCTTCAATACTGGGGTCGGAATGGGTTTAGAGACTCAAAAGGTTGCACAATCAAGCATAAATCGCTATCAGAACAGGTAGCTGAGTTGAAAAAACGAACTACCAAGAGCTCATGTGATACACATGCTGAGTCATCATCATCATGGCGCAAAAGGGGCTGTTCGAACTGCTGCCATAGCTGTATTCACTCATCCTAGCACGAGAATAGATGGACAGATAATGGTAGCTGTCATTGCTTCATGCAAAAACAGCACAGCCTTACCGAAAGGTTTTCCATTCAAGTACTCCTACATGTTAGATGCTAAAAATATCCTGTATGGTCAAATTCCAATAGTGTGAGCTAGAGTAATACCAAACATGGATCGCAGATTAGGTTTAATTCTAGCTTCACACAAGGGTGTAGGTTCTGCACACGCAGGATTTACAGAGACAATTTATTTACTGAAACAACGCTATTGGTGGCCAGGACTAACTAGACAAACAAAGAATTTTGTCTTAAAATGCGATATCTGTCAGCAGATGAAGGGTTCCACTGTGGCACATCCAGCACAGACACCATTCCTTATATAAGACAGACCACTCACTTGTGTCTATTTGGACCACTGCGGCCTCCTATAATCAGATAGGGCTTACAAGAATATCTTGATGGCAGTGGATTCATGTTCTAGATTCTTGTGGGTTTGGCCTCAGCGCTCGGCTGACACTCAAACTGGTATAAAAGATTTGGGAGTCTTCATAGGGACATGCGCAGTTCGCACATTACATTCTGACCGCAGCCCCGCTTTTAGCTCTAGGGCTTACAAGGAAGCCATGGGAAGTCTGGGTGGCATACTGCGGTACTCCTCTACATACCATCCTAAGGAAAATGTGGTTGTGGAAAGGAAAAAACGAGATTTAAAGCTATCTTTAACAGCAAGAGGATTAAGTTTGGGTGCTAGTTGGGTCAATCACTTATATGGGGTCCAGAGGGCACTCAATATTATGCCAAGAAGTTCCCTAGGATGTGTCACTCCTTACAAAATCCTATTTGGAACACAAATGTGGGTAGCTAATCTCGATTATGAAAGCACAGTGGTGGATTAAAAACCATTTGACATCAATAAACGTTTGGCTGTTTTACAGGGTCTCAATGAATTCCCGGCGCTACAAAGCAATGTGCAAGTAAAACGCACCGTCACTGGGGAGGTCAAATCAGTCACAGCAAGACCTGCCTGGATCCCAAAAGTCGGGGATCTGGTCAGAGAAAATATTGTGGACAAGAAAGATTTGGGCCATAAGTCAGAAAGCCTGCACCTGTCCTGGCTGTCGAAGGAATAAGAACAGTACTTCTTCCGCCGCTTGTCAGCAAAAAAGAAAAGAGATTTGTGTCCATCGATCTGATCAAAGCACACTATGTGGCCAATACTGAATAGTAGGCCCGTGGGCCACTTGGTAGCCGACGCTCTCCTCTCACTACTATACAGGAAGTTCAGACAGAAAGACTAATAACATTTGAAGAGTCACCAATGCAAATTAATGGTCTTTCCAACAATGAAATGGAACTCATTCCTGTTGAAATAGAACATCAAAACACAAATGAAAGACAAATATCAATTCAGCCTACCACCCATATCTACTTAAATATGCCTATACAAGAGAGGTGTCTGCCAGTTAAACAAAACCTGCTGAGCTACCAAAGATAGATCTAACTGCATCTGGCTACTTCATCGATTTTGATACCTTTTCTCTTGATCCAAGTGAACCTGAAACAATCACAGCTCCAATTTCCTGTAAACAACAACTTCATGATTTTTAAATTTTTCTGAAAAAGACTTACCTGGCATCACCATGACCACAGCTCTGGATAATAACTGCAATACTGTTTTTTCTGTTCTGGATTTTCCTAGTCTTTTGTTTACTCCTGACTGGAAACTATCTCCCAGAACGCTCTTCAGTATCAAATGTGAACCTGGTCCTGAAACCTCATACGTCATCTCATTGTGAACAAAGAGACCTGTCCTTCCTGAACATTACAGCTGTTTCAATTCCTGATGGTATAGTTTGGGACAGAGTTTTATATGATGTACTTGGTCCCACTGAACTTTTGAAAATATCATATGTATTTAAAATGTCTTTAAATTATATCATTACCTCCAGTCAATTTTCTGACGATTGGGATTTTGAAACTGTAAATATTATGTTGTCTGATTTAGAACAATCCGCTACGTTTTCAAGCATTGAAATGTTAAAGGACACAACTGATTATGACACCATGTACTGTTACCAACATTATGGTCATCACTTTTTACATAAATCCAGTCTCCCACGCAATGTTTCTACATACCACCAATGGGAACATTGCCCAGCACCACCGAAAGGTAGTTCACGAACGTTCACACAGAAATGTTCTTATTTTTCAGGGTTTAACACTTCAGACCCGATCTAATTTTACTGTTAGGTTGCACCTACAAATGCACAGAAAAATATGCATAGTAACACTCAACAAATTTACTCTGCATCCTTTATTTCCCAACTGTCTGAGCAAGGTTTGAACTTATAGAAGGACACTATTGACATAAAATCAGTCTGGGGTTCAAAGGAATGGTAGGTTCAGGGAACAGAGGCACTATTCAGAGCGTGTCTCATTCCACAGCAGATCATCTTTCTGAATGACACTGTGCAACAGACTGCCTGTCTTGGACCAGCCAAGAACAAAGACTTGAACACACCTCGGATTCCATCACACTTTGAGGGGTGGCAACACTTTATGACACATTGTGGGGATTTAGTAGATGCCATCATACATACAATTTCATACAATTCATCTGACCCCAATTGGAAGGGATGGTTAGTTTGGCTAACGGACACAAATAGGTGTCAAACAAGATTCAGGGGTTTAGTATCCATAGGCCGGACCAACGCTATGTACAAAAAGACCATCCGGGGGTGGTGACATCATACAGTGTTGGAAAGTTATGCCTTGATTGGCTAAAAACCTCAACACTGTCCCAGGTGAAACAACACTTATCCTTACTATTAGAAGATTTGTATGTAAGAGAATTTTTATTGGGCCCCGAAAACCACGTCAAAAACGTGTCTTATAGACTGTTTGTAATTAAATCTGGAAAATCTCTCAACAGGAAGCTGCGGAGAGGCTTTGTGAAATTTATAGAATTAGCCTAACAAAAGCCTTAGCCGTAGTTGATAATGGTATGACTACATTAACATCCAGGATTTCTCTACTTGGCAACATTGTATCTGCTATTGATATACTAGAACAGGATTTGTCAATACTACAGCACGGACAGACTCAATTACGTTCTATTATGTTGTTAAGCTGGACGCTACAATCATTGCGTTCCGATTATGTGCCTTGCCGATTTATCAACAGTGCGTCCCTGTTCTCTGCATACAATCTAACTAAGAAGCAGATAACAATGGCACAAGGATGAGCAAAATATACAATGCTGCGTATTGAAAAACTGGACCAATTACCTTACATGGTGGAAGAGTCACCATCCACGGAATGGTTAATTCATGGCCATATAACATTACCGGTCACAACTTTCCAGTCTCAAAATTGCCTAGAATAACAGGCAGGCAGATATGAGGCAAAAAGTAAGGAGTTCATCAAGGAATCTTGGGAATTACCATACAGATTTCAATGCAGGAGTGGGGACATGGAAGTGTTTCCAAGCAGTACAAACTCCAAGAACTTGTTAAGTGGATCTCTCATATGCCAGTATCTCATGCTTCACAGGGCCTGTAATGGTTTCGTTTTAAACTTATCCTGTCACTTGGAAGGGTCCCCGGTTGCTGTGATTAATCCAGTGTTCAAGTTGCTCTCAAATTGGAGTTGCTTGATGCTGAATGATCAAGGTTGTTGTGGGATGCTTCCGGGCATCTCATATCTTGTCACAGTAAGCTCCAGGGTTACTTGTTCTACGCAAGTATTGTTTCCACTGAACCACACAGTCAGGGAGGCCCCGGTATGGCCTTCATTGAATGTTTCCTTTATACAGTTTAATACTCTGAGCCGAATGAAAGCCATGCTTTTACTGAAAACCATGCCCTTAACCTCGGCCAAGAGACTTTTGATCTTTAGGTTGCAAGGTCCTCAGATGAGATACAGGCACTTGTACGAATGAACTGCCCTTTCCATTTCACAGAAATGGTACAACATATCTTTAGCATGTCTGGTACAATGGGAATAGTACACCTATTTAAGACCTAAGGTTCTGGACTGTTAAGCACCTTTCAGACAGTCATCGGAGTGATTCCAGCCTCCATACACTCTGTCTTCGGAAGCATTTTTGGAGGACTTCCGCTGATCCTGCTCCTAATAGCAGGAATCCTGATTGTAATTTTTCTGCTACACAATGGACGTCCCAGTAACCAAGGAAATGCAAAAAAAACCTCTTGGAGCGCCAATACCATGATCGCATGGAACTCCATCTGGGCACACCTCGCGTCTTGGTTCCTATCATTTAGACCAGTCTGGATTGACTGTGTTCTACCAGTCCTCCGATGCCTGTTCTGTGGACAAGAATGTGTGTTGGATTTCTATCTAACACTTCCATCGTTTGCGCCTCTGTACATGGATGCTTTACTGGACCTGATAACAGCCCATGTACTGCTATGACCTTAGCGTATTCCCATGTTGTCTGCATTCTTAGAGCCACCGCGGGATGCTTCAAGTCCTGTTGGAATGGAGACCGGTCCTCTACAAGCACTCAGGCCTTGGATGTCATACAGGCTTCCCCAGCATCAGCTGTAGGCAATACAGAAGATCATCTGTACTCGATTGACCTGATCTGTGAGGTGTTGCAGGGACAGTCGTCTGTGATTGCAAGCAACAGTGATGTTGTGTCTTCCACACATGATTCATAAATATTTGTCTCATCGTGTGCTGAGAAACATTTGGCCTTTTTCAAAACAACCAAATTTGGAGTTTTAAAACAAAAAACACTTTTCTTTTCTTGCTGAACAGCATGGCTTTCAGGCACTCATAATTGTTTGGACCGTATATACTAACATGTTTTTTTATAGACTTCTACAGCCTATGCTAGTATTTTAGCATTTTTTCTTTTACGTATTTTTTATGGACTTATTAAGTTGTCTCCATACTTTAGAATTACATTTATCATTTTAGTATGTTGTCCAGTCCGATGAAGAGTGGGTGTTATGTTTTATACAGGAACCCCGATATAGGCTCAGGTAGTAACCAAACCTTTCACCTATATATCCTCTGCCATTACACAACATAACGGTTCTTGGTTCTGACCTTTTACCTAGTTACGGTACTGCTTAAATGGCGGGGGTTTTTCTCAGAAAACTAGCCTCATTCATTATGTATGAGGATTCTTGGAATCTCAGCAGGACTACCATCTCCTGCACAATAACTATGTATAAGGGTCATTCCTTCCGTCATCCTAGTCCGACATGGCACAGCGAGGTAGATCGCCTGAGGATAGCACTTTGGGTATATAAACACCATATCTTTGCTGAGGCAGGGAGAGGAGAAAAAGGACTTCCATGCAGACATACTGGCGCAAGACGCTGAGGTTCCTGCATGCGTATACTCCAGCTCGCAGTGGTCTGACATCCCTCGCAGGGTGTCCATCTCGAGACCAAGACGGGGTCCCACAGTCTCTCACTTCAGGTAATGGGGTTGGCTTTATCCTAGGGGGATTCTTGGCTCTACACCTACATAAATGCTAGGTACACTTAAGTACATCTAGTTAGGGTCACATCGAAGGAGTACGCATTATTACTGTCATGTATTTTTTTATACCTGCCTGTATTAATTGTTTTAGCACTATGGTAGGAATCTACTATCCTTTTACTCTGTTAGTGCTTATAATCATTTATATCTGTTTCTGTCTTATGGTTGTTTCAGCACACCTATTTTACACTAGAATGATGCTGGTTCAATCAATGTTTGTTGAAAACGTCTCTACAGTTTATCTGTGTATCTATCTGAGACAAAGTGAGCACGAGTGACTGAGCGAAAAATACTGTACAGTGTCCACGATCCCTGACGGGACAGAGCTGTCATGTTCGATAGTTGCCAAGAACTATACTCTCCTTAGTAGGAGGAGTTTGCAATGGCACTGTGAGCTATCTGGTATACAGTCTGGACACCAATCCCACAGTCTATGTTGTCTAAATGCGCAGATCCTATATAGGTTTATAGGAACTACATGCGTTTTCTAGGTAATAAAAGTGATGAGATTTTCACTGCTTACATTTCATGTTAACTTGATTCTTACTGCTTAAATGCTATGTTAACTTGATTTGATTGAATCTATTGTGACAGCACAACTTAAAATTTCACATATATGATTCACTGACAGCCATTTTAAACACAACAAAGGGTGCTACTAATGCAAAGTTCCACTATCTTTCACAACTGGAGTCAACTGTTTACCCTGTGCTGCTTTCACATTGAGGTTGGACAACAACTGAATTCCCACTTGTCTTTCTATGTAAAGGACTTAGACGCACCTTTGGGTCTGTGCTGAGGTTGATGTGGTATTGATTACCTGACATTGCGGATAAGCATTAATTGTATACACATAACATTATTGGTTACACTTTTTGAATAGATGATGGGTAACACTTCTGAATCCCAAAATGATGTCCACCATGACCCTTGCTTGGACACCACTTTGATATTTTGGAGTGAGTGCAATTGTTTTAATGTGCATGAATTTTACCACATTGTCTCTTTTCAGGTAATACACCCACCAGTGGAGCCTTGGCTGAGAGGCGGTCCACTCCAACAGCTGTTGTTTTGCGACATGAACAATACCACCTACTTTCAATTTGGTCCTGGACAAAGTCGCCATACCTCTACTGAGGGTATGAGGCTGAAACATGTTGACCTTCACTACTCTATGACAGCTTGTATACCCACCTGTCATAGGTTTGTTTTTAATCCTGACCTTTGTATGCCCCAATAAAGTTGCTGGTGTACCTTGGAGTAAGTTTTATCTCACACAGACTTCTTTTCTTCACTATTCCTCACCACACCCTGCTCATCTACATGGTTTAGGATACCTCTTTCTAACATTGAAAACATCCCGAGCTCTTCCCGTTGTAGCCACATTGCGACTAGGCTCACAAAGCGAGGAGGTTACCCTATGAGGAAGCATGCCACCTACGGGTGGGTGAGGTAAACCGTCCAGTTAAAGGGACACTCCAGCACTCCTTTGAAAGATGTCATCAGGTGATTACCAGCGCAGTAGATCGCCCACGTACCAGTGCAGTGCTGAGCGAGAAGTTGTCTTGGGATCTAGATACATTTTATCGAGTGTTGGAAGACCTCTACTGGAAGTAGCAACAGCCAGCACTGGGAGAGGTGTACAGGCAAAAACTAGAACCCCTCTACACAAATACGTGCACATTATTTTTCTGTTATTCTGTCTGGATGTGAAAGGCAAGGAGGGAAGGCTCGCGCTAAGGCCAAGACATACTATTCCCAAGCTGCTTGGCAGTTACCTGTGAGCCATGTGGACACGGTGCGCCATAAGGGAAGCCACACTGAGCAGGTCGACGCTGGTGCTCCAGTCCTAGAATACCTGACCGCTGAAATCCTTGAACTGCCTGGCAACATGGGCCGGGAAACAAGAAGACCTGCAACACGCTATCTGCAACAATGCAGAGCTCACAATGTGTGGACTCGATCCCATGAAGAACGTATATGTCTGCTGCAGTGTGGCTTCCTGAAGCAACTTCAGCAGAAGCTGGTTCTACACAAAACGCCATATATACAAAATAAACAAATATCTGAACACTGCTACAGGGAGGCACATCATTGATGCCTTGATCATTGATGGGATGTAAGTCATCATACATGCACTTTGGTACTCATCTTTTGACTCGTATATCTATTCATCCATCCACTGATCCATTCTTGTATTTACCCTCTGGTACAACCACAGTAAAACAAACACAAACTCAGCAGCGTAGGCAAGATAAGTTAAAAGAATGTTAGTACAAAACAGAAAATATAAAACCCTCTTTACACGGAAGGCATATGCTTCCAATAGCGAACGTAAACATAGCAGCAAGTGTCCACCTTCCAGTTATATTGTACATAGTGTATAGCTGCTTTAAAGTTCTAACATGGCCCCTACTTTTTGAGACAAAATGTTGGCCATCTTGGAATGGTAAAATAATTATACACTTTAGAAAACAGCATTCCACAATGACCACCTGACTTCGATGAAGTGACCACGAGGTATATGGCACACTGCAGATTAAATAAGCAGCAAGGAGGTGGCCAGTTATCATGGCCTGTGGAACTGTAGTCTCTTCTTAAGAAAAAATAAAATAAGAAAAGAGAAGCAAAGAAACTATAAAAGTTGTAAAATGAAAATTAAAGGACTGAGCAACTAGTCCTGCCAATGAAGCATGCTCATTCTGAGGTGGATGTGCATATGTGAAAACATCGCCATTTACAGGGCAAGACATCCAGTGACTGATGTGGACTGAAACATTAAACATGCAGCATGCTGTCATGGCTGGGAGCAAAGTGTAAATGACAGTCAGACAGACCAAATGTGGAAGAGGGCTGACCCAAAGGCACTCTATGTATCAATGTGGATACACATTAAATATATATGTGTTAATGTCTAAGGATATATGCATTATTTAATGATTTTTTTTTTATTACAACATCTTGCAGGCAGCTAAGCCTGTCAGGTCCCCTGACGAGATTCCAGCAAGAATGATTATAGTGCAACTCTTCTATCCATCAGGTTTCTCAAAAGGAGTAACCAACACCGAAATGCTTCACTACAAAGCAAATCTGTGTGATTTCTTATACTAAAATCACTGACTGCGGGCCTTAACACTGTGCTAGAGCAATCTACCCTTATAGGAGTATTGACTTTCACATATGTGTTACATAATAAACTAATCAGGCCTACTGCCTTCATCCTACTTTTTCATAATAAACAGACCAGACCAATGGCATCTGGAATACCTTTTTATTTTGAACCAATCAGGCTATAACTGTTTATACTGGCTTGTCACCGTAATCAACTAAGGCCTGCTGTATTGAGCTTAAGCTTTCCTCCATAGCACTGAGCAAGCACACAGCCATAAAATGTACAAAGTATACACAATTGATGTTGTTAAAGTAAAATACACTCTCTCCTAAAGAAGGTCTAAGGTTTCTCACAGTGCAAATCATCTACACCTGTGGTTTGGCAGAGGGGTTAACCAGCACACAAAAAACACTCTTGCCTACTACTGTAATCTGTGAGAGTCCAAGTAACAAAATATCACCCCGTAGGCTTTGAAAACAGAGTGATACTAATCCACCCTTAAATGCCTGTTTACTCTAACATGCATTAAAGAACAAATGCATGAGGCCTATGACCTTTATCATAATGTTCCATAACAAACAATCAGGCATAAATCCTTTATCATTGGCTTGTCACCATAACCAACTCAGACCTACTTTGTTGGGCATAAGCTTTCCCACATTGCAACTATCTGGTATACAGTAATACAATAACAAATACATACAAAATTACTAAGCACGTCTGAAAATAGCCTAAAAAGGTTCATCACAGTGCACAACTTCTGGCTCCAAAGATTGTTCAGGTGGGATATCAACTCCAAAACACTTACCTACCACGGCAATCTGTGAGATTCCATGTAACAAAATATATGCCTACAAGCTATAGTACAATGCAATAACAATCCAGCCTTAAAAGCATATTGCATTTAACACATGTTTCACAGTAAGTAAGTCAGGTATACAAACTTTAACATAACGTTTCATAATAAACAGACAGAACCTATGGAGGTTGCCATAACTTCTTCCAATAAACTACTAAGGCTTAAAATCTTTACTATTGGCACCATAACCACCACAGGCCCTTCAAGTAGACATAACTTGGCATACATCATGCATATAGTTATGCAATGGCACATATGTAGAAAAACACAGGTTACAACAAAATATACTACACTGTCACTAGTGCCTAACAGGAAGAGGATGGCCAGCACCAAAATCCTTGCCTACCACAGTAGTGTGTGAGATTACATATAACGAAATACCTGTCCATAGCATATTCCACAATGTGATAACAACTCACTGTAAAGGCTGATTTAATGATAATTTTCTAAATAAATAAATACGTTTAGCCTACTACCTTTTTTTTTTTGTTTGTTTAAGAAATTTTTATTGAGTGTTAGCAAAAACATAAACAAAGCCATAGATCTATTGTATCAAACATAACATTTCCCAGTGCACCAATCAGGCCTATAGTTTGTCACCAAGACCAATTCAGGCGTGCTGTTTTGAGCGTAAGTGTTTCCACAAAGCAACCATCAGGCACACAGCCATACAACTGCAAGGGGATGCACAATGAGAGCAAAATAGTATCTCTCATAAGAGGGACTAAGAAGGATTCTCATAGAGCAAATCTTCTATATCCATGGTTTGTCAGTGGGGGTAACCAACACCAAAACTCTTGCCCACTACAGTAATCTATGAGCTAACTCAGTCTTGCTGTATTGGGCATAAGCTTTGCCACAAACCAAGAAGTCTTTTCAGTGGATGTACACACATTCAGCCCAATCAAATCATGTACTCATAGGAACCAACTTGAGGGTGGAGGCTAAACCCCTCTCCTTTCAAATCTCTTTTTTTTATTGATAACATAAGGTTTGGCGATAGCTGTGGTGTGAAGTCGGACTTAACAATCAGCTTGTAAAGTGAGAAGTAGATCAGTATCTTGCTGTGTAATAATGTGTTCGGCTCGAGATAGGTGGTGCCCATTGTGGTGTTACAACAAAGCACCCAAAGATCCCAGAAAGGTTAGCTCTGAGGCAAAGAAAGGCTAGATGGCAACAACATATAGTAACACTGGCAAGTTGTTGCAAATGTATCCTTTCAAGCGGAAAACATTGCCCTCATGCTGATGGGTGGGCATATGATATTTCATTGAATGCAGCTTAAGTCCTTCTATCAGCCCTGGATTGAACGAGGAAGGTAGGAAGGATAAAGTGTTGTAAAGTAATGTGCATCCTGGCAATCTTTCAGTATCTGTCTCACCTGATTGACTAATAGAGTCCGGTCGCGCATGCTGCCAAACTGGTGACTGCATCCAACGTCAGCACATTTCTGGGCTTGATCTAAGGTCTTTCGTGTGGCCTAATTGGTTAATAATTCTCAGTTGAAAAAATATCTGTTATGTTTGGATCTCGTGAAGGCAGCCCTTAATTTGAGTCAGTTGTTGACAGTGGGGAGCACTATCACTTATTTTAGCAAATCAGATACTAAGGGGCAGATGTATCAAGATTCCATTTTGCAAATCTCAAATTGTGAAAATTTGCGATTCACCGTTTCAGATTCGCAAAACAGGATGTATGTAAATAATCGCTACATTTTTGCGATTTCTTAAATGTCGCAAAATAATCGCAGATTCCTGTTTTGCGATTCCTTAATAGTGAAATTTGCAATTTAAGAAATCGCAAATCCGGGAATCTGCAATGCAGGTGCAGCTTGATGACATCACAACCAGGAAGTGGGAGTGATTAGCTGCACCTGCTTGCCTGAGCCACACCCAGTGGCAGTTAGGAGTGTGTTTGGAGGCTGCACAGCACTGCTAGCTCTACAATGGAGTCACAGAGGCCACAGGAGGGCATGGAGCCAGAAAAAAGAAAAAGGAAGCACAAGTTTTCTGAAAAGGAGCAGGAGGAGTCAAGGAAAAGAAAGATCTGGCTTGAAATCCAACAAAAGGTAAATGCAGTGGGAGTCACACCCATTGATGAACTGCGAAAAAGATGGTACGAAATGCACCAGAGGTCAAAGGAGAGGGTGGCAGCCAGGTTAAAGGAGGCACAGAAGACCGGTGGAGGAACTTCAACTGCTGAACAACGAACACCACATGAGGAGCTTGTGGAGGACTCTCTCCTGCCTGAGAGCGTTTGTGGAGTGGCTGAGATTGACAGCTCCGACCCTGCTTCCAGTACTCAAGGTAAGATGCATGGCAAAAATATTGAAACAGCTAGGTATTGCATGCACCCAGTGTAGATTGAGGGACATGAAGTAAACACATTTGACTCTGGTCCACTCCTTACAACACACGTACAAATGCATCATGGGAGTTGTAGTTTAATGAAGGATAGTTTGTTAATGAGAATAATAAAACACATGCTTAGATTGTGGGTTGCATTGAAGGCAAAATGAGAGTGTCAGGATTGATACAACTCCAAATTTGAAACTTTATTTGGTCTAAATTGCATGACAAAACACAAACTCATATGTCACCATTTACATCCACCGCACAAGGGCACCATGGGATATTGCTGAGGGAGAGGACTCCCAAATTAATGTGGATTACGTCAATGAAGGAGAAAGCAGTGAAGAATGTATTACAACAACAATAGAGCGCAGGAAGCTTAGACATGTGCCCCCTCTGACTCATTTGGAGGATGACATAGACAACACTGGGGATGCAAGAGACAATAGTCAGGACACTCAGGAGCCAGGTGAGGGTTGTGGACAACAGCAACCACAGCAAAGATCTCACACATATGGAGCACAAAGGTCCTTGTCCAGGAGTAGTAGTGTCAATGTAGAGGAGAGCACTGTTTTCGCAGGACTGGAGCAGAACATGCTTCAAGTGCAGCGCCTGCAACACAAGGCACTGCGGTCAATAAACAGGCAGCTGACCACATTGAATAAAAATCAGCGTAACATGGGTGGGGACATGATGGCCATGGCAGGTGCCATTGAAAAACTATGTGCTACACTTGAGCGCACTGAAAGTACCAGAAACAGGGCTGCAAAACGTGCCCATGCACGTATGCACAGTTATACTAAGGCTGCGAACCGCCTTTGCACAGCAACAAGCAACCTCACACGTCGCAGCATCACCATGCAGATGCAGATGACTCACTGCAGCCAAGACTTTGCTAGAGGTCTAGAGCAAGTCACTAATGCTGTGGAACTGTTGCAAACAGCTAACTCTGGTGGCAGCACCCTAATGGTCTCAGGTGAAAGTGGAGAGACCTCCAGCAGGAGCAGTAACATTCCTACCTTGCCACTTACTCAACGCTGCAGTGCCAGACATGGTGCTGCAGGTAGCCATAAAACGGAGAGCACACAATCAGAACACCGCCCTGCACCCAGCCGCCACCGTAGGAAGTGAAGTAGATGAGGATACTATTGTTTGAACTGGTGAAGCAACCAACCTAAAGTTTTTTCATTACATTACTAAACAGTGCCATGACTGTGTTGTAACATGTTATGGGTTCTGATAACAAAAATGTGTGTGAAGTGTCAATAAACACAGCATCTGTTACACAGATATTTTTAGCACAATACATTCATTTCTTACATAAAGGTAGTTCTGTGTGATCTCAGACCGTCTCTGACGTCCAGCCGCTGCCCCTACTCCTGCTGCTGCCCTGCCAGGGGTAGATGTGCAATCATCATCCGATGTGTCTGAGTCGCTTATTTCAATTTCAGTCCCTTCCCTCATTGCCATGTTGTGGAGCATTGCGCAGCTTGTTACTATTTTACAACATGTCTCAGGGCTGTACTGCAGTGCCCCTTCACTTTTATATATGCATCTGAAACGGCTTTTCAAAATGACAAATGTGCGTTCTATGACGCTGCATGTTGAACTGTGTGCCCTGTTATACCTCCTCTCACTTGCATTTGCTGGATTCAGATATGGTGTTAGGATGAAGTCTCGCACTGCGTAGGGTCTATCACCTGCATGGATGGAAAGGAAAAGTAAGTCAATGTTCCCCTGCAAAATGAGTAATGGATGGATGAATGGATGTGTGACATTTATTTACCTAGCAGATATCCCTCTCCAAACTGTCCAGCACTCAGACGTCCATGTATCCCACTATGTCGGAAAATGAAAGAGTCATGTGTGCTACCAGGGTATTTTGCCACAATGTCATTGATAATGTATTTAGCATTGCACAGAATCTGGATATTCAGGGAATGGTAGGATTTCCGGTTCCTGAAGCCATATTCTGTAGCTGCTGGCGGTGTGATGGCGATATGGGTCCCATCAATGCAGCCAATAACATGGGGGAAACGTGCAATTTGATCAAAGTCAAGTTCGGTTTCTTGTAATGCCTGTTGGGTGCTTGGGAAGGAAATGTAATGTCCTAGCCTGTTCAGCATTGCATCCAAAAAGGCATGAAAAAAGCGCAAAAGAGCACTCTGTGACACCCCAGCAACCTCTGCTATGACTCCTTGAAAACTCCCTGAGGCCAGAAGGTGCAGTGAGCACAATACCTGCACATGGGTGGGAATTGATTGTGTCCTGTCTGTTGGTGCTCCAAAAAGGGTTTCAGCTCATCTATGAGGTCCAAGATGGTGTGTGGGTGCAGCCTGTACTTATCATGAATGTACTCTTCAGTGTGCTGGAACAGCGTGAAGCGCAGTCTGAATATACGCTCTTGTCTCAGTCTCCTCTGTGCAAGGGCACGGATACGCAGCCTCCTGGCTATCACATATAGTCCTGCCATTGTGGGAGTTTCAGTTGCATTGTGGGTTGCTTTTTATACCTTCCACCTGGTTACCACCTGCATGCACTTGGTGGTAATTAAATTGCGATTTTAATGAATTCGCAATTTGCGAATTTTTTATACATGTCATTGCGATTTCTTAATTTGCGATATCCAGTTTGCGATTTTCGCAAACTTAAAACATCGCAAATTAAGAAAGCGCAATATTATTAGCAGAATTCATGTTCTCGCAATGTAAAAAATTGCAATTTTTGCGTTTTTTTACTTTGCAATGCGATTTGTGTCATACATACCTTTTTCCTATTAATCGCAAGCGCTGTTTTTTGCGATTCGCAGCGTTTGCGACTAAAAAAACAGTTGATACATCTGCCCCTGAGTGCCAGAGGTGTTGCGAACTCCCCGCTTTAGCAGCTGCAGTGGGGGTGCAGTCCTCTTCGGACTAAGGCTCATAAATAACAAGAAAAGCTGGGTGGGTGCATGAGTGAGTGAAAGTATGGATGGATGGATGGGTGTGTGAGTGAAAGGATGGATGGATGAATGAATGAAGGGGTGGCTGGAAGTAAGGATGAGTGAAATAATGGCTGGATGTGTGAAAAGGGAGGGTGGATGGATGCATGAAAGGGTGGATTGAAGAGTGAAAGGGTGAATGGATGAAAAGTATGGCTGCATGAGTGAGTGAAAGTATGGATGGCTGAGTGGATGGATGGATGTGTTTGTTTACAGGGTGGATGGATTGGTAGACAAAGTGAAAGGGTGGATAGATGGATGAGTAAAATGGATGGAAGGATGGAGAGTTAAAGGATGGATGCACGTTTTGCACCGTAAACCCCCAACTTTAGCAGCTATAGCAGCAGTGAATTTCTTGATGGGCCTCTTCTGTCTACAACTTGGTAGACAAAGGTGAGTGACTGATAAAATGAATATGAGTGAAAAGGTGAATGGTGAGGAAGTGAAAGGATGGATGGGTAGATGGATGAAAGGTTGGATTTTAGGATGGATGAGTGAAAGAACGGATGGATCAATAAAAAAATGTATGGATGAGTGAAAGGAAGAGTGGATGGATAGATGAAAGGGTGGATAGATGAGTGAAAGGGTGAATAGATGGGCGATGAGCGAAAGGATGGATGGATGAATGAGAGAAAGGAAAAAGGATGGGATTAGTAAAAGGAAGGAGGGACAGATGGATGGAGTAAAAGTGTGGATGGATGAGAGAAAGAAAGGAGGAGTAAAAAGAAAGTATGGATAAATAAAAGAGGCTGACGGAAGGATGGATGAAAGTGTAAAAGAATGAATTGATGAGTTAAAGGGTGGATGGAAGGATGAGTGAAGTAATGGATGCATGAGAGAGTGTGAATGGATGGAAATATGAGTGGAAGCGTGGATGGATGAGTGAGTGAAACGATGGATGGAAGAGTGAAAGTGTTAATGGATCGATGAATGGGTGGATGGATGGATTAGTGAAAGGTTGGGTGAGTGAAAGGGAGAATGGATGGATGGAGTGAAAGGGTGGATGGAGTGAAATGGTGGAAGGATGCATGACAAAGGATGGATAGATGACTGAAAGGATGAAAGATGAGCATACGGGTGAAAGGAGAGATGGATAAGTGAAAGGGATGAATGGATGGATAGATAGTTTAATTGACAGGTTTGCAGAGGGATGTGTAGGTTTGGATATGATTTGGCAGAGGACGGAATAGTTGAAAGACTGAATGATGGATCGAAGAATGAATGGATGACAGAATGTAAAGGTGAAATGCTAGATATCACCAGTTGGGTGGAAGGATAAAAGGATGCATGGACAGACGCTTGGATAAAAGAGACAAGAGAGCTCTTCTAGGGAGAGTTGTGATGACTTGCATCATTTGCTTGGTGAGGTTTGGTTTGAAGTGAGGAGTAATTTATTTTCTAGCTACTCCTTTGTTTAGTGCAAGAGAAGGAAAAACACAGATCAAAAAGACAGAGGAAGGAAAAGGAGCAAAACTGTCACAAACAGAAACCTGGAACTGGCAAGAGCAAGAAAAAGTCAGGGAGTGTATGGTAGTGGATGAAAGACCACCAGCCTTGGTATGTGGGTTTGAGTTTGAGTTTAAAATATTTGTATAGCGCACTTTCACCGGCGGTTTCATGGCGCTGCAACAGACAGATCTCCAGAGTAGGAGTGAGGAAGACAGAATATGACGGAGCAGAACAAAAAATGATCTAGTTAAAACATTTGGCAAATAAGAGGATTTAAGTTTCTTCCGAAATTGAGGGTACAGAGTTAGAGATCTGAGCTCCAAAGGAAGGGAATTCCACAGGAGTGGGGCGAGGGTTGCAAACTTTGATCCTCCCCATTTCTTTCTCCGAAACGGGGGGCTGACAACAGGGATTGCGTGGAGGAGCGAAGTTCCCTAGTTGGGACATAGGGAACAATCTCAGATGTTATAAAGGCCGGAGCCGCGCCCAGTCGTGCTTGAAAGATGATAGAAGCAAGCT
Source organism: Lissotriton vulgaris (assembly GCF_964263255.1). Taxonomy (NCBI): domain Eukaryota; kingdom Metazoa; phylum Chordata; class Amphibia; order Caudata; family Salamandridae; genus Lissotriton; species Lissotriton vulgaris. Next base: position 121,501 of record NW_028249907.1, read on the forward strand.
TAAACTGGACGCGTTCACGGACAGGAAGCCAGTGTAGGGATTTGAGAAGGGGGGTTACATGGTGGGATTTCGGAAGATTGAACACCAACCGTGCCGCCTTGTTCTGGATCAGCTGCAAACGAAGTAGGCTATATGCAGGAATACCTGCATATAAGGCGTTGCCATAATCCAGGCGGGAAATGACAATCGCCAAAATGATCATTTTCAAGGCATCGAAGGAAAAAAAGCGGGATACCTTGCGGATGGTGCGTAGTGACAGGAAGGAAGAGGACACCACAGAACTAACCTGGGAGTGAAGAGTGAGCTGAGAATTGAGTTTGATACTAAAGTTTTAACTGAGGAAGAGGGGACCGGGGGGGACCTAGGGAAGGGGGCCAAAAAAGTGAAGACCAGGGACTGGAGCAACCACCCGTCAGCACCGCTTGGTCTTATCCGGGTTGAGTTTCAGGTGGTTGTAGTTCATCCAGTCCTGGATAAAAATCATAATAGACTGGAAGTTTGAGATGGAAGCAGGGGAAGAAGACAGATTGAAAACAAGTTGGAGGTCATCCGCATAATTGTATACGCCGACCTCCATTTGCTGTAGTGAAAAAATAAGGGGGGCAATATAAAGGTTAAACAAGAGGGGTGAAAGGGAGGAACCTTGGGGAACCCCGCACTGAACTTTCCGGAAGTCCGCAGAAAAGTCACCCAGGCGAACAGCCTGGGTGCGGTCCCTCAGGAAGGAGGATAGCCATACCAGAGCCGTACCCCAGATCCCCGCTGCCCTTACACGGGAGAGTAAGATGGTATGGTCAACCGTGTCAAAGGCGGCTGAGAGATCGAGGAGAACCAAAGCCTGGGCCTGGTTGGTGTCCATTCCCTCCCTGAGGTTGTCAAGGACCGAAAGAACTACGGACTCCGTTGAGTGTGCGGGGCGGAAGCCGGCCTGGCGGGGAGCCAGACTCCCATACTCCTCCACAAAGGTGCTCAAGGACCTGGTGACATGGCGTTTGAGCACCTAAGCCAGAAATGGTAGGAGGGAGATAGGGTGGTAGTTGGCGGGGATCGAAGGGTCTGCGCCAGGTTTTTTTAAGATGGGGACAATAAAAGCTGTCTTCAGTGGATTGGCTACAACCCCCTGGGAAAGGGAACTGTTGAGGAGGTGAAGGGGGGGGTCTGGACAGGTTGTATAGATGTGGCGAAGGATGTGTGCAGGGCAAGTGTCCAATGGGGAACCGGATTTAACAAGAGGAATTATCGAGGTCAAGGAGTCTTTAGTCAAGGGAGGAAAGGCATCAAGTTGTTCTTTAGGTGGAGGACACTGAGGGTCAACAAAAGTCAGGGGGGTGAGGGGATGTTGGCTTTAATAATAGAAATCTTCTCGATAAAAAAATTATTTAAAGAGTGACAAAGGTCCTGGGACGGGGAGGGCTTGAGAGATGTCCTGTCGGAGAATGCCAAGTTGTGGGCAATCGAGAAGATTTCCCTCGGTTGATTCTCAGCTGCAAGAATCTTTGAGGAAAAATAGGCCGTTTTTGCAACCAGAATGGCCTTCATATATTGAGCTAGGAGAGTGGTAAACTCAGATTCAGTGAGGGAGAATAGTTCCTCCTCCAGGCACACTCAGCACGGCGTACTGCTAGTTTGGTGGTTTTAAGATCCTCGTTAAACCACAAGTTGGCATCCTTCTCCCGTTTAGAGGTCACCCGCTTCAGCAGGGCGATGGAATCACAGCTAGAGGAGAGCCAATGTTCAATGGCAACGGCCTGGGAAAGAGTGGAAAGGCCTTGTAGGGTAGGGTAGGAGGAGGCTAATACTGCAGATAGATTCTCCGGGTCCACTCGACTCCATGAGCGGACCCAATGTGCCAATGTTTAATTGCACCGATCGCCGGCTTTTGAGCAGAGCTTCAAGCACTGGCATTATTTATTCCACAAATCAAGGACTGCATGAGGTACACCAGGCCAATGTTGTCCTGCTCAAGTGGCCTTCGCATGCTTGCCCACCTGCTATTGGAACCTAGGTATTAGAATGTTGAGGGCTGAGGGCATTCCTGGTGGCGACTATGGAGCTGACTGATGGGACTGACGGTCACCTATCGTCTACGAGTGGTTATTCAGCCACCAAACCCATGTTCACAGGATCCACACTGCCACGGGGGCTCCATTGTTATGGCAGAGGAGCGTCACCCCAATGCTGAGTGCCAATAGATTCTAACACATGAAAAATAAAATGATAATAAAACAATTTTATTATCATTTTATATTTCACCTGACCTGCTGACTGACGTCGAGCTGAGTCTTAAGGAGGGGTGGGGCCATCCTTTGACAACAGCTGCAGAAGGGAGAAGGAGTGGCGGGCACTGTAAATGTGCATGTCGGTTTTGCCGTCCGTCTTGTGACAGCCAAACCGACATGCGGACTTAGCATTTCTCCACCAGCCAAGTGGAGAACAGCCAGGTTCCCAGTCCCTGTCTGAGCAGCAAACTGGGCAGCTCAGACCAGTCCCAGCGCTTCTCTCATGTTGGGTAATAGTATTCCCAGCATGAGAGCAGCATAGAGATTGAGATTTGGGAACCTGCGCAGTGTGCATCAGCCTGTCGGACTCTAGGATCAGGAGAGGAGCAAAGCAGTGGCCGCAGCGGCAGGTAAGTACTATTTTATATTCTTTAATAAAAAATGTTGTCTGTGTTTTTTTTTTTTTTTTATTTTCCCCGTGCTATGCCACCACTTCGCATTCCGAGCAGCCGCCACTATACACTGCTCTCCTTCTGCATGCCTTGGCTGCTGAAGCATTGAAGTCAAGCTCCATCTACATTGCAAACCCCCTCCTGAGTTTCATTTCTGGGCTTTAACTTCGACAAGTCTACACGGTTACAGTTACACAGCTCACATTTTTAGGTCTCGCCTGAGTCAATGCGCTTGCGCATTGCTCCGGCGAGATTCTAGTAAGCGCTCAGAATAGTCTACCCAATCTTTGGATTAGACACATTTCATGTGAGACAGGTGCATGCACGTCGCCAGCCACATCATACACCAGCATTTGTGCCTCGACATCAGACTTCAAAGGCTGCCGCTCCCCCAATCAGACTTCAAAGGCTGCCGCTCCGCTTCCCCGCCCCCCCACGCAATGCAGAGAGCTTGTTATTATCTTCTCCTCCACATCGCTGGCTCACTCTGCCTCTATCTTGCTCACTCCTCCCCCTCCATAGAGCTTCTCGCGCATTCACCCCTCCTTTCTCCCCTTTCGGACGCTTTGATCTTCTGTGAGCTGCGCGCCAATGCTTGTGTGTGATTACAAGCCGGAGAGTCGGGGCAGGAGCAGGCACCTGCCTCAAGACTCCGCTTGCCTTGCCTCTCCGTGTTCATTTGTTGAGTCACCACATCCCCTTCCCTCCCTCGCTTTCTCCCTATTCCGTGCCTCCTCTTTGCTTTCTCCCTTCCCTCAGTACATGCAACAGACAACAGAAAAACAGTAGTGCTAGCAGTATCTGAACATCTGTACGCCAAACTAGATAAGGGTGCCGAGTGGCACTTTTGTTGTTGGACTTATTCTCTGCATTTGTCTATCTTTCTCATGCTGTCTTAATATATTTGATTGGGACGTTCTTCACATGATTTGGCTTGCAGTGCATTTTATTCTTTTAATTAAATATGTACTGCTTCTCCTGCCTCAACTCCCCTTTGGTAAGTCAAAAATATATCTGATAATAAATGGTGTTCTTTGATTGTATCAATCAATCGGATGGTAAAGCACAGCTACTGCTCCTGCTCTCCACGCTTCGCCCTCGTGCACGGTGTGCGCGTTTAGACGGCCCTCCCAACCCCTCATAATAAATGGATCGGGTGCTCTCTCCGTATCCTTCCCCGTTCAGAGTTTTAAATATACCTGCTTGGCTCCCCAGATCCACTTATTCGGACCCACTTGACCAGATACGGATCGGGCCTGCACAGTGCACTGAGTTACCCACCCACTCCTCTTGACTGGCGTCCGCAGCTCCACGCAGACAGCTTGTCGTTGGAGGCTTCACTCTGATTTGCAGCAACTCCACTAACGGAGTCGGGGTTCTAGAGTTTAAATCGATTGTTGAACCATGATATTGGATTTCTAATTCTGTCTTAACCTCTTCTGATAATCGTGATCTTGGACCAATCAATTCACCTCGCTATGCTTCAGTTCACTTATTTATCACAAGAAATGTATCCAGCGTGTGCACCAGTTGGAAATGCACAAATGCAAATATGTAATAATAAGGTACATAAGGACATCACATTTTGGACCCCAGTCTGCGGTCCGGCTTCCAGCGGGCCGCGTTCCGATGCTTTCCATATGCAGAGGGCCACCGGTGGCACCATGGGGGTGGCCGTAACTCGACCCTGTGCTATAAATAGCTCTCAGAGTACGTTTTTCCGGTGCTAGAGTAGACACGAGTGTCTATGGTTTACAGGTCTGCAATTCATTAAAATGACGCTGCTGCACTCCTCACACTGCTGCAAGCTTCACACTGCTGCACGCTGCCCACTGCTGCACGCCTGACTGTTGCACAATACACATTGCTGCACGCCACACACTGCTCACACTGCTGCATGCCTCACACTGCTGCATGCCACACACTGCTGCACGCCTCACACTGCTGCACGCCTCACACTGCTACATGCCACACACTGCTGCACGCCACACTGCTGCACTCCTCACACTGCTGCACGCCTCACACTGCTGCACGCCACACACTGCTGCACGCCGCACACTGCTGCACGCCACACACTGCTGCACACCACACACTGCTGCACGCCACACACTGCTCACACCTCACACTGCTGCATGCCTCACACTGCTGCACGCCTCACACTGCTGCACGCCACACACTGCTGCACGCCTCACACTGCTGCATGCCTCACACTGCTGCACGCCTCACACTGCTCACACCTCACATTGCTGCACGCCTCACACTGCTGCACGCTACACACTGCTGCACGCCTCACACTGCTGCAGGCCTCACACTGCTGCACGCCTCACACTGCTGCACGCCTCACACTGCTGCATTACTAACACTGCTGCATGCTGCACACTGCTGCACAACACACTGCTGCATGCCTCACACTGCTGCACACAGCACACTGCTGCACACAGCACACTGCTGCATTACTCACACTGCTACATGCCGCACACTGCTGCATGCCACACACTGCTGCATGCCACACACTGCTGCACGCCACACACTGCTGCACGCCACACACTGCTGCACGCCACACACTGCTGCACGCAACACACTGCTGCACTCCACACACCCCTCACACTGCTGCACTCCTCACACTGCTGCACACCTCACACTGATGCATGCCTCACACTGATGCATGCCTCACACTACTGCATGCCACACACTGCTGCATGCCACACACTGCTGCATGCCACACACTGCTGCACGCCTCACACTGCTGCAGGCCTCACACTGCTGCACGCCTCACACTGCTGCAGGCCTCACACTGCTGCACGTCTCACACTGCTGCACGCCTCACACTGCTGCATTACTAACACTGCTGCATGCTGCACACTGCTGCACAACACACTGCTGCATGCCTCACACTGCTGCATGCCTCACACTGCTGCACACAGCACACTGCTGCATTACTCACACTGCTGCATGCCACACACTGCTGCATGCCACACACTGCTGCACGCCTCACACTGCTGCACGCTACACACTGCTGCACGCCTCACACTGCTGCAGGCCTCACACTGCTGCAGGCCTCACACTGCTGCACGCCTCACACTGCTGCATTACTAACACTGCTGCATGCTGCACACTGCTGCACAACACACTGCTGCATGCCTCACACTGCTGCACACAGCACACTGCTGCACACAGCACACTGCTGCATTACTCACACTGCTACATGCCGCACACTGCTGCATGCCACACACTGCTGCATGCCACACACTGCTGCACGCCACACACTGCTGCACGCCACACACTGCTGCACGCCACACACTGCTGCACGCCACACACTGCTGCACTCCACACACCCCTCACACTTGCGCACTCCTCACACTGCTGCACACCTCACACTGATGCATGCCTCACACTGATGCATGCCTCACACTGCTGCATGCCACACACTGCTGCATGCCACACACTGCTGCATGCCACACACTGCTGCACGCCTCACACTGCTGCAGGCCTCACACTGCTGCACGCCTCACACTGCTGCAGGCCTCACACTGCTGCACGCCTCACACTGCTGCACGCCGCACACTGCTGCATTACTAACACTGCTGCATGCTGCACACTGCTGCACAACACACTGCTGCATGCCTCACACTGCTGCACGCCTCACACTGCTGCACACAGCACACTGCTGCATTACTCACACTGCTACATGCCGCACACTGCTGCATGCCACACACTGCTGCATGCCACACACTGCTGCACGCCACACACTGCTGCACGCCACACACTGCTGCATGCCACACACTGCTGCACACCTCACACTACTGCACGCCTCACACTGCTGCACCCCTCACATTGCTGAACACCACAACACCAACAAATCATTCATGGACACCACCATATCACTCTAGGACACCACCACATCACTCTGGGACACCACCACATCACTCTAGGACACCACCACATCACTCAGGAACACCACCACATCACTCAGGCACACCACCACATCACTCTGGGACACCACTACATCACTCTGGGACACCACCACATCACTCTGGGACACCAACACATCACTCTGGAACACTACCGCATCACTCTGGGACACCACCACATCACTCTGGGACACCACCACATCACTCAGGAACACCAACACATCATTCAGGGACACCACCACATCACTCAGGGGCACCACCACATCACTCTGGGACACCACCACATCACTCTGGAACATCACCGCATCACTCTGGGACACCACCGCATCACTCTGGGACACCACCGCATCACTCTGGGACACCACCACATCACTCTGGGACACCACCACATCACTCAGGAACACCAACACATCATTCAGGGACACCACCACCTCACTCAGGGACACCACCATATCACTCAGGGACACCACCACATCACTCTGGGACACCACTACATCACTCTGGGACACCACCACATCACTCTGGGACACCACCACATCACTCTGGGACACCAACACATCACTGTGGGACACCACCACATCACTCTTATACACCACCACAGCACTCAGCCCAAGCACATCATCACTCGGCACCACAACAGCATCACTCAGCACCACAACATAACTGTTGTTGCTTGTCCTGTTTCTTTTTCATCATGTCTATGCTTTCATGAGAAGTGCGTCATCCACTCCGCTTCCTCATTCTTCTATGGCTACAAAGTATAGTAGAAACGGACTCTAACGCGACCCTCTCTACTGAACTACACGAACAACTAATATGACGTCTTTGTTTTCTATTTTACAACACTTGACCTCCGCTCCTTTTCTTCATACAACGCCTGCCCAACACTCCTTTCCATACTAATATAATAAAGAGAGAGCCCAAACCTATGAGGCGGGTAATCTCAGCACCAATCACAACACCCAATACAGCGTTGGAAAGGGCAGTTGCAGCAGAAGGACATAGGCTATGCAGACGCTCACCATATGCATTTAAAAGGTAAAAGAACCGTGCCAGCAAAGTAGTCCCTTGTGTGCGTGTCTGCGTTGTGCTGTGGGCGTGTGCTGGGGGCGTGACAAACGCTGGAGGCGTGTGTTAGGTTCCGCCCTGCATGCCATGTCTCATATCATGTGCTAATCCCACCCTGCTCCCTTTAAATACTCCTGCACCCCATAATCATAACCCACCCTTGCTCCTTAAAATACTCTAAAAAATACTTAAAATCTCTACATCAGCTCAACATCCTGTGATTCCAGGCAAATCGCTTTGTCTCCCCGTGCCTACCACAAATGAATGTGTTCTTCTGTAATGTAAATTGTGCTCATGTCATGTTGTCGAGTTTGCGCTATATAATATTGCCAGGAAAAATAAAGAAGGGAAACTTGAGTTCACACACTACTGAACACATCAGCATTGCACTGTGAATCGGACCGTTTTACAGGCCTGTCACAGATAAGAAATGCTATCAAAATGAAATCCTACAAAACAATATACTACTGGCCGGCAGCAATTCATAATCAGACAACGACGGGACGGGCTGCTAGTTCTTCATATAATGCCTGCCCAACACTCCTTTTCTTCATACAACGCCTGCCTAACACTTTTTTTCTTCATACAACGCCTGCACAACACTCTTTTTCTTCATATAACGCCTGCCCAAAACTCCTTTTCTTTATATAACGCCTGCCCAACACTCCTTTTCTTCATACACCTGTCCAACCCTACTTTTCATCATAAAAGGCCTGTCCAACACTCCTTTCCTTCATACAACGCCTGTCCAACCCTACTTTTCATCATACAACGCCTGTCCAACACTCCTTTCATTCATACAACGCCTGCCTAACACTCCTTTTCTTCATACAACGCTTGCCCAACACTCCTTTTCTTCATACAATGCCTGTCCAACACTCCTTTTCTTCATACAATGCCTGCCCAACACTCCTTTTCTTTCTACAACACCTGTCCAGCCCTACTTTTCATCATAAAATGCCTGTCCAACACTCCTTTCCTTCATACAATGCTTGTCCAACACTCCTTTTCTTCATACGTATGTCCAACCCTACTTTTCGTCATACAGCGCCTGTCCGTCACTCCTTTCCTTCATACAGCGCCTACCCAACACTCCTTTCCTTCATACAACGCCTGTCCAACTCTCCTTTTCGTCATACAACGCCTGTCCAGCACTCATTTCCTTCATACAACCCCTGTCGTATGCTGCTTTTCATCAGGTAGTATATTTCAGTGGAATGCACCCCATTTAAAAGGTACTATTTCATTTACCCTTTCAATTTCTTCTACCTCATTCCTGCGCATCTCAGCGAGATGTACATCTACCTTAATTGTTCTAAAGATTTGCTTACCAGTGATGTGCACACCAGATTCTTTACTCCACTGATAGTTACTATTTTATCTAAAGCAGGTGCTTAACTTGAGCTGGTGGTTTCCAGTGCTCACCACTGGCACATAATCATCAACACCAGCACTTTTCATGAGCACCAGTTAAGGACACAATCATTTACAGGGAGATTAAGTGATTTGCCCAGTATCACAGGATGTTGAGCCGAGGCCACAACTCGAACCTGGTGCCCCAGCTCTGAAGTCGGCAGCTCTGGCCATCACACCACATCCTCTCCTCACTTTCATGGTTAGCAGCTGGTTCTGTTTTCGGCAGCACTAATAGGAGATATGGGCTGGTGGAAGCTGCCTCCTGACATGAGCCCGGGCTATTATTATAGTTTTTTTTTACTAATTAACTACTGTCTATAACTGTTCACAAATGTGTACTTCAACAGTTTCCATTTCACGATATCTCGTGAAATGCACACCTATGTTTATTGCCTCTTAGATGTTCTCACCAGAGATGTGCACACCATATTCTTCAACTCGTAGCCCATTAATATCACATCAACAACTCGTCTTTTAAGTTTAACGTCTGTCTGGGGGAAGTAGACACTCAATTTCTCAAAGCAGAAAGGAAAACGAATTTTCTAGAACATTGCCTTGGTAGAGAGTGTCAACAGATCTTTTACCACCCCCCTGCCTGTACTCCTTTCGAAGAAGACTTGGGTGACACTCAAGAGGCAGTCCACGGCCAGAGGCGACCTTTCAATTCACAAACAACTAGTAGTCAGGCACTTACAGTTTTTCCAGGGAACAGCGACTGCATAATCAGTTGAGACTAATAGTACAGCCGTCAGAGGTGTAAGAGAGTAGGGATCTGATAATATTAGTAACGTATCACAATAAAGTGAAACAGAAAAAATTTGTTTAAGAATCTTTTGTTAACTGCAGCCATTGGAGCTACACCTACTATTGAATAATCACATGAATAAACAAACCCCTAGATGCATCATTGTAACATTTTGCGATTTCTTAATTGCGAAAATTGGGGAATCGCAATTAAGAAATCGCAAAATGCTATGCATCAAAAAATCGCAAAATATTTTGCGATTCGGTAATTTTCCTTATTTGCGATTCACAATTTGCGAATCGCAATTAAGGAAAACACTTCCCATTGATTCCTATGGGCCAAAAGGCCAAAAGGCCCATAGGAATCAATGGGACGGCATTCACATTTTGCGAATTTCAATTTGCGATTCGCAAACTGTGAATGCAATTTCAAGGGTGCAGGAGGGGTTCAAAGAACCCCTCCCTGCACCCCTAAAATTGAACTGTAAGTGCAATTTACACACACACATGACCCAAGGACATGTGTGTGTGTAAATTAAAACTTTCAAATATGCAACTAGTGCATGTTTGAAAGTTTTCTGTAAATTAGCATGAAGTTCAACTTCATGCTAATTTACCCTTTCCAAATTGCGAATTCGCAATTCTAAATTAATCATGCATTGCATTTAAGAAATCGCAAAATTGCGATTTCTTAAATGCAATCGCAATTTAAGAAATCGCAATGAAATTGCGAAAAAAGCAAAATGCTTCATGCATCCCAAAACGGGATTTGCATTCGCAAACAGCCGAATTTTGCGATTCGCACCGTTTGCGAATGCCAAATCCCTTGATGCATCTAGGCAAAAAAGAATTCGTAACATTGCAAAAGAGACCGCCTGGGCAATTAAGAGTAATCCTGTTGATTCCAAAGCAAGCGTTCTTCTCTAGAAATCGATTTGGATTTCTCCCTTACAAACCGGTATTCATGGCAGTCATTGGTATGGGTCTACCCAACCCAAAAAACGTGCATTCATCATGGAACTGTGGATTCTTTTTCTAAAGTGCCCTTGAAAAGAAAGTACGAATAAGTGTAGTGAAGGCACACCGTAAGAACAGTATATACCGTCTTAGTTAAAAGTTTAATATCGAGTGTATACTTCTGAAACACACAAGTCTTAGAGCCACATACCTCCCATCCCTGTAGGAGGCTTCACTCCTAGATTTACTCACAGGCTGCGGCGCCAGGGATTCCATCATCACTCACGTTGAAGTATTGGAAGGAGGACATTTTATTTGAACCTGATATCAAGACTGAATTTTTTAAGAGTCAATAAAATACTAAAATTGAGTATTTTATGTTGCCCCCAGCATTCCAAGGGTGAGTTTCTATGGCGTTTAAAGGCTTTTAAAGGGAAGAATATGCTTGGGTGTTTGCAATTTGGCCATGTAGGGCATTGTGCTACAACCAGCGTGCACTCGAATAGTGAAGAGAGGGACCGACAATACTGATTGATTCAGTTTCTTTGATCAACCTATCGGGAGGCGGTAGTTATTTTTGGAAATGTATTTCATCGAGAAAAGATTGACCACAGCATTAGGGACGGGAGTTTTTTACGACCTTTAGCGCCTATCAACCGCCATTGAGGCTTGAAAAGACAATGACAGAGCTAGTGCGTCAATGTTCCATTGCCCTCGTCCTGAGGAGGCCATTAAGTTCACAGATGCTGAAACGCGCCCGCGTTGACGATACTTCCATGGAGGAGTCCTGTAGAGAATTAAAAAAAAGATTGTTGTATAATTATTCATTGTGTGACACTAGAGAGCTGAAATAGAGTAGTGTTGCCTCTGCGCAAAAATTATTGGTCTACCTTAAGGGGACTACCCTGAATAAATAGGCAGTCACTCAAAAGAATTTAGGGTTTTGGCAACAATATGTTGTGTTTATTTATGTTTTTATTTATGTATATTTTTTTGTATATTATGTATCATTGTTTATTAATTCAGTTGAAGATCGGTTCCATTATGTGTGTGTACCCCAATTCAACTTTGGTAATTTATATCTGTAGGATCGACTGACCTACTGGTGACGGTAATTGAATGTTCCCTACACTCTAATTAAAACGGCATATTTGTTCCTCCTTATCATTGTGCTTTTATATGGTTATTGTGCTACAACCAGGCACGGAGAAGCAAGTTATGTCTTTTTGGAAGTTATGTGAAGACATTGCAGAGTGAATGTCTGCAGTGAAATCACTGTAGGTGAACTTTATATATAGTTGAAGGATAATGTTGCAATGGTTGTCCAGTGGTGGCAGGTAATTGTAGCAGGGAAGGTAGCAGACGCGACACACACACTCAGTCACCCCTATGCATTCACACAAGCACACACACATCCTTACACAACACTCACTCCCAAATATTCATACATGCATGCACACATGCACCACATTTTTTTTTAAATCACAGGTATCTGCTTCAGCTGTGCCATGGAGGCCCCAGGAGGGTTGGGACTACTGCCTTTCTCACTGGCTGGCATAAGTGAGAGTTGCTGACCCCACCCCACTCTGTGATGAGGTGTCACTGGTTGCCCTGGGCATTTCATGGCTTAAAAATGAAGCTCCCAGGTCTGAGGCAATCAGTGATGCTCCCTTGAGGGGAGGGTCTTGATGTACTTTGCAAGCCGGATAAGTTCACACCCACTGGAGCTGTGACACCTTCAGCGTGGCAAAGTTCCGCTCAGGCAGGCAGAATCCTGCGCATTTAGTGTCATATCTAGCTCCTGGCTGCCTGACCTGAACAAGAAGAGTGTCTGACAGGCTGACCTTTGCTCAGCCTGACAGACATTATTCTTGTTGGGCAAAATGTCAGGGAGCGCGGCCACTCTGCCCATTAAGACAGCGATGTCTAGGATGGTCTTTCTAAATGTCTTGAACAGCACCAGAAGCTCTTAAGGAGAATCAAAGTCAATTACAAAAAATAATTAGCAATTAACCTCAAGGAAGGAACCATCCCTGTGGTACACAAATTGAGGAATGTCCCTCTGAGTGTAAGGTAGGAGCTGTCTCCCTCAATGTGTCAATAGCAATCTGAAGATGTCATTGAACCAGTGGATACTTCCATTGAGCTTTCCCCTATGACCAGAAAGAAAAACAAATAATAAGAGTATATGTTCACCTCAGAGCACTCAACCAATGAACCTGGGTAGATGCTCACCCTCAAACTAAATATAGGTATCTTATAGTCAAGCCACACAATGCCACAGCATTTAGCTGATTGGAACTTCGATCGGCATATCACCAAGTTGCGTTTGAACCCTCATCACGACACCTAATGGCATTTGTCCCTTCCCGTGGTATTTTCGAATACAAAAGAATGCCATTCAGTACGGTTTCAGCCGTGGCTGTTTTTTCATCGGGTCATGGAGAAGATGCTGAGTGATGTGGATGGCATTTCGACCTTCCAAGATGACTTTCTGGTTGAAGGTAAGGAGTGAGAAGAGCAAAACTATAGACTCAGGGGTAAATTCACAAGAATGTGTGATACCTACTGCAAGAGTAGCGTAACGCAACTTTCAACATCGCAGCCTATCGCAGGAAAATAACTCTGTGTCAATGTGGAATTCACAACGCGGTGGTAGCATGCGAAATTCACCAGATAACACTGCAAATGTGCGGCAGAAAATCAACGCCACGCCACAAAAATGAGATACGCAAATGCAAAAAAAAACATGCGATGAGGCCAATCGTGGTACAAAAATCAGAGAAAACCAGCCACAGGCCTGCAAATCCCATGCATCTGGCGGGAAACAGCACCATAAAAGTAATAAATAAAAAAGCAATTCAAACTGTGCTGCAATATGGATGCACCCGGACCAAATGCAGAGGACAAGCCATACCCCACAAGCCCTACGAAGGTACTGCCAGGAACCCCGTGTTCGGGGAAGGGCAAGGACAAGAAGAAGAGGAAGATGGGGTTCAGTCCGCAGGAAGACTGGATCATCGTTATGGAGGTGATAGAACACCATCAACAACTGTTCGGCACCTCCACTGGCAACCCAACCGGAAATATGGCAAGCCATCGTCAGCAACGTCAATGCAGTCGGTGAATCGAGAAGGTCACTGGAGGAGGTCAAGAGGCACTGGCATGAAGTGCACAGACAAACCAAGGAGAAGCTCTCTGCCAACAGGAAGGCAGCAAGAGCGACTGGAGGTGGGAGTCCTGCGACACAGGAGGAGATAGATGAGCTGGAGGAAATGGTAGCCACAGTCAGCAGTATGGAGACGGTGGCAGGAATTGGGGGCCTGGACACAGCATGATACGACCTGACCCAACAGCAACAGAGTGAGTAATGACCAGGGAAGGGGGCAGATGGGCACAATTATGTGTAGCACACTGCACACCCACAACGTTCGGGGAACATGTCACTGTTTGCCTTGCCACACTGCAGCACACATTGAAATGCCAAGTAGGGCCCCGTCCACAATGTGCACAAAGGGGCTCCCTCCATATCACCAATATCACAACCAACCCATGCACATGTACTGAATCCAGCAAAGCAGTGGCTCTGTGACCCACACTGACTATGCAAGTAACACTGCATGCTCAATAGATTGGCAGCTGCCCTAAAACATTAGATGGCCTACGAATCGACATGGAAGTAGCCCAGTGCGGATCACATCCGTAAAGGAGCAGATCACACTCTGACATGTCCACATGCACACACAACACATGCCGTACGATACACGCAGCAGACGAACAATGCACAGGCCACAAAATTTGTCCGAGAGCACATATGATCCAAGTCAAAAACAAATCAGGCCCCAAAAAGCACACAATTCAAAGGCACTCCCCCTCAATGGGAGAAGGCTACACGAACTCAGAGCTGCAGGGGCAACTCCCCCACAATGCAGCACGCACACATAGCAATCACAGAACATCAGCAATGACGGCAATGAGGTACAAAGTGCAACACCAACACCATAGGACACAGCTCACTACAGTTCCCGCACGTGCAGAGAAACTGTCCACTCACATCCAGCATTGCCTGACATAGTCTGATGATAATGCACGGGTACTACCACACATCCGTCATGTAATCGTAACACACACTGACTGTCATCAAATTTCCAGCTCCACCAAAACAGTGACAATGTACATTGGTATGCAGTCTGAATGTAAACATCTGCAAATCTTCAACATACATGCGTAAATCTGTTGACCTGCATCTCCCCTTTCACTTTGCAGAGGGACAAACAACGCCTCCTGCAGGGCATACCACTCTCCACATCATTGATGATGAAGAGGACAACCTGCACGTATGTCAAGACACCCTCCAACGGATAATGGTCAGCTTCCGCAAACCATCCCCAGGAGCAGGGCAGGACAGCTGCCCCGAGGTGAGCCACCACCTGTACAGACCACACAGCAGGAAACACAAATCACCATGGATGTCTCCCAGCAACCCCCCCGGACCAATACATGGAGTTCCGACAAAGTATGTGGGGTTGCCAGGTGGAGTTGGCTGAACAGCTACAGGTGGGTTTCGAACTTGTGGCAGCCAAACTGGATGCCACACGTACACTCCCTATCGGACACCCCCTGTACGCATCATGCCCAGCCACAGACCTTGGCTGACCTCACTGGGGCCATGAATCGAATACAAGAACTGTCTGGTCAGACAGGCCCCAGCGATTACAGCACAGAGTTGGCACAGATGCGGAGGTCAATGGAGACCATGGAGCAGATGCAGGCTAGAAGTATGTATGCCACAGCTGGACACCACCGAGTAGTATCTGGGAACTTCAATGCTCTGCAGTACTTCATCTTGCCATTGCTGCCACTGAGTCGCTCCCAGATGACTGCAGCGGGAACATCGACACACACAGCTCCGACCCCGGTCCGTGACACACAGTGATGCTCCCCCATCACCCTCGCAGTCTGTTGTGTCAGTGGCACACAGTGATGCAGCCATCACCCCGCCACACACACCGGACACACCAGGCACAGAACCCGCATCAGGGGAGTAAGAAGGGGATGGGAATTACTGTGTGAGGAAGGAGGCAGTGGCATACATCACCACTATATGCCCTGTTCCTACCTGGTTATGACTTATGCATCAGGCCCTAGGAAACACCTCCTACTGACCCCAGAACACTCTGCGACATTCACCCAGACCCCGACACAGACTCCCATTTCATCACTGCTGGCCAATCACACAGCAATCTAGCTGTGGACTGCACTCTCCCACTCCCTAATCAATCACTTCTCAATCCCTAAAGGACTCTGGTTGGCCCACCACTGGGCTTCCATGTGATGTGGGCTTGGATGACCATGTACAGCTCCAACTCTGTCAATCACCTGAATGTGAATAAAACATTCTAAACCACACAGATGTGTCATTACTATGTTCACTCACGTATGGAAGTATGGCTGGATGTAAGGACAATGATTGCACCTGAAGGTACACCCTGGTAACTGACATCTGTGCGCATGTGTATCCCTGAGACACATGGCAAATTGGATGACTAGGAAGGTGAGTACTAGCTGTATCCCCATTGCACATCAACAACAATCTCACAACCCCCCCAAGTAGGCACACGTCCATGTGTTCAATAGGGCTGTGTGTAGGTGTGACCAATTCGGTAGCAGGCCAGGAGTGGTGTCCTACATCACATGTGAAAACCGAACTTCACAACGCATACCTACGTACACACATCTGTGTGGACACATTCTGTAATAATATATGAGATTGCTCCACATGGTCAGAGGTTGGACACCATACTCACATTGCTGAAGTCACGTACGTGCACGTGTCGTCCAGCACCTATCCCAAAACAATGTCTGGCTCACAGAGGTGGAGCTTGCAAGAGGGACACACCCCCACTGCACATGCGACAGTCAGTTCCTCCCTGTGTATGGACGATGCACATTGTGGCACACGTGTGGAC
Organism: Lissotriton vulgaris; assembly: GCF_964263255.1. NCBI lineage: Eukaryota > Metazoa > Chordata > Amphibia > Caudata > Salamandridae > Lissotriton > Lissotriton vulgaris. Next base: position 138,237 of record NW_028249907.1, read on the forward strand.
AATGAACTCAGCGCACCTCACAGTTAGACACCAGTGGGGTGGCATAGACTTTATTGGCATGTGTCTGTTAGTACTGACAGGGCAACAGCCACAGAACAGGCAGGGACATGCTTCAGACACTTACACGCAGCATGGGTTCATGTGGAGGTTCACGAAATGTTGGTGTAAACATGGACAACAATAATCATGGATGGCAACGCTCCCAGCCCACCTTGCCTTGCTGGATGAGTCATGTGTTGTTTGGCGTCTGCCCATTGCCCCGTGTGAGGGAGCACGACTCACTGCCCATGGGATCTGCATAGTGCTTTGCCACCGGAGTGTGCCGATTGTCTACCCTGCTGACAGTGATCAGGTGAAAGGGTCCGACAGGTTCACATGTCATGCTACATTGCCATGTGTGTGCTGTCCCCCAGCATTGTGTCCCAATTGGCAACATTGCCACGCGACATTGTGTTGCTCCGACCATGGACCAGCATCACCTTGAACAGGTGTGTGTACACACGCGTTGTTCCACGCACATGCATCCATAGTCTAGCCGATATCAGACGTGTCCACTGTTGTGGTGGGATATGTGAGCAATCCCCATGATGCAACAAGTTGTTGGGACCTGTGCGATCGGTCACAATTGGATGTGGCTGCAGGAACGTAGTTACTCGTCCATGAATGCCCCCGCAGCTTCATGTACAGTGTGTTCCAATAGTACGTAGTTGTCGTGTACAAGGAACACCTGGGTGAGCCAATCCATTAACTGGCTTGGGCAGGTGTGCTCAGCCCACACCGTTTCACCAATCTGCAACACAGCCCAATAGGGGAGCGCCTCGATGTGGTCACTGCACACAAGGAATTGTGCAATCTCCCATGCACAACTGCCAATACATACGCAGTATGTCAAGGCATCCCTTGCACGGCTGTCTCGGTTATACTCCTGTTTGTGTTCCAACAGGGGGCGCAGAAACAAGTCATAGTCTAATTCATCTACGGTTGTGTTGGATAGGCAGACATCCATGGGACACTCGAATGTGCATGCTCGGCAGTGGAACCAGGGCTGGACGCAGGTGACGTAGGCAATGCCGAAGCTGAGCCGGTAACTGATCCGCAGCACTGCCAGTGGCACCGCGCCCAGTAAATGTAGCATACATGTACGCTAGTGTTCCATGTGATGGGGGTTGTGCATGTGACAGGTATGGCCTGCTGGTGTGTTTCGTGGAACCGGCACTCTTCTGTACTGCGACAGTTATGTGGAGGATATGCCACAGCTCTGAGCAATGATTCCAATGTGTGTGAAATATTGAGCTGAATAGATTGCTGTTTCCCCGAGTGTCAAGGGCATCCCATGCAGGGGTACCTCAGGCAGAGGCTTCTGTGTGTGGGTTGTGAATGAGTTGGATAGTTCATTTGCGCAATGCGTGGTGTGGGAGTTGTCCCCATCTACCATGGCATCTCTCTCAGGGTGTTCCAGGCACATTCTGGACCAAGGTCAGAGGTGCAGGTGTACTCCCGCCTTCTGCATTAGAACAAAGGAGCTTACATCCCTGATGTTTGTCTGACTACTACTTGCATTTTCGGAATGTGATGTGGCTTTGGCTCTGAGATTGGGACACGGCCTTGAGCTCATGGCGATGTAGACACACATGTTGACATGCGGTGCCAGGTGCCCTCCAAGGCTTTGCGCTGCTTGCGTCTATGCCCTACCGTGCCACGGCCGGGCCCAGGGCCGGACACGCTGCCCAACCTAAGGTACGTACTGACCAACTACCTACCTATACTCGAGCGGATCTGCTTGCTCTTAATCACAACAAAAAGCACTGTCTCAACACCATAAATGCCGAGACATGGTTAGGACCCGTATGCTGCCACTATTGCAGAACTCTCCTCACCCCGGTAAAACACTTACCTAACACGAATAACGCAACTTTACTTCGAGGAGCCTTGATCAACGCAAGGTCCATTTGCAAAAATAGTGAGCACATCCATGACCTCATTACGGAGAACGACATTGACATGCTCTTCATAACCGAAACATGGCTGAAACTATGGTGCAACCCGATCATAGCCCTAACCGTCCCCCAAGGATACCTCATTCAGAGGATCGACAGACAAGAACTCAGAGGTGGTGGCTTGGCCATCATCCATCGAGACTCTCTGAAATGTACCATCATTGAACTCCCTGACGTTAAAGGGGCAGAAAGCATGGGTTTCTGCATCCAACTAAATGAGGAAAACACCTTCGCAGGAGCCCTCATCTACCGCCCCCCAGGACCCCAAAACGGTTTCTTCGAAAGTTTCGAAGATGCTCTCAGCACGTTCACCCTAAAATACGCAAATTTTACCGTTTTGGGCGATCTAAACTTCCATCTAGACAAACCCAACGACCCCAACACCATGTGGCTTAACGACTTGACAAAGATTCTAGGACTGAAAATACTGACCAAACTGCCCACGCATAAAGCAGGCCACATACTAGACTGCATTTGCACCAATACCCAAACCCTAACCGTCGAAGACCCGCTGATCCAAACATGGACCGACCACTGTTTAATTCCTTTCAATCTAACCACCAATAAGAAAAGGTCTAACACCGTCAACCAAAAAATCGAAGTCCCTATGCAAAAAGACTGGAAAAAGCTTGCCAACTCACCAAGTCTCCTACTCACCGCAGAGAAATCTAAACCTTCATTGTCTGGAGACACAGAATCCGACTACAAAATATTTTGCAACTGGATTTCGGAGTGCTGTGGGCCGGCCAACTCAGAGAAAGTTAGGAAAAAGCAGAATAGAAAATCAGCTCCCTGGTTCTCCCCTGAAATAAAAGCAAAACGTACAGAGATCAGATCTCTCGAAAAGAAATGGCGTCAAAACTATGATCCAAATGAAGCTCTTGCCTATAAAACCGCGAGGAAAATATATCACTCCATGATAAAAAACGCCAAAAAAGACCATTTTCTTCAAAGAATTAACCGGTCCAACAACAACCAGAAACAAATCTTTAAAATTGTTGACGAGTTCATGAACCCCAGAATCCTCAGGCAAGAAATACCACCCTCACTAGCTCTCTGTAATGACATAGCTGACTATTTCGAACAGAAAATACTTACACTTACTTCTGACTTCCCTGACCCTCCTGAACCCCCCCCCCCTACTGCGCAACAGTACCAATTAACAACAAACCCCAGTTGAAAAATTTTACCCCCATCAGTCTCGACGAATCCAGACAAGCCATACTCTCGAGTAGATCAGGTTCCCCGTTCGACCCATGCCCCCCAATGCTGCTCCACACTCTGGTGGACACGGTAAATCCAGCCATAAATTCCATTATAAACTCCTCCCTGTCTACTGCAGCCATTCCGGCTGAATGGAAGCTCGCGGCAGTTAAGCCTCTCCAGAAAAAACCCCTATCCGACCCCACCACGCTTTCCAACCTTCGCCCCATCTCGTTGCTCCCGCTACTGTTTAAATTGACCGAAGCGGCTGTCAATAAACAGTTGACAAAACATCTAGAGGAAAACCACCTATTCCACCCCAACCAGGCTGGTTTTAGGGCAAAACACTCCTGTAAAACATACTGTAGAGACCCTCAAGATGGCACTGGACCACGGGAAAAAGGCCGTCCTGATCCTGCTCGACCTGTCGGCGGCCTTTGACACGGTCTCACACCCCGTGTTGATAGGCCGCCTGACAGAGTCAGGGCTAGCAGGAACCGTCCTCGAATGGCTGAAAAACTTCCTAAACCATAGGAGACAAGTAACCGTGCTAGGAAATTACTGCTCGGATGAAAAAACCATAAAAACAGGGGTACCACAAGGCTCAAGCTTGAGCCCGGTGTTGTTCAATCTCTATATGACCCCCCTGATAGAACTCATCACATCCTTTAACATCAGCACGATATCTTACGCTGACGACACTCAGCTTATCCTAGTACTGGACAACAACTCCTCCAAAGCAGAGGAAAATTTACGAAACTGTCTGACGGCAACCTTTGATTGGATGCGAACAAACCACCTCAAATGTAATTCAGGTAAAACTGAAATCCTCTCTTTCGGCCAAAACAACCTCTTTTCCCCCTCCAATTGGTGGCCGCCAAAGACGCCGAAATTCCCCCTAATACCATCACGTCAGCTCGTAACCTAGGGATAAGGTTTGATGAAGCCCTATCCTTTAAGCAACAAGCAGGTACAGTGGCAGGGTCCTGTTTCAATATCATTAAAGGTCTTAGAAGATTCTTTGACTTCCTTCCCTTAACAGCTAGAAAGACTGTGGCAGTAGCCCTCATCACATCCCGCTTAGACTACTGCAACAGCATCTATGCAGGCGCAAACAGAGCTGTTCTGCACAAATTGCAGATGGTGCAAAACGCCGCCGCCCGCCTGGTGCTACGACTACCCAGGAAATCATCTGCCTCAAAAGCACTCAAAACCCTGCACTGGCTACCCATCCACAAAAGAGTGCTATTTAAAATCCTGCTCATTACTTTCAGAGCCTACCACCAATCAGGACCGATATACCTGTCCCAAAGGTTTGGAAGATACACTCCCCCACGATCACTCAGATCATCCAACCTAAACCTACTCGCAGTCCCCAAATTCAGACTAACCACAAAAGGTGGAAAATCTATCGGAGTACTGGGAGCCAAAGCTTGGAACAAGCTCCCACCACAAATGCGCCTGATCCAGTCCGAAAAAGTATTTCATAAAATGCTCAAAACATGGATCTTCAATATCGAAGACTCAATCTGCTTAGCGTTAATCTAAACCACATTCTACCCATAGACCAGGATCTATATTTAGGATCTACCTAAGCAGCTTCCCTTTTTCCTCTCTGTCGGGACAGTGATGTCTAGCGCCAAGATGCTCCCTGGAGTGTAAGTGCGCTTTATAAAAGCCTATTCACATTCACATTGTGCAATCTCACTCCATCTCTCTCCCTTGCTCTTTATTTTGGAATTTTATAAAGCGCGTAGTTACGCTCTCCGGCGTGTCCCTGCGCTGAGATTGGGTATGTGGGGGGGAGGGGGGGTGGAATTTTAAGGCAGTGCTAGGCGAAACAGGTGTGTTTTGAGGGCTCTGCGAAATTTGGCCTCAGAGGGTTCAAGGCGTAATGCAGTCGGTAATAGGTTCCAATTCTTGGCTGCAAGAAGTCTGAACGATCTGCCCCCCATACGGGCTCTACGGATTTTAGGGACTTCGACCAGGCCAGTGCCAGAAGATCTGAGCATCCGCTCTGATCTGTAGGGGGTGATAAGAGAGTTAAGGGGGGCAGGTGCTCTATCTCCCAGGATGCGATGGCATATGCAAAGGGCTTTGAAATTGATCCTTTCACGGATCGGCAGCCAATGGAGGGACTTTAGAGCAGCTTTAGATGAAGTTCGCCTAGGAAGCCTTAGCACCAGCCGGGCTGTCGCATTCTGCAATACTTGGAGGCGGTTGAGACTGCTGGCCGTACTGCCCAAGTAAAGGAGATTGGCATAATCGAGTCTCGATGTTACCAGGGCGTGCACAAGGGTCTGTCTGTCACCAACAGGGAGCAGGTCAAGGACCTTACGTAAGGTCTTGAGTATCCCAAAGCACAGTCCCACTACCCGATTAATCTGGGGTGCAAATGACAGTTCTGAGTTAAATAGTACTCCGAGATTTTTGGCCTGTTGACATGGCACAGGGGTAGGGCCCAGACAGTCTGGCCACCATGCTGAGGACCACACAGATGGACCCCCCCCCCACCACGAGCACTTCGGTCTTGGAGCCGTTCAACTTCAGGCAGTTGTTAGACATCCAGGAGGCTAGCTCCTACATGCAAGCACTGAGGTCGGCGGCCGCAATTCCGGGTGCCCGTGATAGGGAGATGGCCAGCTGCGTGTCGTCCGCGTAAGATACGAGTTGGATATCATATCTTTCCACAATAGTGGCTACAGGGGAGGCGTAAAGGTTAAGCAGGGTGGGGCTTAGGGCAGAGCCCTGAGGAACCCCTTGATCGAGATTGCACCTCCTGGAGTAGTGTTCACCCTGTCTAACCTGAAAGCCTCTCTCTGTCAGAAAGGACTGTATCCACCTGAGTGCCCTCCCATTGATTCCGCCCTTATTAAGACACTGTAGCAAGATGGAATGTGCTACAGTGTCAAAGGCGGCACTTAGGTCGAGCAGGATGAGTGCCATAGTTTGTCCCTCATCTACCCCTTGCCTGATGGTCTCAGTGGCCAGGAGCAACGCAGACTCCGTAGAGTGGCGTGGGCGGAATCCAAACTGAGTGGGGTGGAGAAGTTTGGATTCCTCCACAAAGGTCATAAGTTGAAGATTGACCACTTTTTCTGCTACCTTGGCCATGTAAGGGAGAAGGGAAATAGGTCTCAGGTTGTCCATCCTATCCCAGCTGAGGTTTGGTTTTTTTTGAAGCGGGAGCACAATAGCTTGCTTCCACTTTTTAGGTACATTGCCGGTCTTAAAAGAGATATCGAGAACATCTCTAATGTATGGTTCTAAGGTTTCAATACTTCCTCCAAGAAGTTTCGGTGATGCCTGGTCATAGGGAGACCCAGATTTAATAGAGCGGCAAATCCGCTGCAACTCATTCGAGGATGGAGTAATAAAATTGCCTAACCTATTTGTACCTTCATCTAATTTAAGATTTTCCCTGAACTCTATTGCCTTTTCCTTACCCCCCTGTAAAAGCAGAGTAGATATTAGCCACTTTATCAGAGAAATAGGTTGCAATGTGGTAGCAGGACTCAACTGAGCTCGAGGAGGGGTCGACAAAGGAGCTGCAAATGGAGATTTCTTTATAGATTTTAAATAGCTCTTTGGTGGAGTTATGAGCTTCTCCAATCCTGCCTGAAAAGTAGTTGGTTTTGGCGCGCCTAATTAGGTTGTGATATTCCCTACGTCTGCCTATATATTTCAGTTTGGCTTGATCTAAGTACGCCACCCTCCATTGTCTTTCTAGTTTCTTACATTCCGCCTTGGCTAGGCGAAGTTCATCACTAAACCAAGGGGCCGATTTATGGGGCCTGCTATAGGGGTTTTTTTGGCAGAGGGGAGCTGTAGCATCTAGAGCCGCAGTAATGCGCTCATCAAGTCTATCGGAGGCAGTGACAGCATCTTTCCCACCTGGTCTGCCACCCTTGGTGAGGGCAGAGTCAAATTTGGCTTTAGAGAATGTAGTCCATTTCCGACTCAGATATTTAGCGTTATAGGGCTTTTGGGCATTAATTGCAGGGACAGTTAATGTGAAAGGAACTACAAAGTGATCGGACCACGGGACAGGGATAGGAGACTGGACATTTACACCATCCCAGTTGGCAAATATAGGGTCCAGCAAATGGCCCTTGGTGTGGGTGGGGGCTTTGGATTCAGTGGATAGTTGAAGTTGAAGGGACATGAGTTGCTGGTAGAAATCAGAAACTGCTTTATCTGCTAGATTATCTAAATGGATGTTCAGATCACCTAGAAGCAGAAACTTATCCCTGCGGAGGGCAGTCTCTGTGATACCATCCATCAAGCGGGTTATAAACTGGGTAGGGGGGCCCGGAGGACGATAAATCAGTAGGCCATTCACCTTATTCCCCGTATTGACCTTGATGGAAAAGGCTCCTATCTCGCCTTCGGCGATGGGAGAGGGTTCAAGTTGGCAAGTCAATGGCTGTTTGAAAATTATTGCTATCCCCTCACCTCTGCCTCCGACCCTATCCAAATGAACCATAGAGTATTCTGCAGGAAGAGAGGCAACTATATCCGGCCCAGAATTGGAGTCCAGCCAGGTTTCTGTGAGAAACAATAGATCGAGTTTCATGTCTGATAGAAGATCATAAATATCGAGACTGTGTTTCCTCATGGATCTGGTGTTAAGTAACCCACACGTAATCCTGGTGTGCCCCACCCTGGGAGGGGGTCTGGTTAGCCATGTGTATTGACAGACTTTGCAGCTATTGGTATCCTCTGCATTAAGACTGTGAAGACAGTCTTTAGCAAGGTCGGGACATAGGTTGCGGAGTTGTTGAGCATTCCAACATATCCTAGACCCATTTTGTCCAGGGGTCCTGGCCCCTGTCCCCCAACGTCTGCGGACGGGCGCAGACGGGCTTGCCTTTGGCGCGCCTTCGGTGCCCCGCCGGAGCCCCCGCTGCGCCCGTTCGCTGCGCTTCCTGTGTAAGGGTGTCATTTTATCCACTCGAGGGCGGGAGGGCGGGCGTGGCTTAGCGCTAGAATGCTAGCCCACCAACCTTCTCCTCACCCAAAATGGCGGCCCCGTGTAGCCCTTACTCGGCTATAATCGGGAGAGTCACCAAGTGCATGTGCCTACAGAACCCTAATATCGGCTCTTTAAAACTCCAAGAGTAGGGGGCAGGTCCCGGCTTTCCGCCTCAGGACAGTGAGAATTAAGAGCCGGACAGTAGTTAAGAACGCCGGATTTCAGTGCAAATAACAATTAGCCAGTACAACAGTTTAAAACAATTGGAATACAATTAAAATACTTTGATACGCCTTCGAGCGCTCAAAATCGCCATCCACTCACACTCGCAATCAATGGGGAATGTGGATTGAATTGTTTTTATACACTCGAGGGCGGGAGGGCGGGCGTGGCTTAGCGCTAGAATGCTAGCCCACCAACCTTCTCCTCACCCTAAATGGCGGCCCCGTGTAGCCCTTACTCGGCTATAATCCCTCTCTTTCCTTTGTTGGGCGCATGGCACACCTTCTTCTGTTGGATTTAGTCTTCCAGGCTGTGTCCTACGGATTATCCAGTGAGGACCCGCTTCGACTCATCTGAATGGTTGTTTTGGCTTTTGTTTGTATGGTGTTTTGTGTTGGTGATTGCATTGCTGTATGACTGATTCTCCATTTTCTGGCCACGCATGTATGTTGATTTTCCTGCTTGTGAAACATCAGGCAAAATATTTGTTTTGGGATTTGTGGTGTTGGTGTGCAGTTTCTCGGTCCGGGGTTGGGGGTGGGCCGGGGGGGGGGAGAGGGGTTGCGGCCTGTGTGTGGTGACGGTGGATGTTGTGGCCCTCTTGGGTGTCTGTCCTGCATGTTCAGTTGCTAGGGGGCATCTGTTGTTCTTCATGTGTGGGTCTGGGCTGTGCTCCTTTTTGTGGTGCAGACTGTGGTCCGACTTTACACCAGGTCAGAGCAGGTTGCTAATTTCCTGCTGCTAACGAGCACTATCACGTGCTTTGTGTTCTTATCGCTGAGCTGGTCTTTGTGAATGGGAACGGCTACTCTGCATCTCATTAGCGATAGTTGTGGGGGTCCTCCGTGGCAATGTTTTTTGCTCCCTCTATTGCGGGTAAACTGGTGCTGTGGGCTGTTAGCACCAGCTTGTGAATGGGGGGGCGTAAATTTATCACGACTTTGGCTGTGATAAAGTGCCGTTAATTCGACGATAGCTCCTTGTGAATATGCCCCTCAGTGTTCTTTAGAAAGAGTAAAGGTGAGTGGTTTGTTTTTGACAAGTGTGTTTTTGGGCAGTAACAGTATATTTAGTATTTAGAGCATGTCATTAGTGCTCATAGTGTCAATACCAGACCAGAATTGGTCAAAGCCATTGAAGATGCTCCTTTTCCCACAGAGAGCAAGTTATGTCCTTTGCAAATTATATGTAAAGTTTCTGCCAAAATTTGCTACAATAGCAGAACCCCTTTCCACGATTACTGAAAAAGAAGGCAAAACTCTACGGGGGGATGAGGGTGGAGAGGGGGGGGAGCAGGAGGAGGTGTTCCTGCAGATCAAGACTGACTTATTAAGTGCCCCACTTTACAGTCATTTATTCTGGATCTACCCGTGTGTGTCACTATTCATGCAAGCGAAAGAAGCGCTTGGTGGGCAAGCACACGGTTTCTGCTGCATCACATGTATTGACGGAAGCTGAAAAATCATCTTCCATTATTGAGAAGGAAATTTAGCCTGCACATTGGCAGCCCAGAAACTCGAGAGCTATCTCTGGAGACACTTTATACCATCAAAAATGATCAGAAACCTCTTGTGTTTAATTTGACCAGGTGTGACTTCAGACAGACTAACATCGAGATTAGCTAGGCTCAGTGGAAAGTAATTTGTTAATCTTCAAAATTGAACATGTTCCAGGTATTTTTGTCATGCAAGTCTGTAAAGGAGGCATGCTTCGTAGAGTCAGATTGTGATAGATATGGAGTGCATCATTTCTTCGGTTGATTATGAAGCCCAATTCTGCATTTTTAAGATTTATGGACAGTAGCATTAACTGAAGACGCAGTGCAGCAAAAAGTAATACCATGGGTTATTCAGTGGTGGATAAAAAAAAGCTGTTTGTCTGGTGACTTTCAGTCTTTTGCAAGTTCTTGCCCAAGTTGTCTATCGAAAGGACCTGCTATTCAGAGGAGATAACCTAGTTCCACTTACCTCTATCAGTGGAAAATTGGTGGCTCGAACACAAACCGGACATTTAGGCATGACCCTTGGCTCTGTTAGCAGCAGGAAATTAGCACCTGCTCTGACTTGGTGTAAAGTCGGACCACAGTCGGACCACAAAAAGGCTCTGTGAAACCAACGGGTGGCCCAGAATGAACTCCGCTGTAGGGTTCAATATCCGGGGGTGCATATCTGTTGGTGCGCGGGCAAGCATCTGATCGCAAGAAATTCTCCTATGGTGGCTGGTGGTCTTGCTGAATGTGGGAAAAAGACTGGATTTTCGGAGCCCGTTTGCGAGCATTGGAAATACGTTTGCACTTGTTCACATAGATTGTAGATAAGGCTTCCAGTTTTATGTTTTTCCTGATTATTACAGACAAACACAGAAAGAAAACAACGTGTTTCCTGGCTAAATATATATTTTTTGACGTGGAAAAATACAAAGAAATGGGCATCTTTGCAGTGACTCTCCATGTATTTTTAATGATTTCCCAGTCAGTAGTCGTGCAGATTGACAGCATGTGGAGTTAAAAAAAACTGTTTAAAATGTTACTAATTAACTGCATATTTCAACATATTTTGTGCCATTATGCAAATAATTTCACATCGGTTGGTTGGTTTATTATATTTGGCTGCTGAATGTGTGGAAACCGGACAGGCGTCAAAGTCTGAGAAGTCATTTATTAGTTAAATAAATGTGGAAATATCCGAGTGACAGCTTCATTTATTCACAAAACACAAAATAAATATGGATACATACTGACAAGGTGACAAGAAATGAAATATGGATAAATACAGATGGAAATGTTCAGAAAAGAAATACAAACGTACCGGAAGCCCTAAATATAAATCAAAATGGATTGATGTGCAATATGTGAGACAACCAGACTCAGCTTATGGAAATTCTTTTTTAAAGAGTCTATTTGCACATGAGGTTCAACAAAAAATTCCTTCTGGTAGAGCATGGAGTATAATGCAGATCCAATAATATGCTACGTTTCTTTGATACAACGTGTTTGTATGTGCCAGAGCAGGGCCAGACTAGGGAACCAAAAGCCGCCCTGGAAAAATGCTCCAACCAGCCCCACTCACTTCGTCTTCACATGCAACTCCTCTCTTCATATCCATCCTGTATCCTTCCTTTGCTCCTATCTCTTCTCCATTTCCCTCTCTCTCTTTTAAAGCCCTCCTGTACCTGTTGCAATCAACATCTGTGAGCTGGGGGAAGTGAAAGAGGCAACAGGAGCAGCCCTGAGCTTTTAAAAGTGGCTCCCAATGGCCCCTGCCCACCAGGGTCCTGTCCGGTGGAATAAAAGGCCTGTCCATCCCTAAGCTAGAGGAAGGACAATACCTGACTCAGATTCAGACTGGGATAGAAAATAGGCCCAAATGCCAAAATAAAAGTGACGCCCATTAGTGACTTAGATAGCTAGTAAAGTTCCCATGTGTACAAATTGAGGCAGTTTTGAACTTGTAAAGACCTGCTATATATGTGTTTTGCAAGCTATGGAAGAATTCATGGATTTGAGCTTGCTGCAGGAAATGTTTATTTTAATATCAGGAAGATCAAAAGTAAAAAGGTCCCAGCAGCCCATTAAGCAGGCCCACCAAAAGCCATAAAAGCGGCCCTCACACTGTCCTTTCAGATCGGCCATCGGGCAAGTCTAATTATATGTCAAGTTTCCAGTTCATTTGAACACATAGCATCAGATCGCTTCATTGGGTGAGAGTCGCACATTACTGATTTATCCTACAGGGCAGTGCAGTGAATGATGCCACAAGATGTCTGAAAACTCAATCATACACCCTCAAATAAAGAGATCTATTGGGATCCTTATTACTGGGATGCAGGAGTGGGTAAGAAGAGCTGGAACATTTGATTTATAAGTTGGTTTTGGTACCTTCAGGGTTCAGGTTTGGTGAGGAGTCGGGGGCCCAGATCACTTAGAGTCCCTGCGTGCATTTTTATGGTCTGGCTTGCCAGCGCGTCTATCGCCACATGTTGGGAGCCAGGAGTGAGTTTTGATTGGCAGAAGTTGTGAGCTTCCACAAAAAATTGCATGCCCTCCACACAGATGTGATCTACTTATCCAGCTGCCTGAGCTTGCACTTTCATGGCACACACATGAGATTGTAATGCTCTTTAAGTGTCTTAGATAACTAGATGTATTTATGTTTTTTACTCTGGAAGCAGCACAGATGGGAGGAGGGCAGTCATGTGCCTACATGGATGTTCAGGTCTGGCTTGAAAGTGCTATTGTCACCTGACCTTTTTTTAACAATAACTAATATCATGCTACAATTCTTTGCTTCCACACAAATACATATCCATCCCCATGTCATTTACTTGTAATGCCTCACATTTCTTTAATGCCAGACCTAGTGGCGTTACCAATGCTTGTATTTTATTATTGCATGAGCTAACTTGCACCAATGTGTTTTCAGTACGTGTTTGCTGGTGGTTGCTTTTGGATCTGCTTTGCAGCAACACAACTCAGCGCTTGTATTTAGTCTTCTGGTTTTGAAATGCATTCAAGGCTGTCTGAAGTGTTCCGAACAATCAGGCGGTCCAGGAGAAGTCTCCATAGGGGATAAAAAATTAGAAAGTGTCACCACTTTGTTTATTCACGTATTTATTTCCATGTATGAGACGTCACTGTGTGCGTCTGTATATGCAACACCTTATGTGTAAGGCAATTATTTGGATTCCTGCTGTGTAATTAAGCACTTTGAATGCGTAGGACACCTATGGTTTGCTGGTGTAAATAAATGCAGAGTACTGATGTCTTTTTCGCATGTTTTTCCTCAATAATTGGTGTGTTAAATGCGACACCACATAGCTATTAAATTGCTAAACTCACCTACTCTCTCTGCTGTAATTGATTTCTGTACAGCACTATTGTCAAACGGATCGCGCATTTCTTTACACTTTAAAACTTGTTTTTTTAACAAACTGTCAAGACGCGGTTGAATTTGGTTTGCTCCTTAGTAACATGATTTATAAAAAAAAAAAGCAATTGAAGAGTTTCTAGCAGCATGTGTCACAATATAAATTCTCATAGAACAATAAATAATAACTCTGTGCATCAACAGTGCTGGCTCACGGGGCGTGGTCAAGATGGTGACCACATAAGGTGCAGAACTCGGCACTCCATAACCCTCACTCAGTAATTAAGTATCCTAACCTGCCCTTGGGGGTGGCACAGCCCCGAAAATGTTGCCCGCTCCTCAAGAAGCTGGAAACGTGTGGGTGTGCTTTTTACCGATAAGAGGCGGCCTGGGGGACCACTGCTGCTGCACTAGAAACCGCAGCCTATGGCTCATATGCGCAACAGTGATCCAGCGCCAATCAGGGATTGATACAACAAACACAGGCCAATACACATTTACCCAAAATATCCCCGAATGCGCTGTGGATTCAAAGTTTGTCGAAATCAGTTGTTCATAATACAGGCTCGTATCTGACACACTGAATGCGTAACTGAACCTGTATATCAACTCTCTTTCCTCTGTTCGATGGATCTAAAGTTCAAAAGTTGATGGTAATAATGAGAACTATCTATCTATCTATGTGACTAAATAAACACAAACTCAGTGTAAGTTTAACAATGTTTATCGAGGAATAATGTGAAGATAAAATGCTCATCATGTACAGGTTTACAAGGCAAACAAAGAATAATTCACAGAGAGAGAGAACATTATCAAATGCAAAACAGTGTCAAACTCATATCAAAATGAACAACATGCAAATGAAGGAGTGGATAGGTGTAGAGACAAAAGTTTCAGAGACAAAATACATTTGCAGATAATTATGCAAATACGGATCCTTTAGCTAAACTAACCTAAAGATTCAGAGAAATACCACCCCCTGGCCATGGGAATAGCGGGGGTCCCCTGAGACAAATTCAGGGAACACAGATTATCAGGATACTGGATACAGGATAGGAAAAGGAAAATAAGTAGGCCTCTATCAGCAAACCGACAGACAGCGACGATCGAGTGGAGGAGTGTGGCTCACTGACTAGAGCGGCAGACCCTGATGCAGAAGTCTGGCCCGGGACCAGGGTTCAATTCCCGACACGGCAGGGTCCTGAGACCAAAAATGTCCACGGACTTGATAATTCTCGCCTCGGTGCCTACTCTAATCATGAGGTCCCACGCTGCAACTCTGGACAATAGCTTGCTTAATCTCCACTACGGCGGCCCACCCGCTGCGGGATGCCTGGCTCTCACCTTGGGGATGCCCAGTAGGGGCTATCTCACAGTGAAAAAGCCAGGATGGGTTCCCAAGGCAAGCGCCTTGATGCCTTCGGGTGATATGTGCGCTATATAAGTCGCAATACATTACATACATTACATCTCCCTCTTCTCTCTCCAAGTTCTGAGCACACCACAACCCACAGGGCACCTCAATTATACCCTAAAACCTACATGTCCAACCCACAGTTGTTGTAACATTTTCAGAAACTCAGTCTATCATTGGCTGATTTAGGGGGTGTTCTTTCACACCACCATAGTCACGTTCATAATTTTCACAGCGTTCTTTGTTCAATATTCTTCACATTACGTTAACCATAACTTATGAATACACATTTCCTTTAACAAGTAACATGTTGCAAGTCTCGGCACTTCCATTGTTCATCTCTGCCGCTTCTGCGGAAGAAGTATGTACACTTGCACGGCCATCCTTCCGTTACTTTGCAGACATACAATATTTCTTGGAGGTTATCACCCTTTGCTTCCTTCATTCTCACTCAGCTCGATTTTCAGTTTTTATTTGTTTTATTCTTTTTTAACCCTCAACTTGCATGCAGAATTGTAGGCCCTTACTTGCTTCACTACGATGAACAAAAAATACATACATGATTACATTTTCAAAATGAACTCACTGTTTACCACCCACCTTTGCACTATCCCATGTTATATTTTCAGCAAAAGCATTAATATGCAAAAGCGGCATTATTTTCATTTTATTCTGAAGCAGAACGGCCTAGTCTTTCATGCATTAGTCTCTGCATTATTGCACGCATGCGCAAAGCATTTTCCCCATGTTTTCGTGTTTTTGCATGTTATTTTCACAGCACCCTGTTAGTGAATGTTACTAGGAAGTTAATCAGAGCAGGTATTATTTTCTCAAAACCCTGCTCCATCAACAGCAGGTCTTATCTGCCTGATGGGTCCTGGGTGGCGCGACCCAGCGGGTAATATCACAGCCCAATGGGCTCAGATCTGGCCTGCACGGAGCCAGTGGGGGGCAGGAGGGGAGGATGGAGACCCATGGCTGCCTGTGTGGTGCCCTTCGATCACGGACTTGAACCACTGCTGGAAGCTGGGGTGGCCCGACTGAGTGATGCTGTGGTGGCCCATCGGGGCATGGACTGGGTCTGAGTGGAACCTGTGAGCCCGCAAAGGGGGCGGCCGATGAATCGTGGCCATCTATGAGGTGCCCTCTGGTCCCGTCACCTGAGTACCACCCGATGGGGGTTTTTGGCTGACACGTTGGGCTGATCTACATCTGCGGCCCGGCAGTGATAATGTATGAATTACGAGGGACTGCTGAGGGTGGCGTTCTGCCTTGCGCCCCTTCAGACATGTTCGTGAGCAGGCGATTGCAGATGGGGCCTCCCGAGGACAGAAGCACTCCTTCAGATAGCTGCTACCTGGATAATACAACTTAAGCAGCATCCATGGCACGCCCTGCAGGGAATTACATCCCAGTCATCACAGGCAACCGTAAGTTATTTTATTGTCTATTGTGTTCTCTATTTAGAAAAAGTGACAGAGGCAAAGAGAGACCTAGTCAACACCTCCGTAAAAGTCCTCCCACAGTATTTCAGGGATGTAAAATTGTTTTGCCGTGCTCTATGTAAAACACTGTGCCATAAATCAGTGTTGTCTTATGTGAAGAAAAACTTCCCCATGTATAATATAGCTATATACAAATTACAGAGCACAACCACTTATAAGTATTGTGAGTGACCTTGTAGTCAGTATGATTTTATTAAACCCACTTTGGCACAATGTAAGTAATAAAGAACAAACATTCATAGCAATTTAACATAAAGTAGAAAGTCTTCAAGAGTCTTGATTCAGTTGACTCGAAGTCCGTATCGTAGAAGCAGACAGCCCACAAACGTTTCGTCGTTTGATACGACTTTTTCAAGGCAGTTGAAACAACATACAGTTTTTTTACATTCCATGTTATTCATCCAATGTTAGATGCTACACATCTTAATATTTAATGCTTTATTAAAAAAGCAGAGTACCTATATAGAGACCAGTTAAAATATGTCATTACACACTAGAAAGACAATGTTTTTCAAGAAATCAAAGTCTTAAGATATTATTGTGCCCTTTGTGTGGAACAAACAATTGAAAAGGATTTAAGGTGTCACCTGTCATAAAAGAAAAACACAAGGGAAGTAAAAAAAGTATAGAAAAAGATATGGGAAAAATCGTCAAGAGTTAGATAGTGTTAGGCAAGATCAGTGCAACCCAACGGAATTCAAAGGAAAATGAATATACAAAAACCCATTGTGTAAAGGATTCTTCATCCCCAACGTGTAAACCGCAGTGTTCCTTCAGAAGAGAAGAGAAAAAGAACGTATATCTCGCAAAGTATTCCTAGAGCAGTAGATGAGAATATTCCTCTTAAGCCCCTGATATTTCAGAGGATCCGCAGTACACAAAGCCAGTGTAAACCTTCCCGTTTTATAGCTCATAAGACGAAACTGTCGCTAAAAGAAAATTGTTTACGCATAAAAAGTGATTGATTTGTAGCTCAGATAGCAAAAAGTTAGCAAAGAGACCATCATGGTCTGCACTTTTGCAGATACTAGGCATTCCTATACTGATGCCCAAAAGCTCGAGTTAATTCACAATCTAAGGACTTGTTCCTCTGATAACTACCTCTGAACAGAATTTTTAAATTTAAGAACAAAAAGGGAACTGTGACTTATTTCTAGTTGGGAAGAGAAAAGGGGTAGCCCACTTCCCCTCGTCCTTCAGTTATGGACGGATTAGTCAAGTAACTTATAAAGTAACAAACCTTAAAACAATCGCTAAAGGCACCAATTATTCTCTCGCAGGTGGTGCGTCAAGGTTGGATTTTAGAGTAATTGGTAAACATGATAACCTGTTAAAAGTGTTCTGAAATCCAAAATGGATACCAACGTGATCAGCAAAAGATTGATTATGGCAGAAGAAGACTCGTAAATAATTTCGAAATATTGTTTATATCATTGAGTGTCAGAACCACAACTAACAACAGGAGTCATTATAGAGTAGAAAAGATATGGTAACAATGGAAGATTATTAGATATCCATTACAGCCCCTATAGTATTGTGCAAATTCGAATGCCTACCTGTTGTGCTATAGACTTGTACTCAGTAGCGCTCGAATTGTAGTAGATTCAGTGCTAATAGTCGTGTTTCTAGAGATAGGGCATCAAGTGATGTTTAACGTGTCATCTGAAAAATACAGAAAAGTTTCTCTCAAAGCTTTGTTTCCACTTATCAATCTTGTAAGATAAGAAGTGACCATAGTTTCGCCCATGTATAATGCCCATCGCAGTTCCCCCACAAGTAATTACCTTTGTAACAGTGAACGTGTCCCACTTCAGTAAAGGCGTCCTCAAGAACCTGGGCTGCTCCTTTCCATATAGTGCTCACTAGGGCGTCTTCTACGTAATTGACACGTAACGTAAGCCGGAACCGGTCATGTTGTTGACAAGAAGAGTCGAAGTTTGAGAGTGACACCATCTTTAAATAGTGTGAAGGACTTACATTTTACATTCAAAAACTTCTTTTGAGATGAACTTTTTCCTCACTATCCTTAATAATAGTGTTGCCTCAGTTGTTACAATTGTAAAAAAAGTACCTCTGTATATCATAATATGATTTGATTAATTTTTATTGGACACGACGAAAACCGGAAGTACACGGTTTTCAAAGGGAGAGATATGTGATTAAAAAACAAGGTCACTTCGACATGATAAAAAGGAATTAGATATCCCATTTAATTTCACATTTAAGTTTCAGGAATTTCATCCCTTATAATTATAGCTTATGGTTTGTCATTTAGGCCACAAGTACAGAAATTATATCAATATAGAAGTTGAAATTATCAAAAAAATTGCAAATTTTCTTAAATATATAATTCATGGAGCTGAACTTTTCGTCATTCAAATTAAGAGTATGTCACAGAAGATGGTTAAGAACATTAAGAGGATAAAAGCCCAAACCACACCATTGTAACGTGGTTAGATAGAACATTCACAGGGTAGATATAAGAACATTCTTCAACATATTTTAACCTCTTCGTGAACATTTTTTCATAAACTTTTATAACCACTTTTGAAAGGGGAACACAATCATAGTATTAAAAACGGTATGTTGTTTCAACAGCCTTGAAAAAGTTGTATCAAACGACGAAACACGTGTCGGCTGTCTGCTTCTACGATACGTACTTCGAGTCAACTGAATCAAGACTCTTAAAGACTTTCTACTTTATGTTAAATTGCTATGAATATTTGTTCTATATTACTTACATTGTGCCAATGTGGGTTTATTAAAATCATACGGACTACAAGGTCAGTCACAATACTTATAAGTGGTTGTGCTCTGTAATTTGTATATAGCTATTTTGTTCTCTTCCCGGGCCCTGCGCCTCCCTGACTACGGAGACGGGAACCTTGACCTGGGCTCATTTACTCCTACAACGAGCCCGCCCCCTTCAAGAATTACTGTGACTGTGGGGTGTAGACTACATAGAACACAGGCCACACTTACTGCCCTAGTCACTGCTGCCACATTTGCACCCCCTCGCCTCTACTTTTCATTGAATTGAATTTTCAACACTAGCTTTCTGGAATCACCGCTTGGTGGTTCTGTGGCCTGCCGACAACCCAGATGCACATTCTGGAGAATAGCTGATATTGAAAGGGATCTTCTCAGAAAAGCGAATCCCTAAACAGCTGGGGCACAAACACTGATTTAACTTAGTATTTGTCACTACCCGCTGAGACAGTTATACTACGTCCTGCTAGAACTTGGCTACACTCCTGTAATATCATGGTACGCCCGAAGACTGACAAAACTCCCGGTGACAGTGGCTGGCACCCGGGGCGGTGAGGGCACCATAGATGTTGCTGTTGCTGTTGGTTTGTCCCTGGCAGCTACACTCTCCAAGCTCTCCCGCCGATTTGATGAACTCTTATCCACTGTGCTGTATATTCACCCTTTTACCCCAAATTGACACCTTATGAATAGAGATGGGCCTCCAATGAGAAGATCACAAGGAACTGAAAGACCGTGTTGAGAAACCGGAGTCAACACTGCCAGCCCTAAGGCCCACAGTGGCGGACTTTGATAAGTGCCTTCGGGTCATGCAGGAGGAAATAGACTATCTACGATGAAGAGTGGATGATCAGGAAGGTAGATTGAGGTGGAACAATATGGGCATTGTGGGCCTCCTGGAACAGGCAAAGGGCCCAAATATGGAACTGTACCTTAATGACTGGTTTGTTAACCTGATCTTGCAGGTACAATCATCCTTCTTTTCTGTTGAACATACCCATAGGGTGCCAGGTAGGACCCCCACTCCGGATGCCCCTCCACGTCCAGTGGTTGCTCCTCTTTTTAGTGATAGGGACAGAGAACACATCCTGCAGGTTAAACGAGCCAGACGTCCTTGGTCTGTCGAAAATGCTCATAAATACAAATTTATCCTGATTTTACATGAGCGGTTCAATGTCACAGGTCCAGCTTCATAAAAGTAAAAAAGTGCTTTTGTAAAGATGGTATTACATATGCATTGCAATTCCCTGCCACAGAAGTGCCTTCGCAACCATGGTCTTAAATTTGCATTGCAAGTCCCTGCCACACTCCGGATTGTTCACGAGGGCACCACTTCCTTTTGTTCGACACTTGAAGATGCCTGGTCCTGGCTGGAACACGGGGACATAACATCCCCTTCTGAGGTCCAGATAGATCCTCCTCCTGAACGGAAAACACAAAGGCACCAACACTCAGGTGCGAAAAGCCTGGCGAAGCTTGAACCATGTGACAAAGGAATATTTAAATTACTCGGGTCTTCATGATCAGCACACCAGGATTTACCTCTTCTACTGTAGTCCAGATGCTCTCTCTAAATTTGAGTCGAATACCTCAGACCCACTCTTTCAGATCATTGTTCCCTGCAGCTACACTTGTGTTGAGGTGGAAGTCAACCAAAAATACCCAGATGGTGCCTGCCTTCTGAGATGCTCCATGATGCCACATTTCACTCCACTCCTTCATAAAAATCACTTCCTACTTTCAGGACAATGAGGGCTCAGCCTCGGGAATCGGTATCGAATTGGATGGGTTCAAAGCTCCCACAGACCAGATAGTTGTGGCCTCACTAGCACAGGCTAAACTTGCACACAAATCCACCCTAGAAAAGCTGGGTATGCTAGACTACAAGGAACACTTAGCAAGGTAGCATGCAGGGGGAGATAAGGTGGGTACACTCTTGGTGTGGCTTCTCCGCTCTGACTCACCAAGGGTCTTGATCACTGCCATACGAAACAAACAATACTGCCCTTATTCTTAACTACTAAGGTGGCATTAATGCGACTTTTTATACATGCCACGCTAACTTACACAGAACCTCACAAGGGGAGGGCCCAGCATCAACACACTTCTATCTAGATAGAGTGGATCTCCCACAAATACAGGCCTCTCAGCAACCAAAATTAGAAGCTCCAGTTACTGAAATCGAAATCTCTGATGCGATTAAACAAATGTTATGAGGTAGGACCCCTTAGGCAGACGGCTGGCCATTGGAGTTTTACTCACTTTCAAATTATAACTCGTTCCACATCTGGTCAGGGTCTATACAGAGGCTTAAGCTGCAGGTGTACGCCCCCCCCCCCCCCCACAATCAGAGAGGCAGTGCTGGTAGTACTAACCAACCCAGACAGAGACCCATTGCTCTTGGGGGTCATACCACCCACTTTCTCTCCTGAACTCTGACTACAAGATTCTTGGGAAGGTGCCAGCCAACTGATTGATCCCAATAGCACAGAATATAGTACATCAAGAACAAAATGGGTTAATCCCTCGCAGGAATGTGTTCTTGAACCTGCATCGGCTTTTCATGTTGATGGATTGGGCTCATGAGATGGGGTGCACCGTTGGGTCGCATCCCTCGATATTGAGAAGGCATTTTACACCCTGGGTCGGACTTACCTAATGGAGGTTCGGAATGGGGCCTAAATTCCTCAAGTGGGTCTCTCTGTTATATAACTTGCCCGTGGCTTGTGTGAAAACTGGTTCCACATTCTCTGACCCCTTCTGTATCAAGCGTAGCCCCTGCCAAGGTTGTCCCTTATCCCTGATTATTTTTGCACTCACAATGAAGCCACTGGCTTTCGCACTCCTACAACACTTCATGAGTTGGGGGATACAGGCAGACAGAGACAATCATTGGAATATAATATATTTGTACGCAGACAATGTCCAGGTGTATCTTCATGAAGATACTACTGTAGTTCCACTCCACATGAGCCTACTGGGCAGTTCGGGGATGCCTTCAGATTAAAAGTGAATTGGGATAAATCCCAACTATTGCCACTGACATTCCTTTCCCCAGACCAATAACGGGCACTCCCGTTAAAATATTTGGGGATCTGGGTTTATCATTCTGAAAGGGATCTGTTGGACGGTAACATAGGTAAGGCCATCACTAGTGCAAGATTTTGTCTTCCAGTCTGGACCACACTGCCACTTTCCCCTATGGGTCACACAGCTATCTTCAAAATGTTGCTTCTCCCCAGGTTACTACATTTTTTTCATCCCTTCCCATTTTATGGCCTCAAATGGTTTTTAAAGAATTGCAAACACTTCTGATTGCACTAATATGGGATACTGGCAGGAAGCAGGAAACAATTAGTAAATATATAAGCCCTTTTTCAGAGGGCGGATTGGGTGCCCCAAGCTACGAATATAACTATGCAGGTGCTGTGCTCAGTTACAACGGCCTACACACTGTCAGTCTGTCTGGCTGGTTGGCTGGCCAAAATATGGCAGAACTGGACCGTAAAAAGAACATATATTGAGTAGTAGAAGCTGTTCTAGAAATGTTCAATACTCTAGAAAAAAATTATTTCAGAAGAGGATGGTCCAAGCTCATCCCAAATCTGTTTCCCAACTAAGCTCTATCTTGGTTTTAGTTAGAGAAGAGCCTTGGGTGAAAAAATACTTATAAATAAGGGAGGCCTTAGGAGTGAGTGTAAGTATATGCGAAAGTGAATTAACATTAGAAGAGGTGCAGGATTTGATGGGAGTGAAAAAAGAATATCTAAAATGATTTCTACAAGAATTGAAAATGTAGGCCAAAACAATTAAGGGCAATTAAAAATTATACGGAATTGAGGAAAAGTGCAGGGATCAATGCCATCAAATAAGTCTTGAACCCAAATTGTATCTCTTTGTCTCCAAGACTTCCAATATAAAGCTCTGTTTTTAATAGTGATAAGATAATTGTACCACAGAGGAGAGCACAACAAAGAGTCTCAAGATACAGTCTATGATTTATAAAAAGACTTAAAAAGAAGACATATATGTTTAAATAACGGTGAAGATGTAATGATGTTGTTTGAAGAAAAGCCAGGACTTCTTTAGGGGAGAATGGTTGAAGTAAGAAATGTTCACTATTTAGCTACAAGGGCATGAATGAGGAAGAGAGTGGAAGAAGCCATTTAGACATAAAGCTTCATGATAATTGCAAAAGTCCCGAAAATTGTCACCTCCTTCCAACCTGGATTTTTTAAGATGTGCTAAGAAAAGTCTAGATTTTATCTTCTTCCAAAGAAATTTGGAAAGAAGAGAGTCAATATTTTTTAAAAAAGGTAAGAGGTATGTATAGAGAGATCAATGGATAAAATATGTAAAAGAATTAAAGTAATCATTATTTTGATGGAGTCAAGATGGCCCAACCAAGACAAGAATAAAAGATTCCAGGAATAAATTCTATTTAAACCTTCTTTCATATTGATTGCAACAGAGTTTGTAATAGAACTCAGAGATTTCATGAAGTAAAGCAAGGAGTGTAACGTCAGTATTAGTAAGGAAGAGGGGAATATCATCCGCATAAGTTGAGAGTTTCAAGTGTTTACTGCCATGTTGAAAACCTAATATAAGATTATTGTTTCATATTTGAAACAAAAAAGGGTTCAAGGGCTAAAACAAATAAAAGCAAAGATAAAGGACAACCCTAATTTACCCCATGGTGTAATGAGAAATATTGGGATGCAGGTCCGTTGACCAACGCAGAAGCGATTGCACCCATATAAAGTAAAGATATAAGCAAGATAATATTGGACCGAAAGCCATGCCAAGTAAGAGACTTAAATAGAAAGGACCAGTCAACTCTGTCAAATGCCTTTTACGCATCAATAGCAACTGCGATCAAGGCATAGGGAAGAGAAGAAGCTTTATTTAATTAATTTAAAAAGCCTAGAATTGTCTGAGGTCAAACAACCCTTAACAAAACCAAACTGCTCATTACCTATTAATTTGGGTAGAAAAGGTCAAGCCGCAAAACTAGTAGTTTGGCGAATATTTTATGTTCTACATTTAAGAGGGAGATAGGATGATCATTTTTATACAGCAAAGGTCATGGCCCTCTTTGTGAATAATGCAAATTGTTGCTTCCTGAAAAGTACCACCAGCTGTACCAGTAGCATGGAAAAATTGAAATAGTTGCATAAGTTTAGGCAGTACTATAGTTGAAAAGTGCAAATAAAACTCTATGCTGAAACTATCTGGGACAGGAGTCTTTCTTTTCATAAGGAAGTTGAGCGATTTAGGTTTCACTGAGATTAACAGCTCGGTTTCAAAGTATGGAAAGTTAAGAGTATCATGGGAAGGAGGAGGACTGGCTTTAAGATAAGTCTCAATTACACAAGAATGAGCAGGTGATTCAGGAGTATACAAATCTCTATAAATCTCACAAATTTCTCTAAAATATCTTGGTCTTTAAAAAGAAGTTCCCGTGAGATGATTGAATAGATTTAATCGTGCTATGTTGCTTCTTAACTTTCAAAGAATTAGTCAGGAGTTTCTCTATTCTATTACATCCACCATAGTAATGGGCACTTCTATGTAGCAAAATGGAATAAGCATTGTCAATAGGTATTTTATTAAAATTTTGTTCAGCACTATGTAGTTCTTGTAAATTAGAATCCGAAGGAGAAGAAATTGATGTTCCAGGCATTGAATAGTTGCTAATAAGGATTTATGTTGTTCAATGAAGTACTTCTGTTTTTAAACAAAATTCAGATTTTCCACAGTTCAGTGGGTAGAAAATCATGATTTTAATAAAGACACAGAGGCTGATATTATGCATATTTCTTTAATTGCCAGCTCACCGCAGCAACAGCAAACAATGTAAAGAATTTAGAACTAAAATATAACATTCCAATGTTAACAAAATACTGTGAAGGGCAGCCATATTCCTCCTTAAAGCTGCGAACAAGTCCAAAGATTTAATCCATGTCAAGTCGAGAAAAGGTAAAGAGCTTGAAATAAACCGAGAGTAGGTTCCATAGTAGATTACTTCTTGTTGTCACCACCTGAAAGAGTCAAACAACAATTATAAAGGGTGGGAAAATAACAGGGAGGGATAATATCAGCCTCTGTGTCTTTAATAAAATCATGAGTTTCTACCCACTGGAGTTTGAAAAATCTGAATTTTATGGCAAGGCACGGAGGCTAATATTATGCATGTTTAAAGCCTTGCCATAATATTCGATACCGGACAGTCCAGAGGTTTCAAATAGAATTTCTTAAAAACAGAATCAGAAGACCAATCATCCGCAGATAAAATGGCTAATAAACCACCTCCCAGAAAGAAGGCTTTGGAAGCCATAGCCCCTCTAGCTGAATGAGCACCAAACCTCGTTAAATCAATCCCAGCTCTAGACATAACTTCTCTGACCCAATGAACTAGAGTAGGAGGGGAAACAGACTTATGAGGGTGTCTGAATGAAATAACCAGTTGGGACTCAGAGTCATTTCTTAGACGTTCGGTTCTTCTTTCATACTCCTGTATACATCTCATCACACACAACTTTCTACAATCATGAAAGTTAGGGTAGAAGATCGTCCTAGACATTGTTTTAGTTCTTTTAGAAATAGTGAAACATACACCCTCTGGAACAAATCTGCATCCAGAGATGTCCAAAGCTTTCACATCTGAAACTCTCCGAAAGGAGATCAAACACAACAACATGACTACTTTCAAAGATAGATCCCTTAGATTCAAAAATTAATTTTCGCTCCAAGTCAAAAGTTCTTTCTAAACAAAATCCACATCCCAGAGGGAAGAATATTTAGCCCTAGGAGGAGCTTTAATTCTTATACTCCTCAAAAGCCTTCTCACGACATCATGTTGTCCAACAGGGAGTCTATCCACTAAATTATGGCCCGAAGAAAAAGCCGACCTAGTAATATTAACAGTACTATAAGATTTACCCCAAAGGAAAACTTCCGAGAGATAGTTAACCTCAGCTAAAGGAGCCGATATGGGATCCAGATTCCTTGAAGAACACCAACAAAACTTTCTCCAGGCCAACCTGTAGGCCTTTGAGGTCCCTGGTGCCCACGAGTCCTTGATAAGTTTGGAAGCCCCCGAAGATAAGCCTGACATTTGCCAGGCTCTCCCGAGACTAAACAGGCCATTAGTTTCAAATGACCTTGGAGGACCATCTCGTGAAAGTCTCCTGAAGCATTGGCTAGCAAGTCCGGTACGTCCGGCAGAATTACCGGGTCGGCAATCAACATTTCCATAAGATTTGGATACCAGACCTGAGAGGGCCAGAACGGGACGATTAGAACAATTTCTGGTTTGTCCATTTTAACTTTGAGGAGGACCCTCTGAATTAGAGTAAAGGGGGGAAAGGCATAGCAAGGAGACTCCATCCAAGTTTGCATTAAGGCATCCACTGCTTCTGCCAACGGATCTGGTCTCCAACTGAAGAATCTGCAAATCTGAGCATTGGTGCGATTCGCAAAAAGATCTATTACAAAGGGGCCCCAATTCTTGTTCAAGTAAAGGAAAATTTGTTTGTTGAGTCTCCAATCGCTGAAATCCTTCAGCTGACATGAGTTCCAATCCGCGATGGAGTTGTTCACCCCGGGTAAGTACTGAGCTAGAAGCATAATATTTCTGCTCAGACAAAAATGCCAAAATTCTCTCGCCAGGTCCGCTAGGTCCTTCGAGCGAGGACCCCCTAGTTTGTTCACGTATCTGACTGCCGAGACGTTGTCCATCTTCAGGAGAATACAACATTTGACTTGGTCTTTCGCAAAACTCTTCACTGCAAAAGAACCTGCCAACCACTCTCGGTAATTGATGTGCATTTCCTTCTCCTGAAACGTCCAACTTCCTCCAGTAGTCAAGGAGCCACATCTGGCACCCCAACCCTGAAGGCTGGCGTCTGATTCTATAATCATGTCTGGGGTCGGGCCAAATATTGCACGGCCATTCCAAGCCTCGAGGTTTTCCAACAACCAAGCTAGTTCTTCCTGAGATTCTGAGTCTAATCGTACCCTGTCAGAATAGCTCACCCCTTTGTTCAGGTACAGGGTTCTCAGCCTCTGCATCACACGGTAGAGGAGAGGAGCCGGGAAGATCGCTTGAATGGATGCCGTAAGAAGGCCTATGACCCTTGCCACCTGTCTCAAGATGGTCCAATCTTTGGAGAGTAACTTGCAAACCTCCCTGCGAATCCTCCTGACCTTCTCCATAGGTAACTTCAAGACACAGTCCAAGGCTGAGATCTGAAAACCTAGAAAACCAGTATCTTGACTGGGGATCAAGCAAGATTTCTTCCTGTTCACTATGAAGCCCATGTCTTCTATTACTCTGACTGCTAAGGAAGTATGTTCCTGAGCCTGAGCTTTGGAGTTTGACATAATGAGAATGTCGTCCAGATAGATAATCAGTCTTATTCCCCTCGAGCGCAGCCAAGCTGCGATTGGGCGCATTACTTTTGTAAAGCACCAGGGGGCAGATGTCAGACCGAAGGGGAGGCTTTTGAACCTCCACATGGTATCTTTCCATAGAAACCTTAAAAGGTCTCTCTGATCCTGACAAACAGGGATAGTTAAATAGGCGTCTTTTAGATCTAGGCGAGTTAGCCAATCTCCCTTCCTCAAAACGTCTCTCAACATGTGGATACCTTCCATCTGAAAATGGTTGTATTCCACCCATTAGTTCACTTCTTTCAGATTTATTACAGGCCTCATAGACTTGTCCTTTTTCTCCACTAAGAAAAGATTTCTTATAAACCCAATGTGAGAGTGGTCGCCTTTTCTATCGTACCTTTCTTTAGTAGCTCCTCCACCTCTTGAGTAACTAAGACCTCTTGATCAGCTGCACACCTTAAAAGAGGGGGTCGCCTCACTTGAATCGGGGGAGCAATCAAATCTATTACATAGCCAGAGACTGTCTGTAAGACCCAAGGGTCTGAGGTGATTTCTTTCCATCTGTCTAGAAACAGAGCTAGTCTTCCACCCACCTTTGGAACGGTAGAAGAAGGGTTGCTTACCAAACATACCTTGAAATCTACCTCTTCTTTCGCATCTGTAGCGACCTCCTCTTCCGCCTCTCTGTCTTTGGGGAAAGAAACCAGGAGAGTAGGCTGGTGATTGGAAGGTTGATTTGAATCCACCTCTGGAGAAGGAGCCTCTGGAGACACCAAAACCACGGCCAGGGAATCGGCCCCGAATCCTCCCGGCTGAGCCAAAACCTCGTCTGATGTCCTTTTGTACATTTTGGATGGAGTTGAAGGCCCCTGTGTATTTGGCCATCTCCTTAACAAACTCTTCCCCGAAGAGCATACCATCAGCTCTTTGACCTGATTCTTTTGAGGCTAATTCGCCCAGTTTGGGATCAATTTTCACTAGAAGGCTTTTTCTCCTTTCAATACAGAGGGATGCATTGGCATTGCCCAATAAGCAAATTGCCCTTTGGATCCACTGTCGAAGATCCCCTGGGTCAAGGATATCGTTTTGCAGGTAAGTCTCTTCACAAAGGTCGAAGATTTTAGTTAAGGGCCTGAAAACATCCAAAAGGCGGTCTTGGCACCCTTTAAGGCCTTTGTCGAGCCCCCGTCTAGGGTCTCTGCTCATTTTATTAAGGAAGGTCAGCATTTTAGAATCGAGTTCAGGGGTAAGGGCCACCTTGTTAGCCAAGGAGGGTCTCGGACACTCTGATCTCAATCTGGTCCTCACCTCTTTAGGCATTTCCCTACTGATCCAAAACTCAACATATTGAGCAACATGTTTGACCGGCTCCCATTGGGAGGAGAGAGGGTGTTGGATGGAGTTGGGGTCAAACATTTGTTCCCCCAAGGGGTCCAGAACGTGATCAATCCCTTCTCCTTTAACCCTTTTACCTTTGATCTGCCCCTCCTCCTCCGAAGACTCGAAGTCAGAGGAGCACGAAATGAGTATGTCGCCACTGCTGGAAGACTCATCGCAAATAATTACCTTGCGATCGCCCATTTTGGCCTTCATAGTCTGGCCACTATTCTCCTTACGAGAAGATCTCTCTTTGCCTTTCGTCATAAAGGCCCCATTACCTTGGGTAACTTAGTCTGTAGTCAGATGCCTCCTTTTTCTACTGACCTTTACACCACTACCCGAAGGTATGGAACCAGATGCGTCTACCTCCACAGAGCATACCTGTCCGTCGGCATCTTTATCTCTCGAGAATCTCTCCTCGATCCTACCAATGCAGTCGTCAAGCTTTTTGCCGAGTTGTGAGGCCAGCGCTGATACTGCTTTGTCAACAGACTCCTTGATTCTAACGTCAATGGAGTCCCCACTCAAATTCACTTGATCCATTGTGGATCCTTGGACTGGTTCAAGAGGAGTTAGAAATATTTCCACACTCAAAAAGTGATAAATAGCAGGGCAGGGCAGTACTAAGCTTTTTTATATGTTCGTAAATAATGTAAGGGTAGTACCTAATGTAAGGGTAGCAAATCCGGGAATACAGGGTTAAAATTATCCAAGCACAGACCAGAGGACGAACGTTGCAGTGCTCGGTGTCTGTTACTACGAAGGGAAACTGTCTACGGGCTCTTTTGCGTGTCCAAAAGATGGCCGCCAGAAATCCCTTTAATTAACATCGGTAAGACCGATTCAAAATGGCCGCACGATCACGTGCCCAACAACGGTGGCCTTGAGGGGGCAGGAAACCTTGCGACGCGCCATAGGGGAATCGGCATGCGAGGAGGGAAAGAAACGAGACCCATCGCATGTGGCGGAAAGGCATGTGCGGAGAACCGTGGAAGTGTCAGAAAAGAGGGGCGGCCCCCGAGGTAGGAGGCTTATGAACGACGTCAAATGAGCGAGGTAGGAAGGATCTTAACGGGGTAATATAGGCAGCCAAACTGCGGGGAACAGGGCAAGGGGAGAGGCTTCCGGGGGTGACCCGATCGTCCGTGATCGAGTAAGACTGGTAAAGGTGTGTTACTTTGTTGAACGGGCGGGTACGGGTACAGGGTTACGATCGGCATGTTGGAAGTGCATTAAGATACCATAAAGGGCATACCAACATACTAAAAGCATTTAAGAATGGGGCCTGGGGGGCAGAGGGGAAAAGCATAAAACGAGTCAGGTCTCCCGATTGCGAGACGGCCTGGAACGCCCTAAGCTGTAACTCAAATGAAAACAAGTCATAAAGAAGGAGTTTAGAGCCTTAAAACATCCGTGAAGAACAAGCAGTCATAAACAGGGGATGCCCGAGACAGTCAACATTCAAAACACAGCCTCCCAAGATCTTAAATCACGCAATCTAAAACAAGCAACATGCACACATAGTAACTGGACTTATCTTGGCTGTGAGCAGCAACGAAGAGGAATATGGCTGCCCTTCACAGTATTTTGTTAACATCGGAATGTTATATTTTAGTTCTAAATTCTTTACATTGTTTGCTGTTGCTGCTGTGAGCTGGCAATTAAAGAAATATGCATAATATTGGCCTCCGTGCCTTGCCATAAAATCATCAATAAATACACGTGCTGGGTTTTAAAAGTGTTCCATAATAATTGGGGAGTTATAGCTTTACCAGCGTTAAGTGTAAAAAATTAATCAGTAAAAGTAGTGAATACATTAGAAAAGTTAGTGTCAAGTAAAAGAGAGTTGGTAAATATCCATCTTTTCGATTTGGGATGTGCTGGAAGAAGATCCAGATCTGCAACAACTGGGGTGTGGTCAGAAATGACAATAGGTTCAATAGTAGAGGAAATGAGATTTTGTGCTTGTGATTTGCTAATAAACCAAACCATATGAAGGACAATAAAAGGAGAACTCTTTAGCAATAGGATTACATAATATCCTTGAATGTAGTGGGTGATTTTAAGAAATAAAGGATTGAAATTGTTTATGAGTTTTGTGAGGAATAAAATTAACTTTGGATTTTCTATCTAAAATAGAGTCAATAGTTTGATTACAATCTCCACCTAGAGTAAAAAAATCATCTTTAAACTGGAGACATTTCTTAGCTATCTTAAGCCAGAAAGTTTGATCCAGTTGGGTGGGGCCATAACCATCAAACAGTTAGCAAAATATTATCAATCCACAATTTAACAATCAACCATCTGTCTTTCAAGTCAAATTCTTGAGTAATAACAGAACATTTACATTTTTAATGACATAAAATAATTACTCCATTCTTTTTGTCAAACTTATTTTTATTAGAGATGTTAGCAAAGTACAACATAATACAGTACCATTGCATTCTTCACACAGGTAATGTTAAAAATTGGTTACAGAAATTGACAGTGGGAAGATCATGAACTTAGCTGGAGACAACCCCCGGCCCAACATATTGGAATGCACATTTAGAGGGAACAGCTTCTATTATAATAGGGCACAGGGCTCCTCGTATAGTGCGGCAAGTAATTCTAAAGATTTCCCATCGAGCTTTGCGGCGTCTTTATCTGAAATGCTTCTGCATCGAGGAAATTGTATAGGAGGTACCAAAGCGGATTTAGAATAGCTCCCAACCATGGAGCATTAAACAAGAAGGTAAGTAACCAACCCTTCCCCACCCCCCCTCCCATTACATGGTGGCGGCAAAAAAAAAAAGGAAAGAAAAAGTGTATGCTACAGAGTGCTTGGTAGGTTGCACTTCACATCTGAAAAAGGTGAAGCAACCTAATGGAGGAAGGACAAACAGCGGATGGAAGACCTTGGGAGAGGAAAGTGACCAGAGGGCCCCATTTAATTTCAACATTTTTGAAGTCATCCCTAAAGATATCTGACATTCGCTCCAGATTAAGGAGCTTCCATAATCTACAGTGCCATAGGGAAATTGCCGGGGCTTCTCTCCTTTTTCATGGCGTTGCTAGCGTAATTTTCGCAGCCCCTATACAGAGTCACTTGATCTTTTTGTCCATCCGTGTCTAGTGTTCTAAGGAAGGATCCCGGAGCCCCAACAGAACCTCAGCCATGTTAGTTGGGATAGGATAACCTAGCATGTCTTTGATATGAGCAAGGATTTCTTCCCTGAAGGGCCTTATGTGTGGACAATCTCACCAGATATGCTGGAAGTTTCCCAGAAGTCCACATTCCCTCCAGCACCTACCAGAGGACCCAGTAAAATGTGTCGAAGTTTGGAAGGACGAAGATACCAATCCATCATGATCTTAAGGTGCGCCTTCCTGAGATTGACAGAGTGGTTGAACTTCATGATGTCAGACCATAGATGGGACCATTCTTCATCTGCAATGTCCCGTTGAATAATACCCTCCCACATTGACATGTAACGTGGGCATGGAGCGAGTGTGGTAGTAAGGAGAAATTTATATATAAAGGAGATCGTGCCCTTCATGGATTTTGCCTTGGCGAAGAAAGGATTCCAATGTTGTCAGAGGACGCGTAGCCGCCTCCCGGACTTGTGGTGCGAGGGCCCAGTGTAATAGCTGGTTGTAGCGGTATCTCTCTGAGTTCTGTAGATTGTACTCCCTTTTACAGCTATCAAAAGTAAGGGGTTCAAAATTATGAAAGAGGTGCGTTCGGGCCAAGCACTCCCCTCCCGCCAGGCATCGAATGGGCCTGACTGTAGTCTCGGAGGGAATGCAGGATTAAAATGCAAAGATGTAAAGGGGGAGGGAAAGGAGGTCCATCTCTCGTCGCCCGACACAGAATCCCAGACCTTAAGTGTTGTAAGTGTAGGAGTGCTAATATAGGTATTCTTAGGCCTATCACACTTGGGGCACCATACCAAGACCCATATGGTCTGACCAGTCATGCTACGATCCATGTGCAGCCAATGTTTATCGGACTCGTATTTTGTCCATTCTGTAAGGACACCTAATTGGGCAGCCTTATAATACAAGTGTATATCTGGGAATCCGACTCCACCCTCCTCTCTAGAACGGCGGAGTAGCGTAAAAGAGAAGAGCGCCCATCTCCCTTGCCATGTAAAATTCAAGATCATAGTCTTGACTCATTGGGAGAATTCCCTCTCCATTTATTTCGATAGGTAAAGCCTGAAATAGGTAAAGGAGTTTAGGAAGGAGAGTCATTTTTATGGCATGGATATGACCCAACCACAATAAGAAGAGGGGCTTCAATTTGTTGAGCTCTGCTTGCATACGCCCCAGTATGTGAGGGAAGTTGGCAGCGTAGAGACCCCCACTTTGGGTGTAATCTGGATGCCCAGGTACTGAATGGAAGAGGTGGTCCACTGGAGGGGTGTGAGCAACTGGAGAGACTGCATCACAGCTGGCAAAAGTGTGAGGTTAAGAATAAAAGATTTACCCAAGTTTAATTGAAGCCTGCTTCTTTTTCGAGTTCTAATTCTAATTCTGCTTGTAAAGATGGGATTGATGTCGCCGGGTCAGCAAGGGATAAGAAAACATCATCGGCAAATAGGGAAGTTTTATGTTGTTCCCCCGTGAAAAGGATCCTCTGAATTGTAGGGTTTGCTCTAATTGCCGCAGCCAGGGGTTCAATGCTAAGGGCAAAAAGCAGGGGGGGAAGGGGGCATCCCTGTCGGGTACCTCTAGAGTGGAGAAATTAGGTTGATTGTGTACCATTGACTAGTACACGAGATCGAGGTTGAAGATAGTTAGCCCGGATCATAGTGAGGAACCTGGGAGCGAAGCAGAAAGCCGACATGGTATGGAACAGGAACTCCCAATCCACCCTGTAGAAAGCCTTCTCCGTGTTCAGCCCCATAAGGACCACGGAGATCCGGCATCTATTGGCCTTCTCGACAAGGTGGACAATGCGATGTGCGTTGTCGTGAGTTTGGCGCCCTCTGATGGAACCGGATTGGTCCGGGTGTATAAGATCGGGCATGAGATCATTTAACAGCTTAGCTAAAATGGATGAATACAGCTTTGCGTCAAGGTTGAGCAGGGCAATAGGCCTGTAGGAGGCGCAAGCCTCAGGATCTTTTCCCAGTTTGGGAATAACAGTAATTACTGCTTCCGATAGAGAACCGGAAGTGGAACCCTCCTCCGCCATCCTGTTGAAGAGTCGCATAAGGTGAGGGGTGATATCTGGGGCAAAAGGTTTTATAAAATAGAGCTGTAAACCCATCTGGGCCAGGAGCTTTATGCAGCTTAAGTGCCTTAATTGCCATGGTAACGTCTTTGCATGAGATAGGTGCCGTAAGGAGCTCATTCTACTCTGGAGAGACCCGTGGAAGCTGAAGGGATTGTAAATATTCTCGTTGGGCTTCAGGATCTAAATGACGGCCATTGTATAAAGCTTTATAAAAGGACCCAAAGAGTTCTGCTTTTACCTCATCGCTATGGGTGAGATCACCCTGTGGACCCCGGATACCCCCTATGTATTCCTGTACTTGTTTATCCTTGAGTTGCCGAGCGAGATGTTTGCCAATCTTATGGCCCTGGAAATAAGACAATTGGCGTAATTTCAACAATGTAAGTTCTGCCCTATTATTATAGATGGCTCGAAGTTTACCCCTTAGTGCTGTGAGATTACGGAGGGTCAGCCTAGTGGGGTTTAGTTTATGAGTTTGTTCCATGGAAGCCAATTCCGACTCTAGTGTTTCCCTTTCCTTAGCGCATTGTGAAGTTAATGCGGAGTTAAGGGAGATACACTTCCTCCGGAAGACCGATTTAAAAGCATCCCAAGTGATACATTCCAATATGTCCTCGGGATTATTGATATCAACGAATTCGGTGATGGCCTCCTTTAATTTAGTACAAGAGTCCTTATCACGGGCAAGAGCAGACGGGAAGTACCACCTGGTAGAGGTAGAGTTGTTGACCCTCCAAGACAGCGAGATCGCTAGAAGGCTGTGGTCAGAGATGGAGAGAGGGAATATTTTAGCTTCTTGAAGATCGCCCAGGAGTGATTGGCTGATAAAAATGTAATCCAGTCGTGTATAAATTCAGTGCACATGGGAATAGAATGTGAATTTACAGGAAGTGGGATAAAGAATGCGTCAAGAATCTAGAAGACCTATATCGTGGAGTCGTTGCTGCGTGTCTGCTGGGAAGGAACCAGTGCCTGTGTGCTGTGAATGGGTGCTATCCAAGTCCTTACTCTAAGTTAAATTAAAGTCTCCCATGAGAATCAGTTGCTCTTCTGTAAAATCCAGCAAGTTCCCCAGAAAGGTGTGTAGAAAAGCTGTCTGGCCTGTGTTGGGGGCATATACTGCTACAAAGGTACTGAGTTTCCCCTGCAGCTGGTCTTTAACCATAACCCAGCGCCCATCCCTGTCCTGTTGCACATCCAGGGGTTGAAATTTAGTGGAGGAGTGGAACAAAAGTGCAACCCCCCTGTGTTTCGTTAAGGCGGAAGACCTGCAGACCAATGGGTACTGTCTGTGGCAAAGCCTTGTGTCTTCGGATCTCACGAGGTGGGGTTCTTGGAGGTCTACTACATCAAGATGCTGATCTATGATATATTTCCAGATCTTCCGGTGTGTCTGAGGGAAGTTAAGACCTTTGAAGTTCCGTGTACCTATAGTGAGTGTCATTGTGTTAGTGGGAAAAGACAACGTTGCAATAGGAGCCTCACCAGACCTGTCAGACCCCCAGCAGGCACGGGACCCAGAAGATTCGACCCTCCTCCTTCAATGCAATGAAAAGGTGTTGTGCAACCCAGTAGTCGTGATTTACAGAACATTAAAAAACCGCCACCACGGCCCACTCAACCTCTCCCCACATTCCCCAACAAAAGGTAAAAACAGAATCTGAACCGTTATAGAAATAACATGAAATACATAATTAACATCCCATTAGGGGTGGTATGAACGCCTCAGGAAAATGGGGAGCCGAAGGACCGAGGTCCCCGTCCGTGCCCACCCTGGAGCAATGCCTAGGGAATGCACAGCCAAACATCTGAAAGGCATCAGCGGCATGTTGCTAAGGGAAGCCTCCAATTATAGGGAGTCTAGCCTTGTCCCCCGTGGCCCCCGGGGCAAGACCAACCGGCCCTGACATAAATTGGGTATCTGGAATGTGCCTATGGGACCCAGCAAAATGCTGTACATACAGCGTAAAAAGTACCAACCACAAAGTATTGTTATTGGTGGGCATTCGGAGGTGGGGCAGCCATGTCGAGGTTGCTGATGAAAGTTCCTTAAGGCCCAAACAATGGGCACGGGTGGGAGACCCCTCCCTCACCAACCACACCAGCTAGCCGATCAGAGCAGCAGCCTGGAGCCAAAAAGGAAGTGGACGCATGGCACATGAGTTGGAGAGTCGACATCACTCCAGAAGGAGACCTGGAGAGTTCATCTGCATGCTCTACGGGAACTCTCCGACTATGCCGATGCAGGAGACGCCGCCTTACCAATGTCATTGGTCTCGTCCTGCACAGTAGCATTGTCTGCATTGGAGATACCAAGGAGGATCCGGCCCTCCTGTAGCTCAGAAACGTGGAGTTGCCGATTACGAAACTCAAAGCTCAATCCAAAGAGGAAGGTCCAACGGTTCTTAATCTTATCGTCTATTAGCTTGGTGGTAATAGGTCAGAATAGCTGTCTCCTCGCGAGGGTGGCCGGCGCCAGGTTTTAGTAGATCGTACAGGAATGGTTTTGAAAGGAGATGGAACCTTTCGACCTGCCTGCTACAAGGACCGCCTCTTTCACTTTAAAAGAATGACATTTTGCCAGTACGTCTCGAGGTCTTCTCTTTTCGATGTGCTGTAGAGCCCCCATTCTATGTACTCGGTTGAGTTTTATCCTGAGGGTTTGAGGGCTCAGGATTTCTGCAAAGAGTTCTTCCAGGTTCGGCCCCTCCGCTCCCTCGTCCAGGTCCTTGGCGTGTATGTTCTCTCTATGGGCCCTATTTTCAAGGTCCTCTGTCTTGAGCTGTGACTGGAGTACCTGGTCCCGTAGGGATCGCACTTCAGCTTGAAGTTCCGACGTGAGCTTGTCTTGATCTTGAGAGTGTGCCTCCAAGTCCAGAGGTTAGCTTTTCGTTCAAGTCAGCCCATTGTTGCTCCATGGAAGATTTAATGTCTTGTCCTATGTCTTTGCGCAGCTCAGATTTGAAGTCCTTAAACATGGCTAGGTCTGCCTTCGTGATAGCCATGGCGGTTGCTGCGTCATCTGTGTGCAAGGCTGGGCGCTTATCCGAGGCTGGGGAGAAATCAGAGACCTTAGTGGATGTTCTAGACGTCCCCTTCTTGGGCGGCATACGGGCTGGCCCTAGGAGGCTCTCCTTGGCTGAGGTCGCGGCGATCTCAAAATACACGAGTGGGGCCGGGGCCGTAGTTGTGAGGCCAGAAGCGGTGGTCCAAAGAAGGGGGGCCCAGACGAGCCGCGGAGGAGGCACATGTGAGGCGGCTTGTCGCCAGCAAGAGCAATGTCAATCAATCAGGGACCTGGATGTTTGTTCAGAAGGCAGCGGGCCATGCAGGTGAGCATGTCCACTAACCTCCTCAAGTGTGGTGATGAGCTGTTAGAGTCTCTTCAGCAAGGCGTCATGCGGAGCACCCCCATGAGTAAGTGCCTGGACTAGCACATGGCAGAGAGGTGCATGGTGCGCAGGATGTCTGCCATATACAGGGTGTACGCTGCCACACAGGACCCACCAGATGCCACAGAGTCTCAGCAGCTCGCAGGGTAATCAGGCAGAGTCAGGGGTACAGATGTCCTGAAGGCGCCGTCATCTTAGGGCCAGGCAGTCAGCCCACGTGTTAGCGCCGTCAGGTGTATTCCTCATAAGAGAGCAATGGGTGCACACTGATGGTCGCGCTGTTGCTCCCAGGTCCGTCCAGATGCCGCCAGGTCCCAGGAGCTCGCAGGGTGGTCAGCGGGAGTCAGCGGCGCCTATGTCTTAAGGGCTCCGCCATCTTAAGGTCAGGCATCGGCCCGAGTGGCGTCTCTGCCGGGTGTACTTCTCGCAGAGGAGCAGGGAGCGCTTCCTGACGCTCGCTCTGGAGACCGGCTCATCTCGGGCGCGAGAGCTGGCGAGGGGAAACCCAGGTTTTGGGAAGGTCGTCCTTCACGGATCTGGTGTTCAGTTCTGATCGGCAGCTGCCATCTTAGTCCGCGGCCCCGAGAGCCACCCGCGGCTGGGCCGAGGACACTCCTGCGAGTGAAAAGTCAAGTAAGTGCTACTAGACCAATGGGTGGCCTCACAGCTTGGGTGAAACAAAACCTACAAATAGAAGTAAAAGTGGTCAATCTGGGCTGTAGGGACATCCAAATGCTAAGATTGGCTTCGGAAAAGGGAGGGGTGATAGATATTTATAATATCTATGCTAGGGGTACCAACTCAGGAAGCTCCCCCACTCTAGAGGCCCTGTTCACCTCATTAGAATCACAGTCATTGGGGAATAAAATCATAGTAGCGGGTGACCTGAACAGGACCTTTGAGCCACTAGATAGTATAGATGATCCCCTGGGGCAGGACGAGGACACACAATGGGGTGTCCCGATCCTAAACCTGGCTCCTGTAAAACGATGGACTAAAGATATCTTGTTAATGAATGCCATCTGCCTGGAACATGGGTTGAGAGCTCTCAATGGGAGAACGAAAGGTGACAGTGAAGGGGCTTGTACCTTTGACAATGGTCTTAGCCGTAGTAGGATAGACTATGTCATTTGCAGCCTTAGTCTATGGCAGTGGGTATGGGACATGAAAGTAGAGGGTAGATTGGAAAGTGACCACAATCCCCTCTGTGTGGACCACAATTGGTGGTCAATCATGCCAGATAGTCAGCAATTGAATGAAGATCAAATGCCCATAATGACAAACGATATGCGTAGACTTAATTGGCCAAGTGTCTTGGTGAATGCGGATTCAATGGACTTTATAAGTTCCGAGTTGGATGCTGCAATCGCTGCAATGGAGTCTGAAAATTCCGTTAACCCAGGGTCTAGGGAAATAACGGATATACATAATAAGCTCTTCTCCCACATAAGACCACATTTCATGAGAGCACGTAAGAAAAACATGAAACAATCATCTAAACCAGCTAGGTGGTTTAACCACCAGTGCAGGGAAGCCAGGTTAGCCTTAGGTGGCGCTATTAGGAATAGGGATAGGGAAGCTATTGGCAAGGCTAGGAAGCACTACAAGGCTAGTATATTACTAGCGAAAAAAACATGGGATGAAGAGTATTGGGCAGAGTTAAAGGAAGCGTCAGGGGTCAAGGACTACAGATTGTTTTGGAGATTATTAACACCTTGGCTGCTGTGACTTTTTCCCTCCCATGCTTGATCCTTTGTTTTCCCATTATTCATGACGAGCTCAGCTCGTCATCAGCACAGCTCAACTGTGCCTCATGACGAGCTGAGCTCGTCATGAGCATCGAAAGGGTTAAAGTGGGGTAGAGGTGGTACTCCGAACAAGCCCGATAACAACGTCGCCGAGGGTGCCTGGGTGGAATACTTTAAACCCCAATATGCAGAGTCCAAGGAGGTTGGGTTTGTGAAAACGATTCCAGTGGTCTTTGCAACTGGAAATCTGTTTTCTTTTAAAGAAACTGAGACTGCAATATGTGCTGCCCAAGGGGGAAGGGCCCCGGGTCTTGACGGGATACCCTCTGACGTCTTTAAAAATTATATGGGTCGGTGGGCCAAGTATGTTTCCCTCCCGGGAAATTCTATTGCAAAAGGAGCTGAAGTCCCAGAAGTATGGAAGGGGGCGATCATTATACCCATTTACAAAAAGGGGGATAGGTCCCTAACTACAGGCCAATAAGCTTGATTGCCACCATTCAGAAAGTGGTGGGGAGAATGGTGGTAAATAAGCTAATAGAGTGGGTTGAAGAGAATAGTGCATTGTCTCCTTACCAGGCCGGTTTTAGGCGGGCCACAAGTACGGTTGACCAGGTGTTTCGGTTTGCTTTACTTCAAAGGGGGACGGTGGTGCTTGGCGAAGGCAGCCTGTATGTCGCCTTTGTCGACTTGCGGGCTGCCTTCGACCTGGTCCCAAGGGGAAAGCTTTGGGCAGTCCTGAGCGAAATTGGTCTCCCAGCCGAGTTACTTACCCTAATTATGAGCCTGCACGAGGCCAATTTTGCCAGGGTTCAGTGGGGCACGAACGGTGAATCTTCCGCCGACTTTCCCGTCGAGCGTGGTGTCCGCCAGGGATGTGCAATGGCACCCCTGCTCTTTTCGTTATTTATTAACGGAATTGTGGCTCGGATGTTGGATGCCTGTGTTGATGCACCCTCGTTGGCGGGCATCAGGGTCCCGATCCTGATGTTCGCCGACGACACATTGATCTTGTCCAAAACACCGGGTGGCCTGCAGCGTGCCCTACATATCTTTGACCACTTCTGCGGGGAACATGGCTTGGAAGTGAATGTGGGCAAGACCAAGCTGATGACTTTCTCGCCTAGGCGTAGAGCTCGTCCAAAAATACTTTTGAATAACTGCGAGTTAGAGGTGGTTAGTGTATTTACTTACCTCAGGGTCCAGATCACTAACAATTTAAAGTGGTCCTATCATATAGAAAAGGCGGTCCTGAAACACCAACAGGTCGCGGGAGCATTAAGGGTTGAACACAAAAAATCAAAATCTAAACCTATCAAAGCAGTCCTGGCAGTTTACGATGCCAAGGTCATTGGGTCTGCCCTGTACGGGGCGGAACTATGGGGCTTTGACAAGGTTCTTCCTTGCAGATATCCGAGAATAGGTTTATTAGGGGTATAACGGGACTTCCCCAGAGTACCCCACTAATCCCGCTTAGCCTTGATCTGGGGAGAAGATCAGTCAGTGACCGAGTAAGATTACGTCCAATCCTCTATTGGCGACGCCTCTGGACCACCCCAGAGATACGGCATTATGCCGATGGATTCCTTGCAATAATTAAAGCAGATGTTTTCCATAAAATAACATGGCTCAAACACCCCAGGGCTGCTTTAGGAGAACTTGGCCTCTCCAAACTTTGGAATAATCCCTCTGGGGAAGTTTTTCCTAGTAAAAATACCATTAAAAGTTTATATTGGGATAGGGTTGATGGCAGACTCTGGAGCAGAACGAGATCTGACACGATGGGGGGGCGCTTCTTGGAAATTAAACAGTGTCCATTATTAGAACTATACTGGGACAGTAGCACCGTCCCAGGAGACAGGAAGTTAATGTTCCAGCTAAGAGCTGGTTCCCTCCCCCTGAGATCTTTGATGGGCAGGTGGAGGAGTACGACCAACTCGTGCTGCCCAGTGTGTGGTGCAGCCAAGGAAAGCATAGGCCACTTCTTATTCCTTTGTGAGGCATACGCAACCCCTCGAAGAGTATGGCTAGTTCCCGTTTGTAGGAACTTAGGGATATCTAGTGGTGCTGAGGCGCTAAGAATTATTTGGACTTCCACTGATTTGCCAATTGTTTTGGGAACAGCAAAATACCTGGGGTGGGCATGGTCCATTAGACGGAGGGCTATCTCCTCTAATATACATTGATTTTTGAGTAAATGTGTTTTTAATTGTTTTTATTTCCTTTTTGTCTAAGCTTGCACAACGGTTCTTATCATTGAATGTATAAGATGGTTAATTTTATGTATTGTGTTTTTTAAACGTATTTTTTAAATGTATGTTGTGCTTTTATGAGTATATTGCTCGAATAAAGCTTTGAAACCGCTACTAGATTGCTCGCTACATGTTCCACTGCTGAATACGGACAATTTCAGGCCCCGGGGGACCGGCGCTGAAAACTCCTGTAGTGTGCGTGGACCAGGAGCCGAGACGGGTCACAACCGTTCGGCCATCTTGCCCAGCCACGCCCCTCCTACTCCATTCTTTTTATTAGATGTAGGAGGGGCAAAAGCTAAACCCACCCAATCACGTTTAAGCTTTAAAGCCTCCGCTTCTGTGCGGTGTGTTTCCTGGAGAAGAACTAGGTCAGGTTTGCAGGAACCTAAGTGAGATAAGATTCTCTGCCATTTAATTGGGTTAATTAAACCTTTTATATTCCAGGATATAACTCTGAATTGACCAATCAGCAAATAAATAGAAAGTTAAGCGATCAAGAATATAGAAAATGCAGAAAATAGAGAACAGGGAGATCACAAGAAGAAGATAGGTAAACAAGTTGACGGTGAAAGCTGCAGAAAGGGATAGGAAGCGGAAAGAAAAAGTAAAAAGCAGGTAAACCATAGAAGATAGTACATGTCAAAACAGATTACTGAAGTACCTTATCAAGGAACAGGACGGTAAATGGGGTGGTGACACACGATGAAGACAACATAACCAACAAGGGATATAACATAACAACAGAACTTAACATAAAATGGTTAGGAAACAGGCATGGGAATAATCTCGATACTTTGAAGGGGAAGTAAAAAAGAATTACATTGAAGAATTAACACACAGTCAGCTATAAATAACCAATGCAGGATTCAAAAAGAATTGATAACACAGTAAACCTTAGCATAAAAGTC
Organism: Lissotriton vulgaris; assembly: GCF_964263255.1. NCBI lineage: Eukaryota > Metazoa > Chordata > Amphibia > Caudata > Salamandridae > Lissotriton > Lissotriton vulgaris. The sequence goes on from NW_028249907.1 coordinate 180,491, forward strand.
CATTCAAACCATCAAGTGATAGTTACATCAGCCGGATCATCACAGGCAGTAGTTTTATTCCGAAATGTGACCTTGAATGTGCACAGATGAAATAAGCTGCAACGTGAACCTAAAGCTTGTAATGCGGTATGAAGTTCAAGGAAATCTTTTTGTCGTTTAGCCGTAGCTGTAGAAACATCTTGTGACAGAAATTTCTTTTGCACGTAACCGATGTACAGTGCTTTTTTGACTTGGCTGCATTCAGAACTTTCAGAAGATCTGTGAATTCCAAAAATAAGATGATCCCACAACGGGATTTGGTCAGAGCACCTGAAGAATACAACCGAGGGCCCTGTCTATGAGACGGGGGATGTTTAAAGTAATGGAAGGGGGCAAGTCTAGAAGTTTCAGCCGACATGAGGCGAAGAAGTAAACAGGATCATCTCCTTCATTTCCTCCAGGAAAGCCATATAAACGTAGGTTACTACTTGACTTCTGTTCCTATTCTCAATGTGTTCAGCATGCTTCTTCAGCAGTATAACATATTTCTCCAAATCTGTGATTTTAGCATGTCACTGACACGTTGCTCTAACAATTTTATTCTAGACTCCATATTAGACCATCTGTCATCAAAGATTTTAATGCGACCCATGGTTTCTTCAATACATGGTCTTTCGGCTTGAATTTCTTCCAATACAGTGTCAAAAGACACAGGAAACGTTGACTTAAGTGGAGAAGGAGGATCCTGTTTGAACCTATTACTAGAGTGTGATTTCAATGGTGCAAGAGCTGAACAAGTTGAGCGAGATGTGCCAGACTGAGCCACATCAAAAGAAGTGCAAGTGTTATCCATTAAAGGCACTTTGGAAGAAGAACCAGGGTCCACTATGCTCAATGAATGACCTTTACTAGAAAATAAAGGTTTCTTAATTCTGACCATATATATATCTTGGTTATACATAAGAAATTATACAAAGTCTGACTGAAAAATTTAGTTACAGAGGCCTGCGAGTCCCTCCAGGAATATGTATGGGACTAAAGTAGCTAGAAATGTTGACTCCCCAGAATAATGCCATGAAGGAACTGTAGAAAAGCTGTAAGGAAGAGAAGGGCAATATCAGAGCACCATGTGAGGGATTAAAGTTGAAGAAACAACATAGGAAAAACTTTGGTGCTAATAAATGTCAGTACCTCATTACTAAGAGAGGCGGTGAGGAGAGAAAGTTGAAAACAGTGAAATTGAAAATGGTGGCACAATACTTCAGGGTATTCCACTGCTTCAAATCACTCTAAACTGCCGCAAAAGTGTTAAAATGAGGAAATCAGGCCAGGAGGTGTTCTGATGTTTAATAGAGAGAGTTATGACAACTCGGCATACTTGCAACAGCGTTCATGTCATTGGCGGTTCCAGCAATCAATCAATCAATCAAAGACACTTAAATTGCGCACTACTTACCCGTAGGGTCTCAAGGCGCTTGGGGGAGGGGGGGGTGCCGTTACTGCTCGAACAGCCAGGTCTTGAGCTTCTTCCTGAAGGAGAGGTGGTCTTGGGTCTAGGGAGTTCCAGGTCTTGGCGGCCAGGTAGGAGAACGATCTTCCTCCTGTAGTCGCTCTTCGGATGCGTGGGGCGGCGGCGAGGGCGTGGCTGGCTGATCGGAGGTGGCGTTTGGGAGCGTAGAAGTTGATTCGGTTGTTGAGGTAGCTCGGGCCTTGGTCGTGTAGGGCTTTGTGTGCGTGGGTGAGGAGGCGGAAGGTGATTCTTTTGTTGACGGGGAGCCAATGCAGTTCTCTCAGGTGGCCGGAGATGTGGCTGTTTCGTGGGATGTCGAGGATGAGTCTGGCCGAGGCGTTCTGGATCCGCTGGAGTCTCTTCTGGAGCTTGGCGGTGGTTCCGGCGTAGAGGGCGTTGTCGTAGTCCAGTCGGCTGGTGACGAGGGCCTGGGTGACGGTCTTCCTGGTCTCGGTGGGGATCCACCAGAAGATCTTCCGTAGCATGCGTAGGATGTTGAAGCACGACGAGGAGACGGCGTTGACTTGTCTGGTCATGGAGAGGGAGGAGTCCAGGATGAAGCCCAGGTTGCGTGCGTGGTCAGTCGGTTTGGGTGCGGTGCCCAGGGCGGGGGGCCACCAGGAGTCGTCCCAGGCGGAGGGCGAGGAGCCCAGGATGAGTACCTCCGTCTTGTCTGAGTTCAGTTTCAGGCGGCTGGTCGTCATCCACTCGGCTACATCTTTCATCCCTTCGTGCAGGTTGGCTCTGGCGGCGGCGGGGTCGTTGGTCAGGGAGAGGTTCAGCTGGGTGTCGTCGGCGTAGGAGATTATGTTGAGGTTGTGTTGGCGTGCGATGGCCGCGAGGGGGCTCATGTAGACGTTGAACAGGGTAGGGCTCAGCGAGGATCCTTGAGGGACGCCGCAGATGACTTCGGTGGCCTCTGACTTGTACGGTGGTAGGCGGACTCTCTGTGTTCTTCCGTCGAGGAAGGAGACGATCCATTCCAGTGCCTTCTCCTGGATTCCGACGGTGCTGAGGCGTTGCACTAGGGTGCGGTGGCAGACGGTGTCGAATGCCGCGGAGAGGTCTAGGAGGATGAGGGCCGCTGTTTCTCCGTTGTCCATCAGGGCTCGGATGTCGTCGGTGGCGGCGATGAGGGCGGTCTCGGTGCTGTGGTTGGCTCGGAAGCCAGACTGTGAGGGGTCGAGGGATCCATTTGTCTCGAGGAAGGCGGCCAGCTGTTTGTTGACGGTCTTCTCGATGACTTTGGCTGGAAACGGGAGGAGTGAGATGGGGCGGTAATTCTTGAGTTCGGTGGGGTCTGCTGTAGGTTTCTTGAGTAGAGCGCTGAGTTCGGCGTGCTTCCAGCTCGCAGGGAAGGTGGCGGTGTCGAAGGAGGTGTTGATAAGGTCCCGCAGGTGGGGTGCGATGACAGCGTCGGCCTTGTTGAAGACGTGGTGGGGGCAGGGGTCGGTCGGAGATCCGGAGTGTACGGAGTTCATCATGCGGATGGTGTCTTCGGTGCTGATCGGAGTCCAGGCTCGGAGGGTGGTGGTGGGCGGCGATGCTGTGGACGTGGCGTGCGTCGGTTGAATGCTGAAGCTGTTGTGTATGTCTGCGATCTTGTTGTGGAAGTAGGAGGCGAGGGAGTTGCAGAGGTCTTGCGAAGGGGTGATGTCGTTGTTTCCGGCGTTGGGGTTAGAGAGCTCTTTCACGATGTTGAAGAGTTCTTTGCTGTTGTGTGCGTTGTTGTCCAGCCGGTCTTTGAATGCAGTTTTCTTGGCGGCGCGGATCATTTGGTGGTGCTTCCGGGTGGCATGCTTGAGGGTGGTCAGGTTGTTCGGTGTTGGTTCCCTTCTCCAGACTTTCTCGAGGGCTCGGCAGTTTTTCTTGGAGCTCTTGAGTTCGTCGGTGAACCATGGAGCTTTCTTGCTGACGGGTCTGCTGGGCTGGGTCCTCAGCGGGGCGAGTTCGTCCGCGCAGTTGCTGATCCACTTCGTGAGGTTGTCGGCGGCCTGGCTGGGGTTCGCTGAGCTGGCAGGAGGGTGCTGGCTCAGGGAAGCGGCGAGCTGGTCGGCTGTGATCTTGTTCCAGCTTCTTCGGGCAACCTGTGGCTGGTGGTGGTGGATCGTCGTTCTTTTAAAGGTGAAGTGGACGCAGCTGTGGTCCGTCCATTGGAGTCCTGTGGCGTGGCTGAAGGCGATGTCTTTGCTGGATGAGAAGATGGCGTCGAGTGTGTGTCCGGCGAGGTGGGTGGGGGTGGTCACCAGTTGCTTGAGTCCCAGGTTGGCGAGGTTGTCCAGCAGGGTGGCGGTTTTGCGGTCGTTGTTGTTCTCCAGGTGGAAGTTGAGGTCCCCCAGGAGGATGTAGTCAGCGGAGGGGAGGGCAAGCGGGCTGACGAAGTCGGCGATGTCCTCGCTGAATTGGGTGCGTCGTCCTGGGGGTCGGTAGATCAGGGTGCCTCTGAGGGTGGTCTTCGGGTCGATGTGGATCTGGAAGTGCAGGTGTTCCGCGGTGGTAAGGGAGTTGTCGGTGCTGGTCGTGATACGGATGGTGTTCTGCATGGCGCAGAGCTCCTGAATCAGGTGTCCCTCTAGAGTGGTGTCTTAGCCATTCCTCATCTCTATTGATATCTTTTAAACAGCAAGTTTTTCAGTTGTGCCATGCATATTGTGGCAGCCAAACCGCAATAATCACCCGAACCCCAATATTTGAACAGCCAGATTTTTACCTAAATAATTTGGCACCAGTGTCTCGATTTCATCAACCGGTTAGAGACTACACCTGTCATTCAGGGAATCACGATTTAGCATAGTTAATCAGAATAAAATATCGGAAGCATAAAGAACTGAGTTCTAGGTCAAAAGTAAGGCAAAAAGTGAATTTATTGCAGCATAGTTAAAATGTGGTACAGAGAAAAATGCATGAAATGCCATAAAGGCTTAAATACAGAAGTACAGATAAATGCAAATTCATAAAATTTAGCAATTCCTAGTTAGGTGAAATCTAAGCGTCAGACTCATAGGGGCACATGCATCAACCTATTTAGGAGGTGCAAGCGGTGCGAATCGGTAAATTCGGCCGTTTGCGCTTCCTAAATACGTTTTTGGGATGCATGATTGCATGAATTTTTTTTTCAAAATTCGTTTTTATTGCATTTCATAAAAATGCGAATGCATTTAAGGAATCGCATTTGTGCGATTCCTTAAATGCAATGCATCATTTAAAAAAAAAATGCGAATTTTGAAATAGGTTGACCCTCGTGTTAATTTGTGAAATTGTTTCAAAAAGTACAAAAATGCATTTTGAAAAGTGTCATGCTACACCCTTGCAATGCATCAACAAATTGCGATTTCCTAAAAAAAGAAATGCAAAACGGCATTGATTCCTATCGGCCTCTAGGCCCATAGGAATCAATGTAATGCCATTCCTTAATTGCGATTCGCAATTAAAGAATCGCAAATTCCGAAATTTAAGAAATCCTAAAAAAAATTAGGATTTCTTGATGCATAGGATTTTGCAATTCCTAAATAGCGATTCCTTAATTTTCGCTATTTAGCAAATGCAAAATCCTACAATGATGCATGTGCCCCATAGAGCCTACTGCCAGCATCCCAATAGCAAGTCTGAAGGTAAATGGACAGAGTCCTAGGAGGAAAATGAAAAGTGCCCAACAAGAAGCAGAAACTCAGAGGTTTTATAGACAAATCACACAAGTTGTTAATAGATTCTGAAAATTTAGCATGGCATGTTCTTGGTTAGGGTCGCATTAGCAAATCAGAAACAACAATGTAATATAGTAAGGGGCAGATTTACAAGCCCCTTGCGCCACTTTTGCGTCACTATTCCCATGTTAAAATTACGCAAAAGTGGAGAAAGGAGCTTGTAAATCTGCCCCTCAATGTTTAGTACTAACTCAATTTTTAAGGTAAGAGAAACCTTCCACCTGCTCCCTCAGCAACGGCCCTCCGGAGATGTACAACACAAAATGAAACATCTCCTTTTTCTTTTTTGTTTTAGAGATTTTATTATTTTGAAAACAAAGCCGTGATAATAGAATCTGCATTACACTTCTGTGGAAATATATAGTACACAGTGGATGATTATAAAGACAAAGCATGCATAAAAATTATAAAAGACAAGATGTATCGGATAAAAATTGTGACAAGCAGTGTCAGTTTGTACAAAGCACACAAGGTAGCAATAAAATAGTATCCATAACATAAACGAAAAGCAATGTGAATCTCTGAAGTTCTGAAGTGACAGATGGCACAAAACAAAAGTGCACAATAATATCTATAAATCAAAGCATGGCGAGAGAAAAGAGAAAGAAAGAAACATAGAAAGAAAGAAACATAGAAAGAAAGAAAGAAAGAAAGAAAGAAAGAAAGAAAGAAAGAAAGAAAGAAAGAAAGAAAGAAAGAAAGGAAAGAAGAGCCCCAAAGTTAGAAGAAGGAAGAGAAAGGAAAAGATAGCGAAGGAAAAGAAAAAGGTTTACTATGGTAAGCCGACAGGACCACCATTATCTATGACGGGTAATAGCTGCAGTTGTCTTCAAACACCATTTGTACTCGAGTTCTTACTGTACATGAGAGTGCCTAAGGCGGTTTGCTTTTCTTTAAGCATACATCAAAGGAATCCCATTGGTGTCTAGATCTAGAAGCATTGTGCAGTCTTACATACAGTATGTTATCTGCACCTCTAATGGAGCACAACATATTTTAAAGTAACTCACTAAAGGTCCATTAGAATGATCTTAGTAACCAGCGCCAGCAGTAGATCCAGTAATGTTAAATATGCTCAGTGAGCTCTGGTGATTGAGGGCTGGCATGCAGGCCCAGGGCGATGGTCAGAAAATCATTCTCAAATGACCCCTCTCTCGGTATGTCATGAATCAAGGATTGCATTTTGTTCCATTGCAGTCGAGCTATATTGCAGGTAAAAAACATATGTTCTAAATGCCCCACGCCCTCCCCACACCTCCAGCAAATATCTGTCATGCTCAAGCCCACCCTGTGTAATCTGCTGGGAGTCCAGTAGGTCTCTCCTCTACCTCTGACCATCAACCATGATCCTATTCGCCTCCAGGACTCCACTGCCACACAATACACTATTGTCCTCCGACACACACCGTAGTAAGGAAAGTGTCTGCCCAACCACCCTAGCTAATGGTTGCACCGAAACACAGCCCCTTGGCGTACACATTGAGCACAATAGCGTCACGGAGCCACCCTCGAAAACATACTGAACTCCCAATGTGTAACACACCCAGAGCAATCATACCTTCTCCACTTCTAACCTCGATAACTCCGCCCTCCTCCCATTGAAGATTAGATACCTTCTTTAGACTTGGGACCTGCTGCATGTTCACCCTCATACAAAGCAGGACTCCTCTCTTACTTACTTACCCAGTACCTTAGCTGAATAGAACAAAATCTTGTCTGTCTAGCCAAAGAGATCTCTTACAAAAAAAATTACCTCTAGACCGAGGGCCAAGTTAACACGCAATCCCTCTCCGAGAATGGAGAAATGGACACTCCGTAAAGGACCTCAAAGCAACAGCCAGCTCATTGGCCGAGACTCCATTCCCATGTGCCGCCTGTCCCACTGACCCTCCCGAGCTATCAACCTTCTTTCTGCAATTGAAGTAGAGGCCCTCAACGAATCATACATCACAAAACCCCCTCATGTGAATCCCAATGCGTCCATCCTAAATCCCAGTAATCATGGGCAAAAACAGAATCCCTCAAGCTAATATATCGCTCAGACCACCTGCTCAATTCACCACTATCCAGATAATACAGCCTTCTAATAATGCTCCTAGCTCCCTAACCTGCATGCTTCTTAACTGCAGATGAGCAGTTAAAAACATGCCACAGAAATAGCTGAAACTATACTTGTGGACAGAATTGACATTGCATTCCTAACAGAAACTTGGCTTAACGATCACTTAACCCCTATTCTGAACTTGCTCACACCACCAGGATATTCCATCATTAGATGGGCAGACCAGGACAGATAAGGGCAGGGGTACCAATCATCCACAAAAAAGATTCCAAGATAAACACCTCGGAGACTGCAAACTACTCAATCTTCAAATACCACAGAGTTGAACTCATGACAAAAGGTAACACTCCCATCAAACTCCCCACCATCTATCACCCCCCCCTGGTGATCGGATACTTTTCACCGAAGAACTAACTGACCTAATAACATTGTTCTCCCTAACAGCAACTAATGGCGTGTTCTTGGGTGACTTCAACCTGCACTGGAATGACACAGATCACACCATGATCCCTAACCTAACAAACCTTCTTTAAATGAACGACGTCAAGCAACTCTGTAATGTACAGACCCACATCAAAGGATCTACTGTAGATGTGATACTTCCGAGAAATAAGCTTGTGTCCCTCCGATCCATCCTGCCCATTGACTAGTGGGACCACCATCTAATACTGTTTAATCTCAAGGCTTACCCCAGATTAGACCCAGACTCATCTAACAAACCCACGCACTGGTCATGGAACATCAAACAAATCCCACTAGCGGAGCTGGAATCCAGGATCAGTGCCCAATTACATTCTCAACTCCTCCCTCACACTGTAATGACCTCACCACCCATTATAGCTCAGTGATGACAGATGTTCTTGACCAAGTAGCCCCACTCAAACTAAAGAAATCTTAAAAAACCCAATCTAGATCCTGGTTCAACTCAGACCTTAACAAAGAGAGGAGACAACTAAGACTGACTGAAAGATTAAGGAGATAGAACCCATCACTGGCACACCTGTCACCTCTCATACATGAATGGCTGTTCTACAAGAAACACATCTTGAGGGAGGAAGCCATTTTTTTGCAATCAACTTGACTGTGCAAAGAATAGATCGAGGGAGCTTTTCAACATAATAAAACAACAAACCACCCTGACCTCTCAACACAAAACAAAATCCACCAACAAACAATAAGAAGAAACAGCCAACTTCTTCACCAACAACGTATAAAAAATGGAAAGATCTATTATCCATAGCACAAGTCAGACATCCCAGCCTGCAAGTCCCATTGACACACAAGCCACTATGAACATTCCGCCTCAACATTCAACTAAAGAACAGAGTGAACCAAAAATAATTAAAGACAATAATGATATCCTATAACAGAAAAAGAATGCTAAATGGACTGATTTCAAAGCTATTGACAGAAAGAGAAGACTTCAAAATAATTGTAAACTTTAGGCACAGATCCCAAACTTCTGTTGCACCCTACCCTCTCTCGAGTAAAAACCTCTACCACATAATTTCTCCATTTAGGACCAAAATCATCAACGCCCCTCTCTCGTCAGGCCATGTACCTGACTCCCTCAAACTAGCCCAAGTCACATCCATTCTCAAAAAACCAGCAGCAGACTCAAATGACTTCAAGAAAAACAGATCTGTCACCAACCTTCCTTTCCTAGCTAAGGCCAATGAGAAGTGTGTCCTACAACAACTAAACAAACACATTGAGGAATTCAACCTGCACAACACATTCCAATCTGGAAATATGAAAGGCTGTAGCACTGAAACGACGAGGCTCAATATATCAGATGACATTCACGGATCCTTAGATGAAGTTGACTTCTGCCTCCTAATCCTACTCGACTTATTGAAGTCATTCAATACAGTAAATCATCAAGCTTTGATAGAGACATTCAAAACCTGCACTAGTGTTAATAGGACAGCCCTGAGATTGTTCACGTCCTATCTGCATCATCAATCTCAACAAATGAAAATCAACAGTTGTCTGTCAAGGCCTGCTCCAGCTCCGTAATGTGTATCACAAGGCCTAATCTTCTCTCTAGCCCTATTTAGTCTTTTCACGGAACCCCTCAAAGTTATTCTAAATCAATAAGTATTATTTGTTACCTTTTCATTTACTTCTATAATGTTGTACTGTTTTTTCTTCTTTCTGGATATATTGTATCAACATTCAATCCTTTTATTAATGCCCTAGTTTCTGTTCACTTCTTGTAAACCATGCCGATACACTCCGTCTAGCCAGCGCTATAAAAAACTCTAAATAAATAAATATTAAAATATACGTAGGCTAGTATCTATTCTAGGCTAAGGTCCGGGATGACTTTCACAGTTAAGGGAGATTGCCAGATTTTATCCATTTGTGTTCTGGGATGTTCTGGAGTTGTGAGGATTGAATAAATGTGTCTCATTTCCGTGTAAGTGATCTCTGAAGGTGTTTTTTGGGAGAATCTAGGAATTTGTAGATGCATGATGCAGAATGGCCACATATTTTAAAATTACCCAGTAGGCCAGGTAGGTCAGGTCAGGCGAGTGAGGAGGTGCAAATTACCAATTATGATTGTCATTCTCAAGACTTGTAGAAGACGATATCCGGCAGATCGAATGTTGTGCGTAGAGTAGAGAATGGAATAGGATGAGGCCAAGTTTATACCTTTATTCACCCATGATTCCCAACACGCAATCTTTCCATCTAGTTTAATCTTATGATTCTGCCACAGGGAGGTCATAACTGAGCCATTCATTATTTTGTCAAGACGTCCATCAAGCAAGAGCAAGGCAGTTACTGTATCCAGTATTACGTATTTTGAATGCTCCAATGGGAGTCTGGCTATAATGCATATGGAAAGGGTGGAGCTGAGTGGTAAGGGGTATGCCAAATGGGCCTGCTTGGCTAACCAGTGAGGAGAACAAGTCCCCGGTATACGGAACCACCAGGAGCTTTAAGATTCTGGGAAGGCCTGTTGGCATCTCGGAAAACCAGGAAGATTAAGGCCCCCTGAGGATGTATTCAATTTGAACATACCGATGGAAATCTTTGCTTTCTAATCCTTCCATAAATATTCAGAGATTTAATTATCCACAGATTTAAAAACAAATGGGAGAGAGCAATCAGGAGCATACTGGATTTAAAATTAACCAGTGGGGTGATCATCATTTTGATGGTTTCTACACAATCACATCAGGTTACATGTTTGGCAGACCAGGCGTTGATTAAGTCCTTTAGTTTTATTTTCATTCATCGTGATAATCTTCGCATATATGTTACAGTCAAGATTGATAATGGAAGTAGTTCTATAGTTTTTAAAGTCCACATGGTCCTTCCATTCCTTAGGGAGGACCACAATTGTGATTTTGGTAGCGGAGCCCAAGATATAGCCTGTCGTCGCATAATGCTGATATAGGGCTTGTAAGGGTTTCACAACCATCTCTGCTATAGAACTCTATAGAACCTACAGGAATATCCATCCAGTCCCGGTGTCTTCTTAGGTCCAAGACTATGGAGGGCAGATAGAATTTCTCATTTCTCAATGGGGGTGTTAAGAGTAAGTATGTCTTCTTGTGCGGCGTGTGGAAGATTACATGAATTTACATATTCATTGCTTATTTTAGGGGAGCTGACTGATTAGAGTTATACAAGTTTGAGTGAAATGTTCTGAATGCATTAAGAATGTCCTGAGTCGAAGATACAACCTCCCCACTGTCCTTCTTATTACAGGTATGAGTGATTTATTTTTTGTACATTTCAGATAGTTCACCAGAGCTTTCCTGCTCTGTTTCTATTACATAATTTCCCAGCATTGGAAATCTTGACCCAATTCAGAGTTCTTTTACTTAAATTTTTTTTGTACTCGTACTATAAACTATGCAATTTAGATAACGTTTCCAAGCCCCTTGAGTGTCTAAGCTGTTTGTCTAACCTCTGCAGTTGCAGCTCCTCTGCTAAGCCAGAGGAGCGTCGCCCCACTGCTAATCGAGCAGTGCAAAAAATAAAATGATAATAACAAGACATTATTATCATTTCATTTTTCTGTTCGGGACTGGAGCCAGGTTGGGGCAGGGCTGAGCAGGAGTGGTTTGCACTCCCTCTGGGGCCGTCCAAACATTCATGCGCACTTAGCATACTCTCCACCAACAGGCAGCTCAGACCAACCATAACGCTGCTAAATCAGCGTTGTGATTGGCATAAAGAGTCTGGTAGCCTGGGTGCTGCCAGAGCAGAGGTGTGTAGCAGCAGCAAAGGTATGTTTTTTTGGGGGGTGGTTTCTGTTCCCCGCATCACCACCCCCATTCTGAAGCTGCCGCCACTTAACCTCTGTATATCCTATTCTAGCTGTGACAAATGTAAGGGCAGGGATTTATTTTTAAAGGACATTAGGTGAAACATGAGATCTCTAAGGGTGGGCTTGAGCGCATCCCATCTCGTGATAGAGGGAGTGTCATCAGCATGATTTTCTTCCAAAAAGTGACTTATTGCCACAGCAATTTCCTCCCTACTATTGTCATCAAGAAGGTCATTGTTTAGGCGTCAATGTCTAGGGGGTGGTCTCCCATGTTAAGGTCCAGAGTTACGCATGGATGGTCTGATATTACTATTTGTTCTATTTTAGGGGGGTGAGACATAAAAAGCAATCATTTACTAACATAATGTAATCAATCCCGGAGTAGCAGTAGTGTGGGGAAGAATGGAATGTGCAATCCTAGGTCCACTTCCCTCACGCTCCCCCACTGTCAAGAGAGAGGATTTTGGATCAAAAGGCTATCCATGAAGGTTCAGGCCATGAAACTGACTGCATGCTGCTTCGGCCGTCTCAGATTCTTGAGAAAACTGCTAATTTGGATCCCTGCCCCATTCTGCAGAATGATTGTGCAGGAACTAGTCAACTCTTGTCTGAACTAAAGTGACTCCGTCTACCTAGGCAGCCCCAAGCACGTGACAAGATGACTTAAATTAGTCCAGAATGCTATCACATGGATTCTCTACAAAATCCCCAGGCACCAGTCAGAGTCTCCAGCGTTAGCTCTTCTGCACTGGTTACCGATTCAGAAGAGAATCCAGTTCAAAACACTCTGTATCTGGCCCATTGCGCAATTCACAAGAAAGGTTGAAAGCTAATTTAGCGTCTGGTGACTCCTTCCATGCCAAGAAGACCACTATGCTCTGTGGGTCTCAAACTACTGCAGGTGCCAAGGGTCAAGAGAGCAAGATGCAGAGGAAGTTCCTTTGTATATCTAGCACCCAAGCTCTGGAACGCTCTTCTAGTACATATTAGACTAAACAAATCAGACCTCACCTTCATAAAGCAGTTTAAAACCTTCCTATTCTAGTTGTATTCAGGGCATGCAGGCGGTGGTGAGAATATACCTCTTAACATCAAATGACCTACAGCGCATTCCATTACAACACAGTTGCTACAATGACTGGGTTGTTACAACGCAAACTATTACATCGCCAGTCGTTTCAACGACTTGCTGTAGGGGGCTCGCTGGACTTAGGAATAGTCTAATTTACTATTCCTACTCCAGTTTGTGCAACAGCAGGGAAGGTGCTCCCTACAGCAAGTTGTTGAAACGACTTGCGATGTAATTGTTCGCGCTGTAACAACACGGTCATTGTAACGACCGCATTGTAATGGAATGCGTTGTAGCGCATATTATGTAAACAATGTCTCCCAGTAGTGATAGCCTATGTTTGTCACCAGTGCTAGGAGGCCAGTTAGGTAGCCATGCGCGCTATAAATACTGAAGAAAAAGACGAATAGCTACTTGAGAGATTATGTAGCTTCCATACATCAATTAGATTATTATTAGTTCAGCATATCCTCATTTGTTTGTGTGATTTGCTGCCCATTAACTTATGTGATGATATTCTATTAAGATTGCCATCCATCGGAGATTGAAGTGTCCCCCTAAAATCATTTCAAGATTATCAGGTTGCTTTACCAATTGCTTATCAAGGTCCTTTAAAAACTCCACGCATTGTTGTTTGGAGCATAAATATTGATAATAAAGAACTCAAGGTCTCTCTTCCTCACCGTAAATATAAGCCATCTGCCCTGTTGGTCATACTGGCTGGTCTCTTATCTGCACGGCCGCAGTTTTCAGGTGTCACAGTCTACGTATACTTCCAAACACATCAAGTTAACGCAGGGGGTGCCTCAGGGCTCAATTTTGAGCCCCACCCTGTTTAACCTATATGTCGCCCCCTTAGCTGAAATTGTAGAAAAACACAATGTTTCGATAGTGTCCTACGCAGACGACGCACAACTTGTGGTTACCCTGGCCCCGAATACGACATCAGCTGCCTGTAGATTTGCAGACTAGTTGAAAGATCTAGCCGGGTGGATGACAGATAACTGCTTGAGACTAAATAGAAAAAAGACGGAGTTACTGATAGTCGGGAACACTCCATCCATTTGGTCCTCGGCCTGGTGGCCAACAAGTTTATGACCAGTCCCCACCCCTAGGACGGAGGTGAAGAACCTGGGAGCATGGATAGACTCCAAACTTTCCTTTGGGACTCAGATTAAGAGAGTTGCAGGCAGGTGTTTCGGAATCCTTCAAATATTAAGGAAAACCCTAGACATTTTTCCACTAGCGTTGAGAAAAACCCTGACCCATGCACTCGTGACAGCCAGATTAGATTATGGAAATATGATGTACCTAGGAACAACCAAAAAGGGACTCCAGAAGTTGCAATCCATTCAGAATGTAGCAGCCCGCTTGGTTTTAAATCTGCCAAGACGGGCATCCTCGAAGAAGGCACTGGATACATTACACCGGTTGCCCATCCTGAAACGAATTACATTCAAGACACTATGCACCGGTCATCGTATTTTACAGGGCAGATGTCCCATGTACCTATGTAATCTCAAGACCCTGTACAATACAGAAAGGCACCCGAGGTCTACTGGGACACATCTGGTGACAGTCCTGATAATAAGAAAAGCACAAATGGGGGCCCGCTCTTTTGACTACTTGGCAGCAAAAAGTTGGAACTTCCCTTCGGGAAGAACCATCAGAGAGACTCTTCCATAAAAAATTGAAAACGTGGGTCTATACACAATAGGAAATTACTGCTTTATGATCCTGAGAGGTACTGATTCGCGGAGTTACAGGGAACACTAATAGCGCAGGGACACACCAGTGGGTGTAACCAGGCGCTCTACAAATGTAGAAATATCAAATATGCATAGTATGTCACTGTGATGTTAGATTTTTTTAGATATTAAAGTGAAAACCCAATTTTTTTTTCTGTATTGTGAGGGAGATCCCAATCTCCGCAATCCACGTATTATAGAATTTCACATCATGAATGATTTAAGCTGTATTTCTTGTAATAGTATAATATCTCCTTTCAATTTATTGTTTTAGGGCGCTATTGTTCTGCGTTTTACCAGGTGATTTAGGCCAGTGGTGTTTAATGAAAGTATTTTCATCAGTAATGACATTGTAGTATTGCATATTGGAGTAGCGCTGTAGAGTAGATATCTGTAGGGGATATAGGTATAAAGACCTGTGACTGGTTCTGCCTCCAAGGGGCAGGGGTGAAGGGAAGAGCATAGAAACATGGGCAATAAGTACAAAGGTGAGGTATATTGGCTCTATTACTGACAGAGATTGGCTGTTAGCTAACGATGAGTTGTGGTGTGGTAGTCCTATCAAATAGTGTAAGGTAGAGATAGGAGAAGAATACAAGAACAGAAGTAAAGGGTAGCTAGAGAAAAAGTACCAATCCAAAAAGATAGAAAAAAAATCAAAAGAAAATCCTAAAACTTTATCCACCCTCCATCCTTTCCCTGAAATGAGATTAACTCGTATTTTCCCTCCCTTCATCTAAATGGGATGCAATTTTCCATGAGCAGGCCTGTCCCAAGCCAACTAAACCCCACCCCCTCAGATCCTCAGGACAAAAGAAAAACGTATTTGGCCCAGATATGGATGTACCCAGCATTACACAACATGTAACCAAGAAGGACAACTTTGATAAGTGACCTATAGAAAATAATCTTACAAAAAGCCAAGAACTGTTTGAATAATAATTAAGAATGAGACCTGAGTGTTCAAATCCTGTGATGGTAGAATCATCACATTGAAGTATAAATCCCCTCGGCCAACTCCAACGACATCACCCCTTCTCAAGCCCTCTGCGACTCCCTGGCTTTATTCTTCCACAACAAAATTGCGGACATCCACAACAGCTTCGACAACCAACCCGGAGACCAACCCACCCAGCCATACGCTGAACATTCTCCCCCCTCGAACACTCTTAACGACTGGAACCCAATCTCCACTGAGGACACCATCCGCCTGATGAACTCCATCCACTCAGGATCCCCCACAGACCCATGTCCTCACCACATCTTCAACAAAGCAGACTCCGTCATAGCACCGCACCTCCGAGACGTCATCAACTGCTCCTTCAACTCCGCCACCTTCCCGGAAAGCTGGAAACACGCTGAACTCACCGCCCTTCTGAAAAAACCCACAGCGGACCCCACCGAACTCAAAAATTACCGCCCCATATCGCTCCTTCCTTTCCCAGCCAAAGTCATCGAGAAAGCTGTCAACAACCAACTCGCCGCCTTCCTCGAAGCCAACAAATCCCTCGACTCCTCACAATCTGGCTTCCGAGCAAAACACAGCACTGAGACCGCCCTCATCGCAGCAACAGACGACATTCGAACTCTACTGGACAATGGAGACACAGTCGCCCTCATCCTCCTCGACCTCTCTGCAGCCTTCGACACAGTCTGCCACAGCACCCTTTTACAACGCCTCAGAAACATCGGAATACAAGGAAAAGCACTTGAATGGATCACCTCGTTCCTCACCGGAAGAACCCAGAGAGTCCGCCTTCCACCATTCAAGTCCGAGGCCACTGAAGTCATCTGTGGCGTACCACAAGGATCCTCACTCAGTTCCACCCTCTTCAACGTATACATGAGCCCCCTTGCGGCCATCGCTCGCCAACACAACCTCAACATCATCTCCTACGCGGATGACACTCAACTGATCCTTTCTCTCACCAATGACCCCAGCACCGCCAAAACAAACCTACACGAAGGAATGAAAGAAGTTGCCGAATGGATGAAACAAAGCCGTCTGAAACTGAACTCAGATAAAACAGAAGTCCTCATCTTAGGTACATCCCCCTCTGCATGGGACGACTCTTGGTGGCCGGAAGCCCTTGGAAAAGCACCCATCCCGACAGACCACGCACGGAACCTAGGCGTTATCCTGGACTCTTCACTCTCAATGAACAGACAAGTCAACGCCGTATCCTCATCCTGCTTCAACATTCTTCGCATGCTCAAAAAAACATTTCGCTGGATCCCCACCGAAACCAGAAAAACAGTCACCCATGCTCTGGTCACGAGCCGACTGGACTACGGAAACACCCTCTACGCAGGTACTACCGCTAAACTCCAGAAGAAACTCCAACGAATCCAAAACGCCTCAGCCAGGATCATATTAGACATCCCGCGTAACGAACACATCTCTAGCCGCCTGAAAGACCTCCACTGGCTACCCGTCAATAAGAGGATCACTTTCCGACTGCTAACCCACGCACACAAATCACTCTACGACATCGGACCAGAATGCCTCAACTCACGACTGTCCTTCTACACCCCCTCCCGCCAACTACGTTCTTCCAGCCAAGCCCTCGCCACTGTACCCCGCATCAACAAGACCACCATGGGAGGCAGATCCTTTTCATACCTGGCAGCTAAAACATGGAACTCACTCCACACCTACCTTCGTCTTACCCAGAACCACCTAGCATTTAGAAAGCAACTTAAAACGTGGATATTTAACAAGTAATCCTCCTCCCCTCCCTAAGCGCCTTGAGACCCTCTGGGTATGTAGTGCGCTATATAAATTCTCTGACTTGACTGAATTGAACTACTCATATACACTTTCTTCAGTACAGGGTCAGTAATATTCAGACATAAGACAAATCAAAACAGAGAAACAAGGGAGAAAAATAAAAGATGTATCATCCATTAACTGTTGCATCACAATATGCGCAGGGATGAAGCTATCAATTGACTTAGATAAGATAAAAAGGTGACACAATTGGGCTGAGGAGAGACTGTATATTCTGTAATGTTAAGAGAGAAATATCGTCGATCTATGAGATAAGGCAAACGAACCAGAAGAAACGGAAGGGCCATCTTGGTTGATTGCTCATGTTACCATGTCCGAGAGGGTCAAAGAGTCCAGGAATGATTGCCGGTCTACTGGGTCATTTAAGATCATTGTTTTCCCCTTTACAATTATTTGAAACTTTGCAGGGCCCACAAATCCAAAGGGGATAGAGAGTTCTCTCAACAATTGGCGGAGTTCTAGAAAGCCTTTCCTAATGGATACCTTTTCCTTGGAGTAGTCCTGAGTGATGTTTACCCTGGAGCCATTCCCTTTTATGTGTTGGACCTTTCTCAAGTATGCAGGGTTATTTAGTGGTTTGCTCATTTGTACTCTATGAGCCTCTCTATTTCGAAGTCACTCTAAAATTTAATCTCAAGGGTACGTGGTATCCAGGATTCCAAGAATTTGGCAGACGAGTTTGAGTCCCCTTCTACATTTTCAGGGAAGCCAAAGATCTGCAGGTTGCCTCTATGCCTGTGGTCCTCAAGTTCAGATATCTCTCTTGTGATGCTCTTTACCTTGTTGATTGTCGCATCCGCCCGTTTCTTTCCAGAGGTAGGTAAGTCTTTTAAGATACCAATTCTGGATTCTGTTATTCCGTCCATTGGGCCCTTGAGACCACTGTGTAGGTCTTGTATGTCCTCATGCATGGCATCAGTGTTAGCTTTAGTGTCTTGAGTTAAAGTAGGGCTCCAAGTCTCTGTAGGATAACGCCCAAGCTCCACTTCGAGTCAATTTTAGATTTTAGCGGAGAGTCTGAAGAAGGTGGTTTGGGTTTGGCCCTTTTTAATGTAGTTTGGTATTCCTTGGTGTCCCTGCTCTCCTTGGAGCCCTTGCGTCTGTGGTCTGCCATTTTAGGAACACATAGGAATGGGGGCTGTATATATGTTTCAGTAGACATGACTTAAAAAAGAGTTTGCTGGATGTGGGCTACAGTATCGAGGCCCAAGCACTATCCATCCAGTCGACTGGGGTTGGCAAAGCAGCTGTCTTACATAAATAGAAGAGCAATACGTAGTATGTGTTGATGAGCGGACTTGTATGGCTAGATCAGAAACTTACTATTTAGTAGCATGGGACGCAAGCAGTAGAGCAAAGACAACAGTAGCAATTCCTTAAAGCCTATTGGTCCAAAATAGAAGGGCATGTGGAGCAGATCTCTGTGGCAAACTCTGGTAAGCGCGAGTCTCCACTGCGCCATCGCATTGTGATGTTAGTAAAATGTAAATGTAAATGTATACTTGTAAAGCGCACTGTTACTCCATCTCGGAGTGTCCTGGCGCTGTATACCGCTGGGGAACCCGTCCTGGCTTTCCCTGTGAGATGGTCCCTCCTGGGCACCCCCAAGGTGAAGCCAGGCATCCCCGACGCTGATAGGGCCGTTGTGGAGATTAAGCAAGCTATTGCCCAGAGTTGCAGAGTGGTACCCATGATTAGATTAGGCACCGAGGCGAGAATTATCAAGTCCGCGGACATTGACCCAAGACCCGCCGAGGCGGGAATTGAACCCTGGTCCCGGGCCGACCTCTGCATCAGGGTCTGCCGCTCTAACCATTGAGCCACACTTCTGTACGGGAAAAATATGGGCTGGGCTCGGCACTGGCAGCTCGTGTAGGGGGACTGGCAACGTGGGTGCACTAAGGTAGCGTGATGCCCCTCCTCCACTGCAAGGCAGACATTTCAATGTGAGGACGCGGACAAGTCTCTACTGCTGTTCAAGCCGGTGCTCCTTCCTTGAGATCGCACCGCATACTGCAGTCGCGATGCGGGCTGCCATTTTGAAGTCCCTCACAACAGCGCTGGCACCTGAAAAATCCAGTGAAATCCTTCAAGCTCGTGGGGTATTTCAGATTATAAATGCATGGCTGTGATGCTCATACTCTACCCAAGCTCAGAGTGTGCCTGTTGGTTGGTAAAGGTGCACTAAGCCTGTGATTAAGAGGATCAGGAACGGAGATGTGGGATCAGGCTGCAATCACGCTCGGGCTCAGATCTCTCTCCCTCCCCTCCCCCTAAATGAACCATTTATTAACAATGGCTGATAATTAGCACATCTACATCAGAACTTCAAGCAGAAGTACTCGAAAATTATACTTTGGGTACATGATTGAAGCTTCATTCACAATACACGCTTTCTAACAATGTTGTGGTGCTGCATGGAGATATGGGGAGAGATGCCTCGCAGCGGGTCAATGATTGGGAGAGCGAATGAGCAGGAGCAAGTTATGTAGCACTTAAGAATTTACTTCCGTTTGAAAAATAATGGCATCTAACATGAAAACGTGGCATTTCTAATCATAGCATTATTTACACTTTTAAGTGACATGCAAAACTCAAGCCAAGTGCAGCATCATTAGTTCTTCGGTTACGACTCTGTGCATCATTAAAAACACTTGCTATCAAAAATTCTTTTCACACAACATTTCCTCACTTTGCACATCTCTAAAACGCGAATACAACATTTATTATATGTTTGAAGGAGAGGAGAATAAATCACCAACTGACCAAGCACTCAAATCACAGGCAGCTACAAGGTTACCTAAACACTTCTTAACTTTAAATAGGAGACGTAAATCACTAAATAACTGGGCACCCACAGAACAGCCAAAATAAATAGTAAGTGTTTAAAGTTCATTTAGAAATTGGAAAACCACAAATGGAATATGAAAGAGACTTTAAAGCAGTGTTGTCTACGAAGAGATCATAACTATTTTTGGCGGATGTGAATAATGTGTTCAGGCTTTGGACAGTCATTCAAAATGAAGGCAGAGTGGGATGATCCTTGACCCCATGCTGTACTCTGGTGGGCGAATCAAAATGTGAACGACAATTTAAGCGGCCAATTGATGAAGCCCTCTTGACCAAAGACCCATTGATGTGTTTTATGTATTTTTTTTAAAAAAATAAAAAGAAGGGAGCGAAATATATCCCTTGGCAAAAGGCAGCAAGAATCTGTGTACTGCTCCCGCTGGGTAAGTAGTGATAGTAGACCAGATGGGCATGGGGGTAAAGAAATATGCTGTGATCGATCAGTCCAGGAGTGACACTGACGACTGCATCAGTCCTATTTATTTACTATAACCCTGGCATATGTACCCTCTCACAATTGCAGTCGCTATGATGAGGCATCTGTTGGAAAAATGGCATGCTTTCAGTTCCCAAAGGGGTAAAGAGCTCAGGCGCTGTTGTCATGGCAACACAGTACAATAGTACCATGGATCATAGTAATTATCATCATTATTCCATTAACAGATACTCTGTGAACTACCCGCCACCAGTCGGTTTATATTGAATTGTATTAGCCACAAAACACTGGGGTGTGGGTTGTCCTCTACCCTATGATGAAATCCTTCTAACCATGCCCTCCTTTCAAACTTCAGATATTGAGTGATGTGCTTTTTGCTCGGAAAATGTAAATAGCTATTTTAAAAGACATTTAATGCTGTGGTTAAGCCTGTTTGTAGACATCATTATGTAGTTGAAGGAAAGAGATAAGGGGAGAAGATGTGACTTTGCCTAAATCACACAATGTGGGCAATGATGAAGATTTTAGTTTATTGCTCCCTGTTTCTTAAGTTACCAACTTAATTAAGTACCTTATCTCCAATTAGTTTCTGAGCTGATAATAAGAATAGTGTCGCGCGGTGTTTTAACACCTCTTAATTGAACCCAATGCAATGACACTGGCTGCATCGAACTCTGAATGAAATTCCAACCTGGAACTTAAAGGTCATATAAATATGAGCCATGTCACCATCTGCATCAGCTACATATAAGGTACTCGAATCGAAAGTGAGATATTTCGCGCAGCAGATAAGGAAATAGGTATGCATCGCTGAGATACTTAAATTCAGGATGATTCTATGACTTGCTCAGCTTTTCATCCTTCCAAAATCGATAAAATGAGTGCCATTGAGTTGGGTAACAAATACGTGTTTAAGTATGATACACACACGGATGGTGACATGTGCAGCATGTATTCTACAATGCATACCCTCAAGCATGCAGCTGGCGCCTGACGCCGAGACCCTCAATGCCTCGTACACATTCTCTAATGACGCTTGATCCACGTGCGCGCTCGCGCTGCTTTGTTACCACGGAAACTAATGAGCTGTCTCAGACACCGAGCACGGGTTTACCACATGACTCAGCAGGTGAGATAATCACACTTAATGGGACCATAACACAGGCCTTGCACATGCGGTAGCTGACTGGGCCTTCAAGCAGTTTGTTTCTTTGTGACTGCTGACGCACATTCATCTGCCGCACTCGTAATCTGCTATAAATGCTCTGACGCTCATTCGACAGTTGAATTCGCCCCTCTTTCCCTTGGGAATTCAATACCTAGGGAATAGGTGACCAGTAGGCTGTAGTTCGCCTTACGTCACCAAAACCCATGTTCAAAATTTCACGATGTATTTGCGTATACAAAATGGATGAACTGTGCATGTAGCCATAATGTAAGGGGGTTACACAATGGAGTTTGTTTTTGGTACAGGATTATTTTCGGGTGGCTGCTGGTCGGCTGAGGTGAGTGGATTAAAGCCAAATTAACTTTTTACCTCACGGTGTGTGGGCGTCGCTCCACACAGGCGACAAGCTGCCGTCTTCCACACCTCAACGCAGCTCAACAAGAACACCAAACATGCTGCTATGGAGGCAGTAGACAGCTACCATGGTAATGGGAAGAAAATTGGGACGCAGAGAAAAATTGAAAGAGGCATCCGTGCTCTGAGGACTAACTCTGTTTTAAAGTTGATCTGTAGTCAAGGTGACCTGCAGCGAAGGAAGCAGAGAACATAAGTACACCTACGGTGATTAATTATCAGGAGGGTGTAGTTTCGGAAGAACATTCCCAAAGTTTTTTCTAAGGGACACTGGTGTACAGTTCTGCTCTAGGGAAGTGGAAGAGTAGTTAACAGCAGTAAACCTGTGCACAAAAATGTGCCCTATACCATCCTGAGACCGATGGGTAGTTTATGGCCAAATAAACCCCCAAGGAAGGGATTCAGTGGACCAAAGTGAATAGTTCAAATTAGAGGGATGAATTTGAGGAGTGACTGGTAGCGTACAGAATGTACGCATATCAACTACAAATCTTTTTGAAGTTTTGAGGGAGGGTCAACCAGATACCAAGCTTGTACTTGGATGGATGAAATGGCAGGAGAGATGGGTGAAAATGTGTAAAGTCATGATTGTGTGGAAAAAGGTAGGGCCGATGTCGAACAAGAACCTTTTTCAGTATTGCCCGGCGCTAACTGCCTCTCATACCACTCAATCTATCAAGCAAAGAGGCAGGCGCTGGAGACTGGAAGGCAGGAAACAGAAGTTTTATTCCGACGGAGCAGAACACGTCAACTCAGACAACAGGGTATCTTCTCGAGGTGCTCTAACCGCATCTCTGAGGCCTGGCCTCTTATACACAGGTTTATGGTCTTTATTACAGTTTATTACATGTGGCACATTCTTGCAAATACTTTGAAGTACGGAAGGACATCCTCGGAATCCCCGCTTCAAGCCCGTTCTCATACACATTTACAGTTGAAGTCCCCACCCCGGTCACAACAGGTGATGATTGTCACGCAGCTGGGCATTCCGCCGATTCCCGGAATGCATGTGGTAGATCGGATCTCATGGGGTGGGGGCTTTCATCAGTTGTGGATCCTTTGATAGGGGAGCTTCCTACTGTATGGGGCAATAAACAGCATCCGCAGGGCCAGGTGGCGGCCTGGGAACAAGCAGGACAATCGGGCACAGAGGAAAGGGGGGTTTTATCAAAGAGGCACGGGATCATGAAAGGGATGGAGGGAGGTGTCGAGCTGGGAACAGGATGGGATTCCAAGGCAGGGTTGCGCTGGAGAGGGGTTTATGGCCCAAGCATGTGAGAGCGGGGGCTGTCAGCGCGCGGGTGATGTCTGCGAGGTTAGGAGAGCGAGAGAGAGAGACGCGCTGGCTATCGGCAGTGGGCAGAGAGGCCATGGCATTCAAAATGGCTGCCGCTTACGCGCACGAATGGGCCTACAAAGGGACAAGATGGCGCCGATAATGTTGACGCTGCAAACTAGATTTTAACAGTCCTCCCTTTTCAACATATCTAGCCAACTTGTCTAATCTATATCTATCTTCATCAAGTTCCCAACCTCAACATCGTACAAAGCTCTCATGCGTTCTTTTTCAAAGTCCAGAGTCTTAGGGCAGATACAGTTTGCACATAGTGAACACAGAGGTGGCAGGCATTGGATCCCCAGGCAGAACCCACATATCACAACAACAGGTATCAGGATAATTGTAAGTAACCTCCACCACCAGTTCTTCACAGTACTCCAAAACCAACCACCAAGCGACCATTCTTCTTGTTCCTGGTGAACTTCTAAGGAAAGTCTGTGGAGATGTTCGATGGCTTTGTACACTGAGGGTGAATTGTCCGGTATATATGTGCAGCAGCTGGACCCAATGATGCGGCATGCTCCTCCACGATCCGCTAGAACCACATCTAGAACAAGGCGGTTCTGGAGAGCCACCAGGCGGACCGCTTGAAGCTCGGCTGTGTTGTTCGTGAGGATGCCAGCTGTAATGTTCATTGTTGTTTCAACTGCCTGGGTCAAATGCTGGATGGCACGGCTGTTTGCCATCGGGCCCCAGAGTGGAACAAGTCCCTTCATTGCATCGAGGAACTGTGCTCCGGTGGAGTTGGCTTGTTTAATGTCTTTGGCTCGTTTTTGTCTGTGATGATTCGCTGGGGCCACATAGGTCGGAGGAAGGATGAAGGCAATAGCATGTCCAGTGGCGTGGGGTAGCAACCCACAGATCCAGCAGTTGGTGGCATTGGTAGCAAGATTGTGCTGGTGCAGCAGTTGCACGAAGGAATTATTCCAAAACTCCTTTCGCCTTTCTCTGAGTTGGGGTGAAAGAGAAATCAGATAATATTCTTTCATTGTGGTAGGCTGTGCAGTGGTCAGGAATGCCTCATGGGCTGGTGCGTTCTCTTCCACAATCCAGAGGGTGGTCATGAGGAGGAGGCAAAAGAGAAGGGCAATAAAAAGTGCAATAGTATTTGAACTGTGGATTTTGTCAGTCTTTGGATTTCTGTAGCGAATCTTCGGATGTCCGGTTGCTTCCATCATCTTCTTATCGGGCGCTTCCATCATCTTCTTATCGGGCGCTTCGATCATCTTCAAGAGAGCTCGGTAGCGGGCAGAACCACAAACTTCGTCTGGCTTTCTCTCCTGACAGCCTTTGTAGTGTTAGGCCACCGCTCTGAGAATTACGACTTAGTCAGTGGTCTGCTTAGCCGAAGCTCCCTCCTTTCGTCGCAGGTTATACCCTTCTCTGCTTGGCACAGTGGGATCAGGATATTTTGCCAATTCGAGTGTCTCTGTATCAGGATAACAGTTCAAGGATGGTCGATCTTTGTGCAGGAGTTCCTCTTGGGTGGCCACGTCTTCGGTCGTCGTCAGAGTCGAGGAGATCTTCTTGCAATGGTGTGCATGCACCCAATTGCGCTTCCCTTCCACTCGAAGAGCTGTTCGGGTGGTGATTAAGACTTGCCAGGGGCCCGTTCACCGGGGTTTCAGACTCTTTGCACGCTGGAAGTTCCGGATTAGAACAAAATCCCCGGGTTGCAGGTTGTGTCCGGGACCCCTGGAAGCATCGGGAATGGCATGCAACACCTGTTGGTGAATAACAGACAGTGTTTTAGTCAACTGGTACAAGTAATCAGACATTAGGACGTCCGGGACATCATGAATGGATGTCGGTTTTGGTGCAGACCAGACGCTCATGGGCCGCCCGAAAACGACCTCGTATGGTGTCAAGTGGAGTTTGGTGGGGGTGGAACGCATTGAGAGCAATGCCAGTGGGAGAGCGTCTGGCCATTTCAGTCCTGTGGTAGCCACTATTTTAGCTAACTTCAGTTTCAAGGTGGCGTATGTCGTTCAACTATTCCAGCAGATTGGGGGTGGAAAACTGCGTGGAACTTTTGTTTTACACCCAACCCCTTCAAGATGAGTTGGATAACTTCGGCTACGAAGTGGGGGCCGTTGTCGCTCCATAAAATCCGACAAAGGCCGTAACGAGGGAAGAATTCTTTCAGTAGTACTTTTGCAGTAGCAATGGCAGTGTTGCCACGGGTTGGATAGGCTTCCACCCACTTGCTAAATGCGCACACCACAACTAGTACGTACTTCAGGCCTTGGCATCTGTCTAGCTGGATGTAGTCCATCTGCAGGACTTCAAACGGGTGATTGGGAACCCAAAACCCTCCCCGGGGTACTACAGTTCCTTTCCCAGGGTTGTGTTGCAAACATATCAAGCATTGTTGGACCAGACGTTTGGCGGAGCCTGCGATTTTGTCGTTGTGCCAAACTCTGGAGACAAGTTCGATCATAGGGGCTGATCCTATATGTGCAGGGGAGTGTGCCATAGTCAGTATGGGAATCAGGTATGAGTCAGGTAGCAACCATTTGTTTGTGTCTTTTGTTCGCCAGCAGCCTTCATCGTCTTTCTGTCCCACCCGTGCCCATTCAGTCAATTCGTGTTGTGAGCTGGCCATTTGGATGTCCCTAATAGTTTCCCTAGCGTCTGTCCATTTCTCTGCTTGTGACCTGGTCACGTACATGCGTGTCGTCGTCCTATTCTCAGCTGTGGTTCGGGCAGTGATGTCAGCTAGTGCATTCCCCTGTCCAATGATGTCTGTCACCTTTTTGTGTGCTTGGCATTTTATTACTGCAAGTTGTTTGGGAAGAAGGACTGCTTCAGTTAAGGCGGAGACTAGATCTGCGTGTAAGATGGGGGTGCCATGTGAGGTCAGGAATCCCCTCTCCTTCCAAAGGAGCCCAAAATGGTGAACCACCCCGAAGGCGTACTGGCTGTCGGTGTAAATGTTTGCTGTGGTTCCTGCTGCCAGGATACATGCTCGTGTGAGGGCAATCAGTTCTGCTGCCTGTGCAGATCGTTGTGTGATGCGGGCTGTCTCTACTACAGTTCGGGCTGTGGTAACTGCATAAGCAGCTGAGGTAGTGCCATCGGGGAGTTTGATGCAAGAACCATCCACCCACAGCTCTCCGTCAGGGTCAGGAAAAGCCGTGTCTCTGAGGTCGACCCTACTCCTAGTCTGTTCGTCTGTGAGGGTCACACAATCATGTACAGGGGACACATTGGGATCGTTCTCTGGTAGGGGCAACAAAGTCGCTGGGTTCAGTGTGGTGCATCTCTTCAGGGTGATGTGGGGTGCAAGCAGAGTCTACTCGTATCCAGTCAGTCGTGCGCTCGTCAGATGTTGCGTCTTAGTCTGGTTCAGGAGGGTGTCAACCGCATGGGGTACTAACACTGTGAGGGAATTCGAGAGACCGATTCCCTCACTCTGTCGGATAGAGATAGCAGCGGCAGCTACAGCTCGAAGGCAGGTAGGCAAAGCTCTGGCTACAGGGTCAAGAGTGGCAGAGAAGTAAGCGCATGGTCGTTGCTTTGGGTCAATGGACTGGGTCAAGACAGACAAAGCACATCCCTCCCTTTCGTGAGTGTAGAGGGAGAAAGGCTTCATGTAATCGGGGGTACCTAGGACAGGGGCCGAGCAGAGGGCGTCTCGTAGTTCTGTGAAGGAGGATTGGCATTCAGGGGTCCAAGGGAGTGGGAAGGGAACATCTTTAGCCAGCAGAGAAAGCAGTGGTTTTACAATGAGGCTGAAATTCGGTAACCACTGTCGGCAGAAGGAAGTGAGGCCTAGTAGGGAGCGGACTTGTTTCTGAGTCTTAGGGACAGGGGTCTCTAGAATGGTTTAGATTCGGTCAGGAGTAAGTTTCCTTCCGTCTTTGGACAAAAGGTGGCCTAGGTAAGTGACCTGGGGTTGGCAGAATTGCAGCTTCTTTTTGGAGACCTTGTGGCCATTGTCCGCAAGGAAGTGCAGAAGTTGGATGGTGGCTGTGACTGCAAGTGGAGTGGTGTCGGCCGCCAAAAGGATATCATCGACGTACTGTATCAACACCACTCCATCCGGTAACTGGACTTCGTCCAGTTGTCTCTTGAGGGC
Organism: Lissotriton vulgaris; assembly: GCF_964263255.1. Taxonomy (NCBI): domain Eukaryota; kingdom Metazoa; phylum Chordata; class Amphibia; order Caudata; family Salamandridae; genus Lissotriton; species Lissotriton vulgaris. The sequence continues at coordinate 207,930 of NW_028249907.1, forward strand.
CTGACTGTAGATGCTGGGACTTTCAGTGTAGCCTTGGGGTGCTCGACAGAATCTATATGAGCGGGCTTTTAGGGTGAAGCCAAAGAGGTATCGGCTATCTGGGTGGATGGGGATAGAGAAGAAAGCATTCTTGAGGTCAATGACAGTGAAGGTGGTGGCAGTGGAAGGAATCAAAGTCAGAGTAGTGGTGATTTCAGAGACCACGGGGTACTGAGGTACAACTACCTTGTTGATCTCTCGAAGGTCGATGATGAAGCGGTACGCTTTCTCATCTCCCTCTCCTTGTTTCTTTATGATGGGTAGGATAGGGCTGTTTCAAACATTGCTAACCACTTCCTCTACCACTCCTGCGTCTATCAGGGACTGAATAATCTTTACCAATGCCTTCTCGCCCTCGGGCGATATCCGATATTGTGGGAGTTTCAGGAGTATTGCGTCCTGTCGAACAGTTATGTGCGAGTCAGTCTTGGCCCACAGATACAGTCTTGGCCCACAGATACGGAGGCAGAGTGTCAAGTAGGGACGAGTCAGCGTCAGAAATGGAGAACATGCGTCGGGAAGGACAATGTCTGAGCAGAACCGGGTTGTCATACAGAAAGACTCGAACTCCGTCTTGTGAACATCTAATGGTGGCTCGGAAATGTTTTAGCAAGTCAAGTCCCATAATGGCGTCAGGGGTATTGGAAGAAAGCAAAAACATCGTGTCAGTGGTGTTATTTTCTAGGTCGAAGGGGATCGGTGTGGACAAAGGGTTAGTGGAGGGCTTTCCATCGAAACCTATCGATGTTACAAGTGAGCCAGACAAGGGTGCCCTCGGAATCAGTCATTTAGATAACGCACTACGTGTCGCGCCAGTGTCTACCAGAAATGGAGACTTCGTACCCAGGACCTTAGCGGTGACATAAGGACCTTGCTGGTCAACATAGAGCTCGACTGGATCCCTCCCTTACCATAGGCAGTCCTATGCGAAGTCGTGGGTGTCGTTACAGTCAGACTGTTGGTACTGGTTCTGTCGGGGACGGTCAAATGTGTTCTGTCTGCCTGATCTGTCGCTATTCGTATTGTTCATGGACCTCGTCCCTGTCCTCTATTTCTCGGTCCACCCGTTACGTCTTTAGGGTCCCTATTCTTGTTCATCTCCAACAGAAGCGGACACTGGGATTTCCAGTGGCCGAATCCCTTGCAGAATGCACACTGGTCTTCGCTAATATCTCTACGTCCAACATAGGGTGCGGGAGCACGGTCTTTAGGGGGTGGATTCCTAGGGGCATTCGTCTGGTAATTCCCCTTGTACTGCTCTCGACCTACAGTCACCCCTTGCAATTGTGCAATCATCACCCTTTCCTTCAAGTCCTTTTTCTTTTTCTCAGTCGCCCTATCGTTTTCGTTTTTCTGATGCTCATAATATTGGGCAATCTGGAGGATAGCCGCGGGTTTGGAGGCTGCCCAACTACTCTCGCTGGCCTGCAGTTTCTGAGAGACCTCCAGCGACAGACCTTTTACGTAGTTCTGGACAAACAGATGGTGTCCGGTTGCAGTGGTCATGTCTTGGCCGCTGTAATCGGAGAACACCGTTTCAAACCGGGAGAAGTATTCTGATACGTCTTCCTGGGGTTTCTGGCGACAGGCCGTTACTATCGACCAGTCCACTTTCTTTTCTGGGATCAGGGTCTTCAGTTTCTGTACAATTTTGTCTGGGAGTTCTAAAATGGATTTCAAAGGCTTCTGTCCAGGATCTCGCTGTCTATCTATGCCATCGAGTTGTGACCAGGTATGTCCAAACAGCTCAAGGTGGTCGACTTTCCGGATTTGCTTCCACACATCAGCTGGCAGACATAACCCGAAAAACAAATCGATGTCGGCTAGGGTCATAATCGTTGAACCTAAGGCTGTACCTAGTTCAGTGTAGAAGGCAGTGGGGTTTTTACGTAAATCGGGCAGAGATTTTCGGAACGTCAGAATATCCTGCCGATCCCATGGTTGGTAGACCCAGTTATACACTACCCTCCCTCTTGCATCTTGGTGGTGGACGTCATCGCGTGTTCCCTGACCTCGTGGGGGAACCCAGTAGGGAGCAGCCTCTCTTATTGGCATCATGGCGCCAGCTTGCTCTATTCGTGGTTCGGTCGCTACAGAAGTCGTAGGTTTAGCTTCCAACCCTTGTTCAGTGAGGTGCCGGAAAACCTCAAGCGTTCGCGCAAGGAGGTCCGTCACATCACACTCGCCCTCATTCCCGATATCGACCTTTCTATACAGAGTCGTTAGGCTCTCGGGACCTTTGTCTCGATATCGGTCCTCATACGCATTCAGGGCATGATAACACAGTCGCACGACAAAGTGTCGTCTGTGGCTCCCCGCATATGAGTTGAACATATCCATGATGTGTTCCTCACTCTCCTTCCGTTCTACTAGTGTCCTGACTACCTTGTCAATCCCTGCTCGCTCATCTTTGCTCAACCTGTTCGTTCTTGTGGAATCTGTCTTTCGGGCCTCAGGGTCATCTAACACCGCTGCTTGTGCTGTGTCTAGTACAAGGGGTTCGGCCGGTGCGGAGGCCATGGGGACCGAAGCCCTGGTACTACTCTCGCCTGTGCTTGGGGGTAGTGGGTGCTGTGCTAAAGGTTGGGACGGGGCATAAGGAGGGGGCATGTAGATGATCGGAGGACCTAATAAAAGCTCATCGTTGGCTCGCTGCTTTGAGGCTAATTCAGGATAGAGCGTAGAGGGTGTTCTAACAGGACACTGACTCGATGTCTCTGACTTGCTTCCGTTTGGCTTCCTCTCTCTCCTTTATCTCTTTTTCTAGTTTCCTAGCAGCTAGGTGGGCTGCCTTTTGTAGCTCTTTCTCTAATCTAATTTTGTTTCTCGTTTTCGTTTCTCTTTTTACGCTGTTCCGTTTCTTTGCGCCACATGCCGAGACTATCAAGCTTAGTGGGCGTTGTCTTGTTGTTACAAAGGGCTGTTTCTAGCGCGCTTATCTTATCTTCATCGAAGGATCCTATCAGTGGCCACTGACTTTTCTGATCCTTTTTCGTATATTTATGCCATAGTTTGCTATAGGCTATGGCGATTAATCCATGCTTCATGAACATGTCCTTATTAGGGGTGCCGTCCAGAGGAGCTGGATGGTTCATCTCTAATAAGCGGTCGGGCTGAACCAACTACCAATCAGTGGGGAGAAGATAGGCATGACGGGTTACAAAGGGGACAAAAGTCTGCACTACCTATCTTATCACCGCTTGCAAAGACTAGACAGAATATTTCTATTCTTCGTTATTTGCAGGCAGAGAACACCTCCAAAGAACCAATATCGAACAGTCAATGTTCGGACAATCAAACAATCAAATGGGGAGAATAATAGGCACGACGGGTTACAAAGGGGACAAAAGTTTGCGTTACCTACTCTTCACTACCTGCAAAGAGAGAACCTGTTCTTCTCCGTTTGCAGACAGAGAATCTCCAGAGAACAATCTGCGAACAACAATGTTCGGGTCAAACAATCAATCAGTGGGGGAGAAAGATAGGCACGACGGGTTACAAAGGGGACAAAAGTCTGCGTTACCTACCCTTCACTACCTGCAAAGGAAGAGAGAATCTATTCTTCACCGTTTGCAGACAGCGAATCTCCAGAGAGAACCAACAATTCAAAGAGTAATACTAGTATTTTCCAAACAATCAAACAATCATTTCGCAATTCGTCGTGTTACACGACCTTACCCGGACCGCATGGACAGTTTCTTGTCTTCCGAATCCAGCGCCCGATCGTCCTCTCTTCTCCGTGACTGTCGCGGCACTCCTGATGGTTCCCTGTCAGAACCGTAGATCGCTCGAGAGAGGTCTGTTCGGAACCAGTGAAGTTCGGATGATCGGCTGTCAGACGAGGGTCTATCGGACAGGAGCTCTCCCGATCGTTGCAGTCGTTCACTCTGTCGTCAGGACCTCTCCCACTAGATCCACGAGTCACTGATGGGCCCCACGTTTGGGACGCCAATTGTGGAAAAAGGTAGGGCCGATGTCGAACAAGAACCTTTTTCAGTATTGCCCGGTGCTAACCGCCTCTCATACCACTCAATCTATCAAGCAAAGAGGCAGGCGCTGGAGACTGGAAGGCAGGAAACAGAAGTTTTATTCCGACGGAGCAGAACACGTCAACTCAGACAACAGGGTATCTTCTCGAGGTGCTCTAACCTCATCTCTGAGGCCTGGCCTCTTATACATAGGTTTATGGTCTTTATTACAGTTTATTACATGTGGCACATTCTTGCAAATACTTTGAAGTACGGAAGGACATCCTCGGAATCCCCGCTTCAAGCCCGTTCCCACACACATTTACAGTTGAAGTCCCCACCCCGGTCACAACAGGTGATGATTGTCACGCAGCTGGGCATTCCGCCGATTCCCGGAATGCATGTGGTTGATCGGATCTCATGGGGTGGGGGCTTTCATCAGTTGTGGATCCTTTGATGGGGGAGCTTCCTACTGTATGGGGGCAATAAACAGCATCCGCAGGGCCAGGTGGCGGCCTGGGAACAAGCAGGACAATCGGGCACAGAGGAAAGGGGGGTTTTATCAAAGGGACACGGGATCATGAAAGGGATGGAGGGAGGTGTCGAGCTGGGAACAGGATGGGATTCCAAGGCAGGGTTGCGCTGGAGAGGGGTTTATGGCTCAAGCATGTGAGAGCATGGGCTGTCAGCGCGCGGGGGATGTCTGCGAGGTTAGGAGAGCGAGAGAGAGAGACGCGCTGGCTACCGGCAGTGGGCAGAGAAGCCATGGCATTCAAAATGGCTGCCGCTTACGCGCACGAATGGGCCTACAAAGGGAAAAGATGGCGCCGATAATGTTGACGCTGCAAACTAGATTTTAACAATTGGAGAGAAAAAGAAGGCAACTGGATTTTCAAAAGATCGGTAAATGAACTTTGAAAGAATGCAATAAGCCAAAGACCTACATCTCTCTGACAAGGCCTGATGAGGCCGAGGCTGGTCTGGCTTTCCTTGTGGTCCCTTCTGAAGCGAGTTTGGCCTTGAAGTTGGAGATGGACTGTTCTCAAGAATAATGGTCAAAAATGATTTGCGTAAGGCTCTGTCTTGAATGGAACTGAGGGTGAAAAACGATGGGGTGGAATGCTACCTCAAACGATTGCCAGTCGATACATTATTTACAAGCATACCTGTCATCATCTTTAGGGTATTTTATTAATTTAAATTGTTTTTCTTTACACTGGTTGTGTTATAATTTGTGCATTTACTTGAGAGAGGTTTGAACTACTCTTTTATAAATTGTCATCCACATTGCCCTCTATTCTCAGTGAGTGATTTGAGTCAGTTCCCTCGTTCACATTTCTGCTGAGAGAGTTTTCTTAGTAAAGCAGTTGTTAATTTTTCATTTGTGAATAACGGAGATTGAGCGGCTCCTATTAACACAGACCCTGTAGTGGATGACAAGACTATTACATTTCGATCAGTATGGAGAAATTGATAAAGGGATTTTCCCCTGGCCTGAAGACAGCCAAGAGTGAATACACAAAATCGACATTATACAGCAGCACAGACCTGATAATATTTATTTGTATGCCACCATTACATAGGTCAGTGATATCATCTTTCTGTGCCATATAAGATAAATCTAAAGGTACACACACCTCCACAAGGCAGATTTTAATTAGGTGTAAGGTATCAGGTATGCAGTCTTTCTTAAAAAGCAATTAAATGGGAAAGTGTTCCCTTGGTAATTTTTAGTGCATCTGTGCATGAAAGTGGGACAGGGCTTGTTACAAACATTAGGCCTTATTCATAAATAAAGTCGTAAAAATGTGTGTGGGGATCTCAGTCTCTGCCTGTACATACTTTTCTGGCTTTATGCTATTTTTAAAACTTTCGTAAGACTACTGCTGGTAAACTGCATCACCACCTAATTTTCAGGCATACTCTTATGAGGGAGTGGCATTGGGCCCGATGTAGGTAAATCCCATTTACCGATTTTGAAATACCGAATTTTACCGATTCGGTATTTCAAAATCGGTAAATGGGATGTAGGTCCCAACATCTGGATTCGTTACCGAATCCTTTACAATTCTTTAATTACCGATTCGGTAAATACCGAATCGGTAATGCCCATTCATTCCTATGAGCTTTGAAGCCCATAGGAATGATTAGGCATTACCGATTCGGTATTTACCGAATCGGTAATTAAAGAATTCACAAGGGTGCAGGGGATGTCACTTTGACACCCTCTAGCACCCCCAAAACGGGCATGTGTGCAATGTGGCACACAGACATGCCCTAAGGCAGAGTTATTCAAACTGTGGGGCGCGCCCCCCTGGGGGGGCGCGAAGCCATCTCAGGGGGGGCGCGCACTCCACCAGCACCATAAAATGTCACCTTTCATTGTTTCGCACGGCGGCGAGGCAGAGTGGAGCTGCAGGGGCCCTAAGAAGGGGTGAAGACTATCAACACCTCATTAACATGTCAAAAGGTCTTTAAAAGACAGAAACACCCATTACATCGATGTCAAAAGATCGCGGTGCCATCACACCACGACTTTGACATCGCAGTATAGTTTGAATCACATGAATTTACTATGCATGCGACAACGGCGGTGTCAAATGCCAAACACAAGCACGAGGCTAGGTTCCTGCAGTGTCAACTTATTGTAATGCACAAGAGGTTCCTGCTCTGGTCCAGGCTTTGGAAACATGCAAGTACGGCATGAAAAACAAAACACAAGCACGAGGCTTTGTGAAATAACTATAATTATGCATGAAATAAGTATAATTCTGCATTACATTATTGTGTGCCAAGAGGTTGGTGGTGGATGTATGGGTGATGGGATGGATGGATGCCCGATGGATGGATGGATGGGTGCATGATGGATGCATGGATGGATGCATGGATGGATGATGGATGGGTGGATGGTGTATGGATGATGGATGGGTGGATGGTGTATGGGGGATGGATGGATGGATGGATGAATGAATGATGGAATATATGGATGGATGGATGGATGCGTGATGGATGAATGCATGATGGGTGGATGGATGAATGATGGATAGATGCATGATGGATGCATGGATGGATGGTGTATGGGGGGATGGATGGGTGGATGAATGATGGATGGAATATATGGATGGATGGATGCATGATGGATGGATGCATGATGGATGAATGCATGATGGGTGGATGGATGGATGGATTGGTGGGTGATTGATGGATGCATGGATGGATGATGGATGGGTGGATGTATGGGTGCATGAATGCATGATGTGTGGCTGGTGGATGTATGGGGGGATGGATGGATGGGTGGGTGCATGATGGGTGGATGGGTGCATGATGGGTGGATGGGTGAATGATGGATGGATGCATGATGGATGGATGGATGGATGGATGGATGGATGGATGGGTGCATGTGGATGGATGGGGGATGGATGGATGGATGCATGATGTGTGGCTGGTGGATGTATGGGGTATGGATGGATGGATGAATGATTGAATATATGGATGGATGCATGATGGATGAATGCATGATGGGTGGATGGATGGATGGATTGGTGGGTGCATGATGGATGCATGGATGGATGATGGATGCATGGATGGATGATAGATGGGTGGAAGGATGGGTGCATGGATGCATGATGTGTGGGTGGTGGATGTATGGGGGGATGGATGGATGCATGATGGATGGATGGATGGATGAATGATGGATGGATGGATGTATGGGTGGATGGGTGGGTGCATGATGGATGGATGGATGGATGGATGGATGGATGGATGGATGGATGGATGGATGGATGGGTGGATGGATGGATGGGTGGATGGGTGGATGCATGGATGCTGCGATGCCAAACACAAGAACGAGGCTTTGAAAACATGCAAGTACGGCATGAAAAACTAAACATAAGCACAAGCCTTTGTTCCTGAGGTTCCTGCGATGCCAAACACAAGCACAAGGCTTTGGAAACATGCAAGTACGACCTGAATAAATGAGGTGACATAAATGTAACTCTACAGTGCTTCTCAGTGGAGAGCATAGTCTTTGAATGGTACTTATTTTATTGACCACAGAAGTTTCTTTGAGGAGGCTTAGCAAGAATTAAGTGGAGAACCTGTTACAATTTGCACGCATTTTATCTTGGAAAATGTAGTTTTGGACTGTGTAGTAAGCCTCTGTCATTTCACCGCACTAACTCGCAAACCTGCAGTTTTCTAAACACTCTTACTGTGTTTAACATTATTAGCCAGATATGGACTGGGAAATGTGGATGACGGTCGATTATGTAGAATACCAGGTTCCAGAATTTTTTGTCAAGTGGTGGGGGGGCCCGACATTTAAATAAATTCAGATGGGGGGCTCAACCTACAAAAGTTTGAAGACCTCTGCCCTAAGGGCACGTCTGTCTGTCACATGGCACATGTGTACATGCACAGATGTGCATGTACACAGGAATCGGTATTTTACCATGGATTTGTATTCCATGGTAAAATACCGAATCTGTAAGCCATGTGCCAATAGAAAATTGGCTACCCACATAGCATTTTCGGTAATTTTACCGAATCGGTAAATATTACCGAATCGGTACTTATTACCGATTCGGTAATAATAGCGATTCGGTAAAATTACCGAATATGTGCACCTACATCTCCCTAGCCCTTTACCGATCGGAAACGGCCGAAAATCGGTATTTTCGGCCGATTCCGATCGGTAAAGGGCTACCTACATCTGGCCCATTGTGTGGTATCAAACAGTCTAGAATATCCTATGTATATGAAGAAGTTGTTTTTTTTATTGCCAAAAAACAAAGATGGCCTGGTACCAGCAGTCTCTTCTGAAGAAAGTTAAACCGTTTCTTTCAGCGAGCAACTTCAGAACTGCTGTTCAAGCCCTTCTACTCTCATATCTGGATAGTGGTCTTGCCCTGTCCATAGCTGCCCAGACGCCATATTGCCACCCCTTAAGGGTATCCTACAAGATGCAGCGCATCTCATCCAAATCCTAAAGAAATATTATCTCATCACCCCCATGCTGGTGGAACTCCATTAGTTTTCGCTGCCAGCAAGCACGATCTTCACAATATAATAACCTTGAATTTGTAAAGCGCACAGCTACCTCTGAAGTGGTTTCCGTGCTGGGGGACCTCGGGAAGATTAAGCGAGCTAATGCCCAGAGTCACATGGTGCTGGGCTGACCTGCCGCCGGGGATCGAACCGTGAACCCCGTGGTCCAGAGTCAGGCACCCTGGCCGCTGCGCCACACCTCTTCCACAACCAGCGGAATAATTTACAAAGCTATCCTACCCCTCCTCGCCGCTGCTTACCTTGCAGTTAAGCTCACCATTTCTTGTGGGTCTCTGCACTCCAGCAACCAAGACACCATCGAACTGCAGACTAAGTAGTGTAAACACAGGGTGCGGCTCCTCCACTAAGCCGGGAGAGCGTCACCGACTGCTCTCAGAGCAGCAAAAATAAAATCATAATAATGTCATTATTATCATTTTATTTTTGGTCGTTTCTGGGTTGAGTTATAGCAGGGCAGGGCTGGTGCACAGGGGCAGGTGTGGTTTGCACACAACAAGCGTGCATGACTGTTTGGCAGGTCATCTTGGGCCAGCCAAACATTCATGCGCACTTTGCATGTTCCCCACCAGGCTGTAATACCTGGGTGGTGAGGAACATGCCCAGGCTCCCATTCCCCGTATGAGCGCCAAACCACAGCGCTCAGACCAATGACAATGCTGCATTGCAGCGTTATGATTGGCTTTGGGGAGGGAGCCTGGGTGCTTCCTGGTTCCATCCGCGGAGAGACGACGAGGGACTACAGAGGAGAGACGCAGTGAGGAGGTAAGTGTTTTTCTTGTATTTTGTATCCCCCCACCACCCAGCTCTGCCCCTCCACTCTCCACTCTTGTTTCCTGCCAGCGCTACAACATCCCCATATCCATTAGCACCACCCCAACACTGTTCCAATATAGGAAAAGGTTGAAGACTCACCATTTAATAGAACAATATATCACAATGCATTAACCATCCACACCCAGCTACCACTCCTATTACTCACTGACTTTCTGCTTGTCTTTAATCCTGTGCAGCGCTCCACTGCCTTTTGTCTAGTTTGCTATATACATACTACATTCATACATATACATACATTGTTTAATAGTCTGTTACTTCTTCTTTAATGAGGTCCCCTCTTCTCTTCTTTGCAGGGTAGGTCTGATATAGATATATATGTGTGTGTGTGTGCCTGACACCTTGTCCAAACAACGAATATTCGAGGTTCTTCATTTCAAATATTTCTTCACACGTTATTGTCAGTCTTTTGAGCAATTCCGTTCTTTGGCTGTTAGGTGCTACCCAAAGTCAATCCATGATTTCCAAATTTCTCTTTTGAAGTGTATGGTTTGTACTTATCTAGGTTTACCTTTGCTTATCCCCATTGCACCTGAAAACCTCCACTCGTTCCTTAGAAACTTTATTAATTGCCCTCTCCTAGGCCCAACCTGAGTTAACAATTTTACACCATTTCTTTGGCCCACCAGGGACCACCACAATCCTTCTGGATCATGACGGGGCTCAAATGCACCCCGCTTCTCCTCCACCTCTGCTTCTTCTTCTGCAGCGGATGGGGCTCAGGGTTATCTGGCCCCTCCTTCTTCTGGACACCCTTCAGTTCCGGTTCCTCTAGCTCTCTGTGACTATGGCTGGAGCAGCTTCTACAGTCTGCATCAGCTTCTCTGTAATTGTCCTTCTGTCCATGGCATACATCCTCAAACAGCATGCTGCTCAAGTCTACATCTTCCTGATGCTCTCTGGTTTCCTGTTAGGTGAGTAAAATAGACCATCTCCTTTTTTTGTACTGCCTCTCAGTCCTCGTCCTGATCTTCCTTGCTGTACTTTCCTTCTATCTCTCCGCTCATGTCCTATATCTCGTTCTACAGGTGCTGAGATGTTTGGGTGTGGAAGTGAATGGCAGCTCAACCTACCGTACTTTGGTAAGTATGGGCCCTCCATGCCACATGCCGTGACTTTTAATCACACACATTATTCCTCTGCGGAAACATTAAACGAGGATGACTCTTACCTCAATGCACCACCAAAGCAATACCAACCTTAAAGAAACCATAAAGAAATAATACCTTAGAAAAACAACCAACATCATTCCCAACATTCAACAAGTCAGAAGACAAGGACCAAATTTAAATGTAACCCAATATAATGTCTAGCTCCATCCTGACAGGCTATGAAAAGGGATAACCTAGAGTAGACAATACCTTTTGAAGTTTACTAACTCTCAGTTTACTGAAGTACAGAATTCAAACCTTAGACCCACATTGCAACTTCCTAATTAATAAACGAATTGACAGCAGAACTTTGCGATTTATACATGACTTCCTTCCACCTTCAAAAGACAACATCAAAATAGTGCCTGATTCTACCCTCAGCTTTTTGCACTAACATTAACACATTTAAATGGGAGGTTTACACCTGACATCCCAGCAGAAGCTGTTAATTACACTGGGAACAGGGGGAACTAACTCGATTGCACTTTAGTCACCCCAGCAATTTTTTGCCAAGCAATCTCTTCTAGTTTAGTGGAGCATAAGGATCGTGATCAATGGGCGAAGCGTAGCAACCAAGATGGTCCCATCATGAGCTACGGTCTCCTATGGCTGGGAAATGAAAGAGCAGGAACCTCAGCGTCAGGTGAGCCGATCTGACTCCAATTCGAATTCCTGGATGGGGATGACCCTGAGGCTGGATCGCTGCTGTTCAACCAATTTCTGCCCAATACTAACCTTATGCAAATGGTGTCTTCCCCTCGTCAGACTCAATTGATTTGGTCCCCTGCCCGCTCATTGAACAATTATTTTTCAAGGATGTCTTCAACTTAAAGATCCATGCATGATTTCCTGGGTCAGTTTTTGTTGCTCATCCTCCTCTTAAGTTGATGTATCCTTGCACCTAATTTTAGTTATTTATTATAGAAACAGCACCTTGGTCTTGGTTGCACAATATACATATTTTACATACCATATATCTGCGAGGTGGGCACGAACCTTCTGCAGGACCCGATATTAGCATATCATACATACAAAATGGCTGTAATGGTGAGGAGTCTGGGGTTGGTGGGCAGCAGCAGGTGGGCATTTAAAAAGCAGTGGGCACGGTGGGAGACAATAGTAATTGGGCGGGACAGCTTGGCAAAGCTGTGCAGCGAAGGCTGGGACGGCATGGTACCAGCGATTGGAGTGTCAGGGCCTTCTGCTTTGGCACTAATAAGGGGCAGAAATGCACACTCGGCTACAGAGGCTGCGGTGGGCCACAAAGACACGCTGTCTCTTAAAACTAGGTGGAGGCGTCCTCTGTACCAGCTGGAGGTGCCCGCATACCCCAAGGTAAACAATATAGACATTGAGTGGCTATACTGATGGGCTGCATGCCTGTCGAGGGCACATGGGTGAGGCACGCTGCTGGGCCTGCCTCAGCCTGATGCTCTCTGTCTGACAGAGACCCTGGAACTAGGGTGACCAACCATCAATAAATTTCACGGATCTTCCGTGATTTGGATCTCACATCTGTTGTCCGTGATGATCCCTCCTACGGACGCCTTTTGCCTGTAATTTTGAGCACTGGGGAACAGCACTGTTCTCCTGTGAGAAGCCTCAACTCCCTTATGGGGCCACTGCACACTCCTACTCTCAGCACAAGAGATGCCACACCCCGCCCATTGTCATTCTGTATGCCTGCTGATTGTCATATACAGAATGACAATGAGCCAGTCTGGACTGTTAAAGATGTGGTAGGCCTCCTCCAGCCTCAGTCTACGGCAGGGCATTCTGTACATAAGAAAAATGTTGCACCTCACCAGCAGGCCCGGTTTCAGGAATTTATATCTGGATGGGCCAATAGTGAGTTCAGCAGGGCCAATTTGTGCCTAATTTATGACAATTCTGGAGGTAGCCTACAAGCGCTAGATTTACATTATATTTTCTTCCAAACGGTCAGACAGCGCATGTGGAGAGCTATTTGAGAGTAAAAGATGCTGTCTATACTCCTCAGGCCCAACCCTCATAATCTCCAGCAGGTCTGGCTTCAATAAAAGCATGCAGATAGCAAGCAGATTGTAATAGTAGTTAAAGTAGTTTAAGGAGGTACCTGTAATCACACTCAAGTATTTGCATCTTTGCAGTAGCTATATACTCCTTACAATTTGCCAAACACCTATTTCTTTGCGCACTGTGATCTTGGTAACTGTTTGTTGCCATTTTTTTGCTTTTATTGGAAAAAAAGTTTATAAAAAAGCAACAAATTTGGAACAAAACAAAGCAGTATTCTTGATACCTGAGAGCAGTTTTAATGCCTGGCAATTGCAAAACTGATAATTGCAGCCAAAGAGGTAAACTTCTAGGCTGTATCACACAGAGAACCAGAGGGGCGCAAAGGCCCACTTTGTGTGCCCCGGGGCTCTACGGTATTACAGAAGAGGGCCACTTGTGCAGCCCCTTCTGTAATACAGGTGCTGGCGCACATATAGAGTTAGAGTTATCTTCATAGCACATTCCCTCATTTTCATGGAAGTATGGCCCCTTGCAAATGAGGGAATGACTGCCTCTGTGCCCCATTTCATGGATGTGGGCACAGGGGCAAAAAGACCCCCGTGAAGCGCACTGACAATATGCCACAAAAAGGTGGCGTATAGTCTGTGTGCTTCCTTAAGCCAGCCTTCTGGAGGGGCTACCATGGACCCCCCAGGCATCACCCTGCAGGCAGGTGCAGTAAATAACTGCAGCTACCTGCAAGGGTATCTCTCTCCCCTCTTTAAATTGCAGGCAGCATGCCACCTGCATAGTGAAACAACCGATTTCTATACTTAGAAACAGCTGTTCCGCACTTTACTGAAAGTGCTGCCTCAAGGCAAGCGTGGTTCCTGGCTGTCCTGAGGACAGCGCAGTAATTGTATCCAGGCGCACTGTCCTTGGTTTGTATCCAGTTTAAATGTTTACAGTGACACAAACAGGGACAATGCTCCCTTTCTGTAATACAGGCCCTGTTGTTCTTTGAAAACTCTTACAAACTCAGCCATACATAAGTTTGCTGTGAGCCCCATCGCATGTGATAAAAGTCCAATTGGTGTATCACTCATTGTGTGACAGATAGGTAGGAGGACAAAAGATAGTGCTGAAAAGGCGCTCTCACAATTCCGATCACAACTGCGGGTACATACATTTCATGAAGTACTAGGAAAGCTTCAGAATAATCATGCACCAGTTCACAAATGGTGCCAACATCTGCACCAGTGGAGCTCCTTGAGGTGAGGTGATATGTGTCTTAAGGGTGTGGAAGCATGAGGTGGAGACAGCGCTGACTTGACTGTCATGTCGAGTTTGAAGTCAGTGACGATCCAGAGATTAGTGGCATGGATGATGGGGGTGGGTGTAGGTCCTAGCTTTGCTGGTCACCAGTGTAGTCACACGGAGAAGAGCTCTTCCCAAAGATCACCACTTCAGTCTTGTCACTGTTTAATGTCAGACAGTTGGACTTCATTCATCATTCATTAGTAAGGCTCCCTGGTTTCCGTTTTTACAGATTTTTACAGATAAATACAGACAGAAAACAATGTTTTTTCTGTCTGCATACATTTTTTTTAATGGATAAAAACAGAAAAAAAACAGGATGATATTTCTCTAAATAACTGTCTGTGTCAACATACATTTCTGGTATAATGCTAATATTTGCCAGTGGGTGTACTGGTATGTAATATTTGGCAACTTAAATAGCTAAAACACGGCAAACATCAAAGTAGGAGTGTGCGTCTTATCATTTAAATAAATGTGGAAATGTACAGTTTTACCACTAAATTTATAGGGAAAACACAAAATAAATATGGATAAATACAGACGGAAATGTAAAAAAAAATAAAAATACCATAAAACCGAGAGCCCTATTCATTAGTCACTGTGATACATATATTCTAGGCAGATTGAGCTAAGGGGAGAGAAGCACTGAGAGCTTGTGGGACTTGCAGTTTTTGAGGCACTGAATGTGAATAGTGAAAGTTTCTGCTTTTTTTCTCTAGTATAAGGGATCTACATATGTACACATGCATTTTTTGTGAGTATTGTATGCCTGTGCATGCCTGTGGTGTTTTTGCGCATGTGTGTGGCATGGCCATTCTGGTGTAGGTGTTTCTGTGTGCAGCGTTCGTTTGAGGCTGATGTGATTGTGCTAATGTGTTGTGTGTATGGGTATAAGCAAGGTATTTATGCATGTGGGGGGTGCGTGTATGTTGTGTGTTTTGTGTTCATTAAACACTGGATAGATGTGCAAAACTATATTGATAAATTGACAAAATAACGTATTTGTAGCTAGCAGATAGTGTGTATTTTCTGAATGTGTATATGATGCAACCTTGAGCCCTGAAGCTCGAAGGACCACATGCTCTGCAACTACTGTGCATAAATCATCAGCTGTGCGACCTCTCACTGTAACAGCAAACCTTATAAAACCTTGTGCTATGCAGTGAAATGTAAAAGTAACCAAACACTATTTAGTAAAAGTTACCAAATTCAACAGATGAAATTTTGTCTTAAAAATTGTACATCCTTGGTTTTGACATAGCTGTATAAAGTATATGCTGTGATGTACGCAGAGACTATTAATTTATCTGAAAGTCATACTTTGTGGCAAAAGGTTAGCAATGCCAATTATAAAATATACCAGTTGCATTAAATATTTAGTTCTGTGGTAAATTTGGATTATTCGCCTTAATGCCATCAGGTGTATATCATGCCACATTGTATAACTCTTGGTGGCTCTTTATTGAACTGAATTGAATTTTGATCAAGATCATTAATAGTACATGTGAAGATTAATATCCCTATATACAGGACCACTGAAATTATCAGGCAGGGGATGACAAAATTATGCAGCAGGGTTGACTAAATTATGCCTCGAGGAAAGACAAATAATGTGGTGTAATGAGGCACATTTTGTGAAAGTATTACTTCATTACTTCATGTACACTTTTGTTCGCTATCTCGGCTCGGGCTGCACCTCAGTTGTACAAGTTTACTACCCAAGTACAGCAATAAGCAACAGAATTAGTGATCAGTCAGCCTTTGCGAAGGGCCTTCAACTGTGCAGCAACACATGCTGCAATATTTTTTATCAACTTTTGATCCATTTGAACTAGAAGTGTTTTTAATCTGCAGATTATTCATCAGATAATGGATTATGTGAAAAATGTAGCAAATCCATAATTATGCAGAAAACACCATAGCCGCAAATTCCAGAGGCCCGTCTAGAACCTGGGAATAACCCTGCCGCACTAGTGAGAATAAATCCAGCCCAGCACAATTTCTAACTTGACATAAAACGGTTATATACTTTATAAGGGCATCCGGCAGAGAACAGAAAATTGCACGTATTCTAGTAGGCATTGAAATTCCACATTATGTCTGGTTATCCAATGAGGAATGGATTACCACTATCTGAATAGTATAATGCATGCCCATTCTACAGTATATTACTGTGCGCATTCAATGCAGAATAAACTGTAGAACACTCTAGGAACCTCAGCACAGAAACAGCCATAATTGATGCGCAGATGTCACTCATAGCCCTGGGCCCTAGTGCCACTGCACCTGCTGCATCATTGGCAGCGAAACCCCTGTCCCTTCCTCCCCAGCACACACGTTCCCACTGCAGGTTGCCTCAGACATAAGCTAGGGTTGCCTCTGAACTGTTTTCTTTTTACCAGCATAACCAGTATTTTAATGTCTTGGCCAGTAAAAAAATATGGAAAATTATCTAAAACTGTTGTTTTCTCTCTATTACTACATAATTAAAACAATGCAGTTTAAAATGTATTCTAGAGGTTCCTTGATGACCTGGACGATATGGAGGAAGCACTTAACAGGGGCTTTCTCTGTGGCCTCTTCTGCTGTGACTGGGAGGGCTAAAGGTCATGTTTGGGTGGGCATGGCCCACCGGCCCACCTGCTACAACCAGGCTTGCTCACCAGATGGAAGAAATGTACAGGTCCAGTTCATGAAAAGAAACCAGTGAAAGAAATTAAAAAGAAGGGGTTATAGTTCTTTCACAGTCTCATCATGTTAGAACTGAAGCATTTTCAATTATACAACAAAGCCATAGTTGCTGCTTTTTAGGTTTTGACTGGCGATGCGTACGAAGTACGCATGCGCCAAAAAACCTTTTGATGTGTGTGTGGGGTCGGGAATACGCCCCCTCCTCCCATTGGCTAGCTCCATAAATGGAGGCTACCCATTGGGAGAGGGCTCCGTCCGTCAATCTCGGACCAGATTCGGGGGCGTTCCCGAGAATTTTTGGCTTTTGGCTACGTCAGCCGAAAGCCTCTTCTCGGGAACGCCCCCGAATCTGGTCCGGGATTGAGGGCACCCGCCTTCCACTGTGCCCCTTCCTGATTGCCTTCGGGTTAGAACTTGAGCCCTGGCTGCATCCCCCGCAAAAAAAACAAGGATTTGAAAAGATGCTATGTTTGCCATCGAAACACAGATCCCACTTCCTAAACGACCGCTGGTGGAATTAGCGTTTAAATAATGTTGGTGCTGTTGAGATTTGCGTTAGTAAAGCTATGCCAACATTTTACAGGCAGAATGGAGGGTAAAGACGTTTTTGAGTGACATTACTGGATTGCTACGACTTGCCCCCAGAAATACTAAGATTGAATTTCATCGCGTGTCCCATCCTCCACATGATGTGCAAGTGTTGACGACCCCCAAGCAACGAATCCAGGTAGGCATTTGGGATTTCCACAGACGGTTACTATTCATGAGATACATAAATATGTATGTAGAGGATATGAGAGGGTTCGTTTGCTATTTACTGAAAATTCGACTTAGTGAGGAATTCGAGGGCCGGTTTTTAACTTTTTAGAGCCCAAACTCAAAATCAGATGCCTGAACCCTGGCTGCTGGCGTGTGCCCTATCTAGGTCTAGGCGGAGACGTCTTCCGTCAAAGAAGGTGGTCAACAGTGTTTATACTGTAAATAAACAGGTGGAACCCCACTAAAGATTGAAAGATGTCCGGCTTCTGTGTGCGAAGGAGCATAAAGACCACAAAGCGTCCCTTACGTTTCAATATTATGCCCGCATTCAGCCTTAAAAGTTACAGATTAAAAGCACGAGTTCGGAAAGACACCGCCCCACCCCTCCCCCCCGCCCCTCCCTGGCAGCGCCCCCGGCCAGGAGGAACGCCAGCGCCAGCCACCAGCAGCAACGTGCGAAAACTGCCCGGCAATCAAAGGCATCTCACGTCCAAGTTAAAAAACAATTTGATTCAGTAATTTATTTCTTTTTTCGGAGCGTACAGAAGAAAAGTCGCGGAATGGAAATAAACACATTTTTCTTTTCTGCTTTTTATGATCATCATAACAGAGGAGTAATGAGGTTGGAAAACAGATGTGCGCAAAGCAAGCACAAGGCTGACACTAGGCCCCCCACGCTCTGAAAAGCAGTGGTAAAACATTTACAAGCTGCTCGGAGCCCTGCATGGGGAGTAATCAAGGAGGGCTGACTTTAAAGGGGTGCCTGACACTGAGCAGACCCCTCTCTGCTGGTTACTGTGCAGGAGTCTTCGGGCAAGGCCTGCCTTGATATTGGCTGCTATCATCATTCACTTCTCATAAAGATGGGGGGGTAGAGGGGCCTGGCGACACTTTTCCTGCGCTGGCCTGTCCCTGGCGCCGTCCGAAGCAGGCACAATGACTATTGCATAGCGGCGAAAAGAGGCGAAAAGTCCTGAAAAATCCAATCACGCCCTAATAGAGGCCTCGAAGGGTGGTCCACCAATCGCCTCCTTTGGAAGATGGGCACCAGGACATTACTGCTCTGCACAAGCAGCTTTTATAATGACAGATCTTTCCTGGTGTGAACCATTTTAAGAGTCACCTGAGGCCTGATGCTGATGTAAGTCTCAAATCTCTAATGTGAGCACGCACACCCACACAAATGGCTATTTACGATGTTGCCCTGATTCATAAAACTTTTACTAGATAAATCTTTGCCCTTTGTTATTTACCATGCGCCTGTTTCCCGTAACCCTGCTCCTGTGAACAGTCGGAAGTGCAGAAATTCTGCAGCTGTATGGTTTGGGAAAAGACACATTTGCTAAATATTTATTTTCTATTTCAACACAAGGAAAACATTTTTCAGTGTTAAGAAAGTCCTACTAACACCCACTTAAAGAGTGGGGCACTATGGGCGCCTTTCTTATACTACCTCCACATTCAGGCATAATCTTAGTAGTACACTGAGTGTCCAACCCCCATCGCTGCGGGATGGAGACTGCCCGTCATGTAGTTGGCGGTTCCACCTGCCATATTATGATGAGACCACTGTGAAGGTGGTTGGAACCATGCCTTTTAGTATTGCGGCTTGTCCTGCGGCCCAGCACAAGCAGCAGTAGTAAAAGGGATGTTTGAGGGGCATCACATGTGTCCCGTTGGCTACATAGTGGAGGCCCCATTTAATCCCTATGGCAGTGCCTGCACAGGCACCGCCTTCATTGTAGGAATTACTGACCGACCGCCACCCAGCCAGCTCCTTGAGCCTGTCGGAGGCAGCTCTCTTTCCTCTCGCCCTCTGTGCTCCTACCACCGGTATCATAATCCGGCAGTCGAACTGCTGCCCTAGATATCGGGCGGATTGCCACCGATGGTCTGTCGGTGGCTGTCCATCCGACATCGTGATGAGGGCCTATGTGCTGCAAGTGCACTGTAAAAGTGTATATACCCATTGTTAATACTTTGAGGGCATTCTGCACACTTGCATTTAACACCACCATGACCTATTGTAGCAATAAAGCTCTACAATTTCTAAGCACAGACAATGTTTTATACAAGTAACTTATACAACGAGCACAAAAGGATTTAAGAATTGGCTCCCTGGTGCAAAAAAAGGATACTGAAAATTAAAAAAAGCTTTTGTGCTTGTAACCCCACCAAGATATCTATTCCAAGGTTGGGTGTACTTTTGTATAATTTCAGTGGGATATGTCCTCCGCTGATCTTGCGTCTTTTACAAACTTCACCTCACCTGCCCAGCAGTAGCATGAAATGCATTTTAGTGCTGTCGCCAGTTGAGCCTCTATTTTCACCCACCCTGTCTGACTGCAGCACTCTACTAAATGAGGTAGACTGGCTATAATTTCAAGTCGGTCCAACCTTTCTTTAGATCTATTAAGAAGTCAGTCTTTTATTTTCGTAAAAAGGATCAAAGTCATTCTACTCCTATTTGTTGGTGTTATTTTGTAACTTAAAATGATGTGAAATGAAGAAATGATGAAAGTTGACAGATGTGGATAAATAACCCTGCTCCAAAGTACGCAGTCCAGACACGCCTCCATGCTTTTACCATGGGCATGACTGAGGACCTGCCATTTGGTAATCTTGGCTAAATAAACCGGGCATTGAGAGCCCTGCTTACTTATTGTATTGTACCCCTTTTCCCTTTGCCCATCGCAGCAAAAAAATTGTTTTGAGGACTGACGGGAGGGAAAACCTGTGATATTACTTTGGGAGGGACAGAAGGGGACAAGGTATGCATAATGCCATTTTCACTACCCTAAATCAGCGTTCATGCTCTTTAAAACTATCATAATAATGTGGCCGTTTCCATGATGAATTTAGTGGTAAATATCATGGAAGATACTAAATCGGGCCCTCAGCCAAAACTATCCACAGTCCCATTTCCCATCACACAGATGAACTTTCACAAAAAGATGTACGCTCCAAAATATATCCATATTTACATCTTAAAGATTAACCCCTGATTAATTTGCAAGCAGACCTGTAGACTTGGGGGGCGCTTTGTAAACGCATTTTGGGGGCACAAGTAGTGTATCTGACATTCATGGTACTGAGGGTGATGTGTCTGATGGGAGAAGCATGGAGCAGGATTAGTAGCAGGTACAACAGTTCCAAGGGATTCTGTCAGATGTTGACTATGGCACTACGGTTACGTACTGCATTGCATGATTGGCCCTTTGAAGAAGGTCTTGCAACTGTATTGTGATCAATAAACAAAATAATTCATGTGGACCATGTATAATGTGTTTTGTTATTTTTGGGGTTGGAAAAACCAATAAAGGTTTTAAAAAAAATATTTTAACCCCTTATTTGAACTTCTGAATCCGTTTTAAGTTTACCCAAATGCAAAAGTTACGGTCTCAATTTTCTTGCCACCATTTTAAGAAAATACCACTATTAGAACAAAAATGGCTACATAGAAAAAATACACTCATATCCTCCCTTTTTAGGTTTTGCCTGGCGAAAGCTGCGCTCTGCGCAGCTTTTTCGCGCAGGCGAAAACCTAATGAGTATAGTAGGGGAGACAGGAACGGCCCCCGTCTTCCATTGGCTAGCTCCATAAATGGAGGCTAGCCATTGGAAGACGGGCCTGTCCGTCAATGCCGGACCAGATTCGGGTCATTCCCGAGAATTTTTGGCTTTTGGCTACGTCACGCTACGTCAGCCAAAAGCCGGGAGCGCCCCCGAATCTGGTCCGGCATTGCCGGCACCCGCCTTCCTGCTCGGGGCCGTGAGAAGGAGCCTCGCTTAGAGTGCGTGGAGCGCTTTTGCTGACCTCTAAAGCCGGTGCCCACCCGGCAGTGTCCCTTTGTTTCCCCGCCGCGGCCCCCGAAGCCGCGTTCCCCAGAAGGAAGCAGCCGTCCGCCTCCAGCCAGGGCCGCGCTGGGATTGGCCCAGTCGGCCGAGCCTCCGCCGCGTCATCGGGAAGAGGAGTGGAGAGCGGGAAGCAAGAGATCTGCGGGAAGCTGTCCAGGTGAATGTTTATTTTTTTGTTTCTTACGCCTGCCCTGACTTACTGTGTATATATCCGGCCCATCCCTGAAATGCCCTTGAGTGGATTCCAGACTTCTATACAAATAAATGTCCTGCCTTCAATGACGTGAAATTATATTTTATGAAGTTAACACTAGGCATTTTCTACTATAAACCGGGTTAACGCCCGCCCCTGCATAGCGTGTTGCTGCCTCAGCTTTGTATTTAGATGTATGAACACTGTTGGATTTAATTAAAGTGCGATTAAAAACAAAGATCGTGTGTGTCAGTGAAGCGAGTTTGCCCCTCTTTTGGCCCATATAAAAGCGCAGGTTTTGTCCTCGCTGGTGTGTTTTGTTTTCCGAGTGTAGTTTTATCTTCGGGTTGACCCCTGACCTTTCTCCGGGTACAAGATGCTGGCGTTTGTTTTAGTCGCTGTGTTTGCTCCTCGACGGTGAGGTGGCCTTGTGTTATTGATTTCTCCGGGAGCAGCGAGGTGTCAGGGTGCCGCCCCTCCCCAAGCCCTAGATAGGGGGCTGGGGCGACAATGGTCTGGGCAGGGGGCTGCCTCCCTGCTGAATGCCCTGCATATAAAGGTGTGTCTGCAGATAGATGCCTTGGAGCAGCCGCAAATCTTCTACAAAATGTCTCTTTACAAAGCTGATTCCCACTCTGTTCTCAGCCTTGGGAGGAAAGGGTACCTTCCACCCCCACCCCCTCACACACATCTCTTTCACCCTCCAACATCGAGGCCTCAACCCCACATTGCTCTGAGAGGTTGTATAAAAAAACAAGTTTTAGCCCCAAAAAATGAATGTAGCCCTAAGTCAGCCTTCCCCCCCTTGCCCCTCCACTCGCTTTCTTCTGTCCCGTGGCAGTTCAGCACACGCCTCAGTAAAGAGAACGTGTTCAGCGATTCTGCAGCAGCAAAAACAGCTTATCACATTTTTACATTTCCGGTGCCTGCCTGAATTGAGGCTCACCCCTTCCAGGACTTTGACGTTTCGTGTCCACCCTCTTTACCTTCACCTCTGCATTCCTCCCATGCTGCGCTTATAGGGAAGGTGCTGAACTCAGTCCTTCGTATTATGTGGCTGTCTCAGCTGCTGGCATTGCCACGGTCCCCCATAAAGGCTTTTTAACCAGCTAAAACCTCTGGAGAGCAATGTGGACCACTCCAGTGTCGCACTGTATTTGAGAATGTGAAAACGTCTGTCTTTGGCTACTACATCCTGCCTTGGCTTTCTAGCAGGGTATGTGTATAAATGCCCAGTATTGACATTTGAAAGTATACTTCAGGGGTGCGTGTATGCATGTGCAGCAGGGTATGTGTGTGCTTTGAAATCTGGGTATCTTTGTCTTCAAGGTGAGTGTGTGTGTGTGTCAGCCTACTGGGAGTATGTACTTCTGTCTAAAGGGGATCTGTGTGTCTGTACATGCGAGCGTCTGTGCATGATAGAGTTTCGCCATTAGTGTGTCTGCACTGTGGTGTGCCTCTGTAGGGAGGGCTGTGTGGTACTGTGCAGGGGTGGGTGCATCTGTGTAGTGTGGTTGTCTCTGTGTAATTGGGTTGTCTGTATTTCCAGTGGTTAAGCAATAGGCGAAGACAAAATGTAAATACCCATTGGTAAAGAATTAGGAAGACAGCATAGAGAATTTCCAGGTTTGAGCTAATAAGACAGAATCAACAATATTTTGGTGTATAGACTCAGTAACAACTGGTGAAAGAGGTAATGAATGTCAGTGCTGGAAGCGAAATTAGTGCACACCCATAAGGCCTAGTACCACATTCAAAATAAAAGCAGTTTTTTATGGACTCTGCTTGTGCCTCCGTGTGCCCCTGTTGCCTGCTTGTGCCTCTGTGTGCCCCTGTTGCCTGCTTGTGCCTCTGTGTGCCCCTGTTGCCTGCTTGTGCCTCTGTGTGCCCCTGTTGCCTGCTTGTGCCTCCGTGTGCCCCTGCTGCCTGCTTGTGCCTCCGTGTGCCCCTGTTGCCTGCTTATGCTGTGTGGGTGTGTGTGGAGGGCTCTGTGTGGCTGTGTGTGTGGGAAGCTTTGTGTGGCTGTGTGTGTAGGAAGCTTTGTGTGGCTGTGTGTGTGGGGGGCTTTGTGTGGCTGTGTGTGTGGGGGGCTCTGTGTGGCTGTGTGTGTGGGGAGCTCTGTGTGGCTGTGTGTGTGGGGGGCTCTGTGTGTGTGTGTGTGTGGGGGGGCTCTGTGTGTGTCATTTGCGGGAGATAAAGCTAGTGGCATTGTAAATAACAATGACATTTATTTATGTTAAAAAAAACATTAATAAAAATGTCAAGAGCAATGCCAATAGCTCTAACTTTAACAAAGGCAAAACCATTGCATTGTAAATGCTTGTTTATTTCATGCGACTAACAAACATTGACAAAGCAAATAGTCCTGGCTTGTTGTAGGTGTAATAAATTATATATATGGATGCTATAACAGAAGTAGCAGAATACCAGTCGGGCAGCACACTATGCTTATCACATATTTTTAGCTACGGTGTTTTAAGCCACATCCTTAATTACCTCGGACTCGCCCTTTGGAGAGACCCCTCAAGTTTTTTCAACCCACTTAAGGCTCTAGAAACAACACCATGTCACTGTAACCTCACGTCCAGGCGCTGTGAATCAGGCATGACTTCCAGGTTTTCAGATTGCCTATGTGCAGGGGATTAGTGAACCCTCTCCCGCCTCACCCCTTGCTTTATTTAGGAACTACAGCAGGAGTGAAGTACTTGATGGGCCTCTTCTGTCTGCAACTCTGCAGACTAAGGAACAGCTCATAATTAATGTGAAAAGGTGGGTGAGTAAGTAAGTGAAGGCATTGCTGCATGTCTTAGTGAAAGGATGAATGGGTGAGTGGATGGATAATGAGAGAAAGGATGGATGGTTGAGTGGAAAGATGGATGAGAGAAAGGGTAAATAAATAGATGTATGGGTGGAATGGTGGATGTATGGGTGAAAGGGTGGATGGATGGGTAAAAGGGTGGATGGATGGGTGAAAGGATGGATGGATGTGTGAAAAGATGGATGGATGAATGAAAGGGTGGATGATGGGCGTGTGAATGGGTGGATGGATGAGTGAAATGATGAATGGATTAATGAATTGATAAGTGAAAGGGTGAATCGATGGACGGATTAGTGAAAGGGTGGATGTAAGGATGGATTAGTGAGTGAAAGGGAGGGTAGATGAGAAAAAAGGTGTATGGATGAGTGAAAGGGTGGATGGATGGATGAGAGAAAGGATGGATGGATGAGAGAAAGGATGGATGGGTGGGTGAAAGGATGGATGAGTGATAGGGACAATGAATGGATTCATGAGTGGATGAGTGGATGGGTAGGTGGATGGATGGGCGAGGGGATGGCTAAGTGAAACAGGGATGAGAGAGAAAGGGAGGATGCATGGATGAGTGAAAGTATGAATGGATGCTTGACAGGATGGATGGGCAAATGGGTGTATGGATGAGTGAAAAGAAGGGTGTAAGGATGTATGAGTGAAAGAATACATAGATGAGTGAAAGGGAGGGTGAAGAGCTGGGAGAAAGAATGGAAGGATGAGTGAAATGGTAACTGGATGGACAAATGGGCGGATGAGTGACTGGGTGAATAGATGGATGGATGAGTAAGTGAAAGGATGGCTGAAAGGGTAAATTGTTGGATGGATGAGTGAATAGGTGGAAGTGTGGCAGGATGAGTGAAAGGGTGGATGGGGTGAAAGGGTTGATGGATGGATGAGTGAAAGAGTAGATGGAGGGATGGAGGAGGGAAATAATGGATGGAAGGATAGATGATGGATAGGTTTGGAAATGGTTGAATAGGTTTGGATATGGATTGCCACACAGATGGAAGGACAGAATGTATGGTGAAAGACTGAATGATGGATGAAAGAATGAATGGATGCCACACCCCTGAGTGACTCGATCCAACATCCCAAACCAACATATGACGTCAGGCAGCAAGCGCCGAACTCAGACTTGAAATGCTCCTTCTGCCTGCCAAAAAGCAGAAACTAATCCCTTGTACAGCGCCGTGGTACCAGAAGAGACGTTCTGCTGTTGCGCTGCTGGGTGGTGCAGCTCCCATGCCACCGAGAAACTGTGCGAGCAGCCCTCCACCTGCTCCAAGACCAAGAGAGATGTATGAGGGCACAGCTCTGTGCAACCCTTTTGTGGGGAAAGGCAGGCAAGACAATATAAACTGCACTTGCAGACAACAGCACCGATGTGACTCAAGTCCCTTCCACCACAATTTTATTTTTATTTTAACATTTTGCACACCTAAGAATATTGTGCCCGGGGCAACCGCCCCTGTGGCCCCACCCACAGTACTCCACTACCTACCAGTATGGATGACATCTGGCTTCTACATCTGGTAGCCCTCAAGTTCTTAAGTAACTTTTCCTTAACATTGGCTTTAAACAGTTATGAGTTATTGTCTCTATATAATATGTGTGGGAAACCCACTGTGGGTAGCTGTGCGCGATACAAGCTTAAATAAATAAATAAAATAAATAAATCTAATGAACTCTGACACCCTGCCGTACATACTTTGGATGAAAAGGACTGTAAAAGATTCATAAATGCACATGAGAGAGGGTCTATGTGTAGATGAGGGGCACCATTGGAGGATGGTAACAAGGCTGGATTGGCCTGAACCGCATCAGGTGTTTCCCTGGGAGTCTAGAAGGGTGGCAATTTTATTACTGGGGGCTGGCACTGCAAAGTTCTTTGTATAGCAAGCAGTTTTCAGGCAACAATAAAAGTGCCCCGAAAACTCTGGTGACTAAGGTACCTGCTGGAGTGAGATGGGAGTTTTGTTTAGTGGCAGTTTGGAATCACCTCAGATAGCACAGAGGGTTATTATGCCTGCTGCAAAGAATGTGTACCATGCCTATCAAAGAACAGTATTTTATGTGCAGAGCTCAGTGGGTTACTGCTTTTGACACTGAGATTCTTTTGTTACTGTGCAGTTCATAGGTTACATGCCTAATCTATCATAGTGAGCTATGAACTGCCATCAAAGAGCTGCATCCAAGCTGCATGGTACAGGTTACAAAGTTAAGTTTTGTTCCCAGTTTTTCATTATCCTGATGTTGCTAAAAAAGGTTTTTGGGGTAGTAATACATTCATATCATTAAAGTCAATGCTAACTACTGTGTTATGTTCAGAATCCTGATTTTTAGCTTCTTTTGACCAAGCACTCTTACAAAATGCATGCCAGTATGGGTGGAGTGCATCCAACACCTTGTAGTCCCTGTTGCAGAATGTAACATTTTCTAAACACATATGACTCATTGTCTCTGTATGTGTGTGTGATGTAAAGTGCTCTGGCACCCTACACTGGTATAAAAGGCGTTATAAAACAAATGAAAAACAGGTGAGAGAGATGCACTGTTGGCGATAGTGAGGGAATCATTGAAGAGCCCAATCAAAGATTGTCGTATCCTGGTGCACTGTAAAGTCATCATTTACTATGCTTTAGAAGCGAATACAATTGATATAAAATGGCAAATGTTTTTTAGAATGCACCATGATTTCCCAGATTTTCTTGGAAGTGGGAACACAAAGGCTGTAAACTGTGAGTTTATTTGTAACACACAACTTTGAAATATCTGCAAGTGAACTGTGCAGATGTTTAAATATATATCAGTAGTTAGGAAACCAGAAATGGGCCACTTCTTTGTAATTCAGACATGTGCTGGAAACAGAGTTTTAATAGGAACAAAACAATCAAGAAACTTTACTTTTTTGATGTTCAAATGATACATATTTGATGAACCCACATTTCCACACATTAGTATTTGTGCGCCATATCGTTTTATCAGTAAAACTGCATGTTGGCATTTTACATCCATTCAATAGAAAATGCTCTGTAGGGAAAAGACAGCGCCTCCTTCTGCCCTACAATTATGCCTTAACAGTGTATACAGTTTCTAGTCTGTAGCACACTTCTGTGCATGAATGAGAATCTGCAGTTTACAGCTCACAGAAATGAAACAGCCCAAGCAGTACACTATTTGCAATATACAGGTAAAATAAAGCGGGCTGATATATGGCTACCACTTGCCAGGTCATTATATAGTAATGTCAACTCCTACCTAACCACTCTCATCCACAATAAAACCCTAACTCTCAGCAGTGTGCAGCCAATTATAGCTCATGCAGGCTGGTTAATAACTCCCTTTTCCTACTTAATGCTCTTCCCCTCACACAAGAACTGTCCGCTATGGGTCTTATCCATTACTAAGTACTGTACCAGCCCCTATGCAAGTCATCACCAGCTGAACAGAAGTGGAATGCTTGAAGCGATCTGACACATAAAGCTGGCCACTCAGAGGACTGCACTCTAGTCCAGCACTGCAGGGCCCAATTAGGTACATCCTATGCGTGCAGCTTTACATCTCACAATGGCACTGATGTGTCTGTAAAACTTACCTTTTGTTCCAAAGTTTTGTCCTGAATTTTGCCCTTCTGTCCTGAATTTTTGTCCTGAATTTTGACCCTTTGTCCTGAATTTTTACACTCAATGTCCTGAATTTGCACCTATGCCAGTTGGTCACCTTACCAGGAACTACAAGAGCCCACAGTGTGCTCTGGGAGGCGGTAGGCCCTAGCGGGGCTGAGCTAGGTCATGGGTGTCAATAAACAGGGGTGAAGGCTGCGCTGTCTGGCGCTGCCTGCGATCCAACTCAGAGCCAATAGAGATCTCGTCGAGACTAGCGGACCTCATTGGGAAGCAGCAGGTTCTGCGAGATCCGAGTGTGGGAAGCACTGCGAATTTTCATATCCTTGAAAGGGCCAACGGACACGGACCAGAAAAATGCTTGTACTCTAACCCATGAGTTGACAGGTGAGGGCAAATGCTGAGCTGACTGGTGCCGCCTGCATGCCCCATTGACGTCAATAGAGAAACTAGCAGGTCACATCATAAAGGAGTCTGAGTCTACACCGTGTAGGACTGGCACGTGCCAACTGGAGGAGTGGATGGGACTGCTCCTGCCCCCTACGCAGGCTGGGGAGAGGCATGCCCCATTGAAACAGAGAGGTGGGGGACAATGTGTAGCCACATACTCCCATTAGCACCAACGAATACAAAACCAGCTGAGGGAGGTACTGAAGTCTAAGCCTCAGAGGAAAGTAGACCTGCTATATTTAGCTAAATTACTTGTCACCATGGAGGAAAAACAGCACATAGTTCAAGTAAAACAGCAGTGAATGGGCATTTATCAAATTATGAGAAGGCACTCATCAAAAGTGCAACCGCTACCAGTCACCCTGTCCACTCAGATTAAGAATGATTACCGGTGTCTGCCGCTAACTCAAACCACGCGGAAGACCTTGATTAAAAAATTGCTGAATGAAAACAAAATTCCCTGCAGTATGGATGATTTTCATTAAGATGCTACATCTAACATCCCACCTGGTGAACAGATATATTCAACTTCTCATGACCAACAAGGTCAAGGGCAATTTCAATAACCTGAAGGCCGCTTAGTCACACTGGGTTACATTCCTGGGTATTAATATTAGTTTTGACTCTGTGTTCTGGGTGGTTGATTATTTTAAAGTTTGCGGGGATCTGAATGGGAGGGAACTGGGGAGGAATCTTGTTTACCAGCAAAGTTTGGGGACTGGTAGGGAAGTGGAGAGAAGAGGGAAGAGTTTGAAATGTACCTCACCAAAATATACAGCATCTATAGATATGTTCATCATTGGCCTATGTTGGAAATCTGAGACAAGCACACTGGAGAACCCCTTATGTATATTTCCCCTTGTATTTAATCTGTAGGCTATTACCATCACTCGTGCTACTTTCCACATTGTTAAACCAGCTAATTTGTCCTGGTTCTTTATCCAAAGTCAGACCTTCAGAAGCATTAGGTCCTTTCAATCTGCCTTAGTCCTCCTGGAAAGGTAGTTTCCATACTGTATTGGGTAAGTTAGTGACCTCCTTGTAGTACCTGCATGCCTGAGGATAATTTGGGTACTCACCGGAGAGGCTACACTTAGACACCTCTAGTACAGACCCCTTGAATCACATATTGGATATGAAGATTGTTGAGCACTCACCTCTTTTTATTTATGAACTCTCAACTACTTTATGAGCTAGAGAACGGTGAATGGGCTAGTTATATTCGAGACTACACACCAACTGGGTTTAATCGTTTCTCAGATTTCTTTTTTTAAATTGAAGTCTTATCTTGTTGCGGACACGTTATACTTGTAGATCAATTGTCTTTGTGTCCTGTCTTAGATATTGGTGTGTCGGCTTCCTGATGAAGGCACTTTTGCAGAAACGCACGTAGTCAATACAGCTTCAAGCCTTCCAAGGAAGATTCATGTTCGTGTTTAAATATGGAATAAGTAATGATGGCTTCTTGTCTTTAGCTGCATACAACTAAAATCATTGTGAATTGGAGAAAATGTCCTTTCTGCTGTATGCTCACTAAAATGGCTGTATCATGTGCTATTTTGTTGTATTAATCTATTGTTAAGGACAATTTCTTAAGCCACTGTTTAACAAACCTTTCACCACTTTTCTATTTTAGTGCTTTTTCTAATATTGTATAAAAAGTAAAACATCCTATATGTTATTTTGAATAGACACGCTTGTGTTTCATTGTTCATTTTTGATTAGTATGTATTGTTGTATGTTAACTTGATATCTACATGCCCGAAGACTCATATGAAAAATATCTCGTTCAAGAATATTTCCAAATTGATAATCGATTTTCCCTTCTCTGAGCAAGTCATTTGTAAACAGGGGTCCCTTTTTCCTAAAATAAAGAACCCCTTATGTTGACCATTTCCATTTAACGCAGAGTGATGGCTCAGTACACCACAGAAAATAGGCGTATGCGTTTATAACACAGAATATGTTTGGCCTCAACAACCCCAAAAAAGGAGACAGCTCCTGACCTGCCTGTAGCGTAGACAGGGAGATGCGGCACTACTTCAGGAAACTCAATTAACCCACCCCAGCACCCATTAGGCATTTAGTAAATATGCGGGATTCTGTGCCATCGCATATTTGACAAATGCCTGTGGACAGAACATAATTGTAAGATGAGGAGTCACAATTCGCCCAGTCCACATGGAATCAGCCACTATGGGGAGATACATAATAGAGCAGGACACTATCCCGATTTCTTGAGGGTATTGTGGGGTATAGTTCAAGGAGTGACAGCCAGCATTATGATCGAGATACAAGACCACGCCGGCTTGTGTGAAGGGGCCCAAAGACATTCTACCTTTTCAGTTGGGACATAAGTGTGACCTCTGTTGATTTTGGCTGGTGGGTATTGGGGTTACCCACCACATTCGAATTACGTACCTAGATTTTCAGAGGAATATACTAGATTCTGAGACACCCAGGCCTAAACTCACTCTGATGTCATGCATTTCACCTATGGTGGTTTCAAAAGTACATCAGAGGGCAGCTGTATCAGTCAACTTCATATGCATCAGCTTCTGTGTGGCACTTCTGGACTAACAGGCTGTAGTAAAAAGAGCCCATTGTAAAGCGGAAAGTTTACTCAGGCTGCTGAGAATAGCACTGGCTATAGTGTCCTCTGTTATCTGCTTTACTGTGCCTGACCGCATAAGCGCTATAACTGTGTTTGAATTCATATCACCTGACGTTTCTAGGACCTTCCGTTTCGTGTTGTTCTTAAATTTAGCTGCACTATGTTTCTGCCTGTAAATAAATGTTATATACTTCTGGCATTTCTGGCATGAGTCTCTGGAGTTTAATACCCATGCAGTGTATGAGTTCCAAACCCTTTACCACCTCCTGAACAAGCCTTCTTCGTTCAACCTGTAATCCCAGAGAGTAGAGTGTGGTGAGCGAAACCCAGTAACCTAACGGGAGTGCAATTGCACCTGGGGTCATAGGGCACTAGTGAAAATGACAACAAAGCACTTCCCACGCGGATCCTGTTGCAAGTACAACCCCCTTCCAACCAAGCACGTTTGCAAGGTGTGGCTCCAGCGCCTCATAAGAGGTATGAAGCACTATACAAATGTAGTTAGAATTTCAGTTTACACAGCGTAGAATAGATAATCTTGCCTACTTAACGATCCTCTCCACAACTGCCTCAATCCTCAAACTAGATGTTGTTAATGCAAAGCTTTAATAGAAACTAGAGGTGGGAATTCTCGCTTGGTCCTTTTTTGTTTAAACTTCAGTGAAAGTGGGAATCAGTTTGTCTGTTTGGAAGGTACTGATGAAAGCAGAAAAAGTCCCATGGTATCAATATTGCATCACTGGTGCAATTGTGAGTTAAAAGAGGTTCTAGGAGATGAGCATGATTTCATCATCAAAGTGCACATTCTCGGTGAGGAGCAGATTGAGGAAGTATTTCCACCAAAATAAGGTGGAAGGCAACCTCTCAAAAATGTGATGTGGGGTGAGGACATCATTTTTCATATACCTAGCTGTTTATTTTAACTATTGTGAATTCGTTTTCATAACTACTTAAATGACACTGCAGCCTTATCATTATTCCATTATTTCATATTTACAAATATTTTAAATGCACTGCCATCCTGTTTTTGTAAGCCTAACTGTTCAAGCATACATAGCCTCGTTCTGAGGTTGACATGACAAAGTGAGAACTGCAAATTTAGTGGTCAGCTTTTTTGTCACAGCTTGTGGCATCGCTTCCGCAATGTCTTCTCACTTTCTCTGCCCGACAAGAGCCTGGCATCTGCTCATTAGTTTCTGTTTCATCACGTTTCCTCCCTTACTGCATGTAGAGAAATTGTATAAACCTAGTGCTGAAATAAATTACATTTCAGGGGCTTATCTTCGGGGGTTGTATGGATTGGAACACCCCCAGAATCATGTTTACATTCAGGTGGGTCCTATCTAGCTGTACCAGCCGCTCCGGTACCTATACTGCTCAGGTCACACGAGCTGGCAGCCGAGGCCCGTGGAGGGAGTTCGGTGGGGCAGGGAGGCGGTGCGGGGGAGGGGCAGGGTGGGGGGTGGTAAACAACAGAATATGGATAATTGCAGGTAAGTAAACAATGTAATAAATAAAACGAATTTCTGAGAGCTGGGCATAGGGCATGCAGGCAGGCAGGGAGGTGGTTGAGTTAAAACATGTTTGCGGGCGAGACTGGGTGATCTGGCACAGCAGGCCTTTGAAATCTTACAGCCTGAAGTGACTCTTATGACATTTGCAGCCGAGCTAGTTTCGGACTCTCCCTTTATGGGGTCATGCATTACTATACGCTTTTCTGGTGAAAATCAGACTGCAGTTGCAGTATTTTACCATTTTGGAGGCCTTCTTTGTGGTGTATCCAGTTCTCAAACCTGTATAGTGCAGACTTGCAGCTGATATGCGGAGTAGTGTATACCATTCTGTAAGTCCATAATCAGAATGATAAAGCATGCCAGAGTATAATACACAGTGCAATTGAATATTGCCCCTATGACCATAAATTTAGTTTTTCTATTTAAAGCAAAGGTGAAGGTTCTTTACCTACGTTTAATACTCAATATTCAATTTAGACATTTCATCAATGTAAATTTACTTCAAAATCACTTTTTTTTGTTTTGTAACACAATTGAAATACATTCGTATTTTCTTTCTGATGCTAATTTACTTTTGTTTGTGCATAATTATAATACATACATATTCTATTTACAGTGCATGAAAAACAAATTCATAAAACCCACAACACTTTTATGGACAATGTAGTGAAACCGAAAGGTCCTACTTCAATATAGTCATATATCGGGAAATTGCACTCTACTTATCCTCGATAATAAATCAATACACTGTCCAAACTGGTGAAAAAGGCCAGAGAACGCCTTAGTACATTTTATATTAGTTTACACCACAGTTTGTTGGCTAAAAAAACAATAAAACAGGATTTTTAAGTAAATTCACATTGATTAAATGTCTAAATAGAATATTGATTATTATATGACCCATTTATGTTTTGATTGTTGACCCACAAATGTGAATAGATATTAGATATTTAGTTCATAAACTGAACAGAAACGTAGGTAAAGAACCTTCACCTATGATTTAAATAGAAACACTGAATTTATGGTCATAGAGGCAATATTCAATTGCACTGTTTATCAGATTCCAGCCTCTATGTTCCTTACCTGAATTCTTCCCCCTTTTTTGAAAAAAAGAATGATACAGGCATCCCTTGGCATGGAATGTATATCCTACAGCAAACACTTCTGAGGTCCAGCCATATGCTGTAGGCCCTTGCCTCTCCCTCACACTGGTATGATAGGGTGACCCTAATGAATGTATATGGCACTCAACATTGCACATAAGAGCTGTGCACACAGCAGATTATTTTCATAGTGAAGCTTCTTGTGTTGGGTCTCAGGACAGACACTTATCCAGGCAGCCCAGCGAAAGTGTGGTCAAACCCTTTAGGTTAAATGTGCTCTGATGCTACACTGGTCTCCTCTACGCACCCCCACCACCCGAGTGGGCAACTATGTCTTTCAGAGCAGCAGTGCCAGTGGTTCGTGCCTAAGGGAGGATAGCTCAGCGCTGGTAGAAGCAAGGCACACAATGACAGCCGGCCTGCTGACGTTCAGCTGGCGCTTGTTAGATGTTCGGCGAGTAGGGTGGGGTGATTGTAGTGATTGCTCATTGGCCAAATGCATCCACTCCCAGAATGTGCGTTTGACCTCTTGGTCGTGGCTTCAAATCCCAGTGGGCCACTCAGCCTTTCATTCTTTTGAAGTCAATAAAATTAATAACATTGAGTTGAGTAACAATATGCATCTTTCAGTAAGCACCAAAATGCCCAGGGGATAAATGTACACTTTACTAATAAGGCCCTATCCTACATTTTCTCCTTTCGAGGGAGCGGTTCCACCGCCAGTTGTCATTGATCATATTGGAACCCCTTTCTTTAATTCTAACCTACCCTCCCCTCCTCGACTTGCTCCTTGTGTGACTACTTAATGGGCTCTTTATTATAGCACAAGATGTGGAGGCTCTTGGCTTTGGATCGGCATCTCCCACCATCTAGCCTCAGCCGCCCCCCACCGTTGTTTAATCTTATGAATCCATTGGAAGCCTTGCCACTGTCCCCCGCCTGTCCTTTTTAGTTGTTTAAACAATGGTTCATTGTTGGGAAATCTCAGGATCACTCCCCACAATATTATTATGTACTAAGCTACTCCCCGGTGGAATTTAGCACTACATTCTCCAACTGACTGTGGAGGAATGGTGCTGAGAAATGACAATTTGTACTTACAATATTCTTGATACTTGCTTGTTATTTTTTCATTAAATATGTTAGACTTCTATGAGCGTTTCTAGGGTGTCTGATTTCTTACATAGTGGCAAGACTAAAAATGGCCTGACGCTGGGATATTCCATATTTTGATGTAGACAAGAATTCAGGATTGAACCCCAAGTCTCTGTTTAAGTGGCAACATCAAGTCAAATAGGGCACGTTGCAGAATGAAGAAGATTGCATTTACTCCATAGTTGTGTGACAGCTTGAAAAATGGGTAGGTCTTGTTGTCAATGAAGCAGGTGCAGTTGTTACCATCTCAGGTAGAGGGGTATTTTGTTGCCCATCAAGAACCCCACACAAGACTTCTTTACTACAAAAAATGGCCATGTGTAGCCTACCCACTTTCCCTCGCCTTTACCCATCATTGATGGTGGTACCCTAGGGGATCACCTAATTTTTCCTTTTGCTTGAATTAGCCATTATTGTCATTGTTGAAAAGTATCCATTTACAATATGAGCAGTACGTGTAAGTGAATGGTTGCTCTCTGCAGGTTGTCTGTACCGGTCTTGATTGGGAGAGCAAGTGTGCACCCTATATCTAATTTCTTTTTTTTTTTTTTGAGTTTCATACAGTTCAAACTAGACCCGAAGATATCAGGTATCAGAGCGCTTTACATGGCACCAGTTTCGTTCCACGAGGATACATTTATTTTTGTTAGGCACATGGAGATTAAGTGATTTGTCCAGAATCACAGGATGTTGAGCGTCATTGCCGAGAATCGAAACCGGTTCCCCAGCTTCGATGTCGACCACTCTAGCCGTAAGGCTATATCCTCTCCCCATATCTAATATCTAATTGCTGTTGGTCCCGTAAGTGTGGCATCAGAGGAAGTGCTGACATTCAGATAGCTACTAGTCACAGCCTGAACCTGAGGTCTAAGAGAAACTTCTTTTCACCAATGATGAATCCTAGATTTTTTTATTGTATCCAGGAGGAAGATTTTTAATTTAAAAATCTCTGTGATCTCAAGAGACTGGATGGATGGTATAGCTTTCAGTCTCTTTATCTCGGGTTTAGCTTGATTTAACTGTTCTGGAGCATCCAGTTTTCAATGCCCTCAAAAGGAGGCCTAAATGCAAGGAGGGTTTATGAATATTTTAAATACCTTTGTGAGTATTCTGTGCATGAATGTAGGAAGACTTCACGGTTGCAGCCTAAATCAAAAAAGTTGTGTAAAGTAAATATTGAATATGGCAGGACAAAAGTTGCTCACTAAGGTATATCACTCGTTACTGTACTTGGATTAGAGAGATATGTCCGAACCTCACTAATTACATGAAGTCACACAGAAGAGACTAAAACCAGCAATAGTACCTGGTCCAACCCCAAAAGAAAGACCAACCTCTCCTAGAGCATGGCATGGTCCTCTGCATTGAAGACAAGACGTCCATCACGACTAAGAGAGAATCTGCACCTTCATCCGTGCATTGAAGACCCTCTTCCCAGAAGCAGAGTAATGCTGACTCTGTCCCACACACTTTGCATAAACCAGATTATATAGGGGGCAAAATGTCTTTGCAATGTATGAAAGATTGCCATTAAATCACTACTACTATTTTCAGTTTTTTAGACAAAACTGGTAAGATTGTTATTGGATAAAAATTAACCGGCTCTGAGGTGGACACATTTGTTTTTTAATATGAGGGGTGATCAAGCGTTGTTTAGGTGATAAGGGGGCAGTTGCCTTCTTAGTGAACATATTAAGAATATCTTTAATAGCTGGGGCAAAAATGTCTTAATGTTGTTTAAGAAGCCAACATGGTGCCGGGTCTTGACTAGCATTAGTTGGTTTTATCGTACATAATAAACAGCGGACACATTCTAATGTAACTGGTTGTAGATGGAAACCTTTGGATGGAGGTGAACTAGGAGTATTCATGCTACAAGCACGAGACAAATCATGGTGTTTAGCAGTCACAACCAAGTTTTTCTATTTTTATTAAATTTCCCAATAAAGTAATGATTAAGAGTGTTGTAAAGGTCTTAAAAGGGTAATAATGTAAACTTTAGTAGAATGTAGCATAGACGAGTTAACCAGTTTCAAGTCCAGCTGTGTAATTAGTGTTTTCTCTACTTCATGCATCCAATAAGCTTTTTTATTTCCTTAAAATGTTTTTTATATATGGATTTGCCATTGTTTGCACAACAAAGGGAGGAGTGCCCAGTGTCTTCCAAAGAGCGGAAGAAAGAATCCATTGAGGGAAAGTACTGTAGGACTCCATGGAGTGTACCTCCCTGGGAGTGACCAACTGGGGCAGATACAAGCTCCAGGAAGACTAGTGCAAGCCAGAGAAGCACACACCGGGTTTATCTGAACTACTAGCAGATGATTCTATTGAGAAGGCTGTTCTCTCATTGCTCTTTTACTCCGCTCCTGCTTCCATCAGTGATAATGCTGCAGACCGGGAATATCAACATCAATACCCAGATTCCCAGTTGCACAGTACTAGAGTAAAAGTAAAATTGCATGTGATTTTACTATGACCAAATGGTAATTCTGCAGCAGCACTAAAATGACAAGTAAGATCCCATGGAATAGGGAATTACCACGTGGGACCAATTTTCTGATCATAAAACCACATGAAATTTACCATGTCATGGGGTTTTATTACATGCATTTTACTACCTGTTCAGAGCATGTGGCAAATGCATGAGCAGGCCTTTGGCTGGGATCGGGCTAAGACAGGAGGCAAGAGGAGTAAAGGAGGGAAGGGGAACTTGTGTTCTAGCAAATACAAGTAGAAAAAAAGCAGAAGGAAGCTTGGTTGCTATTGCAGCCAAAGCCTCATGCTATTTTTCCACCCACTAGGAATTAGGTGGAGCAGAATTCCATGAGAGAATTCCACTCCGCCTGACTCGCACTCAAATCCTAAGTATACATGTTTAGCTACTTGCCCTATGGATGTGTTAGTGCACTCAGTGTTGTACTATAAACTGGAGAAGGTGCTGGTCCCAGAGATTGGCAGCTGACCAACCATTCACTTAGACATCTTCCTCCATGAATCAATGCGCCCTTATGCGGAAAGGGTGAGGTGTTGAGTTTCCTAGGTAACCCACAGGCCTAAAAGTTCTATTTTTGGGATGAACTACTGGTTAGGATAGAGGAAGCCTAGGATTAATGTTATTATAATTATAGTATTTTTTTTAATTGCAAAGGTACCCAGCTGGGTTTCCCAGTGCTCTGCATACTAGGTAAAGTATCTTGGCCAATCATATAGGAGAAAAATTAGAAGAGCCACTTTTTCAAAGTTTTCGAAAGACACTAAGGGGTCGACATCTTCTCATCGAGTTGGGAAAAAAGTTCAACAACTTGGGACTCAGATAAGTAAAAGAGCAATTGCCCTGAGACGTTTTGTAAAATCTATGGGCCACACAGAGATTGTAATTGGTGGAATGGAGTGATTGACTAGGGACTTAGTGTTTCACCAACAGCCTCAGAATACTGGGGACCTATGTTGGACATGGTTTGATGCATATAGCACAGAGCTTTGACCTGGATACGTTTTTCCTCCAGAAACCAGTGGAGGTATTGAAAGAGACTGGATATAGAGTAACGTTTGGTGAGCTGGAATAACAGTCTGACTGCCGTATTCTAGACCACCTATAGATGTTTGAGTAAAGTCTTAGAGGCCCTGAGATAAAGAATGCTGCCGTAGTCCAATCTTGACAGAATCAGGA
The DNA here is from genome assembly GCF_964263255.1 of Lissotriton vulgaris. Taxonomy (NCBI): domain Eukaryota; kingdom Metazoa; phylum Chordata; class Amphibia; order Caudata; family Salamandridae; genus Lissotriton; species Lissotriton vulgaris. Next base: position 246,722 of record NW_028249907.1, read on the forward strand.
CTTGAATAACAGTTAATTGAGGAGAAAATGGTAGTATCCAGTGAATTTCTTTTATCCATTTTAAGACAGTAAAACAGGTAGAGGATAACTTGGGAATTTGAGATGTCATTGACAGTTCGTTATCGAGCCAGAAACCTACGTTTTTCACCGTAGAGACAGGACCTGGAGGAGTTCTAATAGTGGCAGGTCAGGGATGTGGTCACCACAGTTGGGGGGTATTACCTACTAGCAAAACCTCTGTCTTATCTCCATTTAGTTTCAAAGAATTGTTACATGTCCAGGTGGCTACCTTCAGAAGACAGGTGTTCAAAGTGTCTGAGTCATGATCCTCATTAAGATGATCTGGGTGTCATCAGCATAGGAGAACAAAGAGAGGCCACAGCCTTCCCCAATATTAGCCAGAGGATGCACATAAATGTTAAACAGCATCGGGCTCAGAGCGGAGCCCTTGGGGACTCCAAAGGGGAGAGAGCAACACCTGAAGGTAAAATTGGTGGAGAAAACCTGAAAAGTCCTGTCATGCAAAAATGAAGCCAGTGAGGTCAGTGCTAGATCATGGAGACCCATGTCCTCTAGTCTTTTTAAGAGCATCTTTTGAAATACAGTGCCTAAGGCTGCGTTAGGTCAAGCTAGATTAGTGCAGCTGTACTGCCACTATCTAGATGAAGTCTGAGATGCTTTATTACTCCCAGCAAGGTGGATTCAGTGCTGTAATCAGCCCTAAATGTAGGTTGCGATGGTGAAGGAGCTTATGCGTTTCCACACATGATGAGACTTTCTGGTGCACGAGTTTTACAGAATTTGTAGAACAGGGGAAGTAGCGACATTGGCCTATAATTCGGCCAATTTGTAGGATCTAAATTAGACTTCTTGAGTAGGGACAGAAGCATAGCGTGTTTTGAAGCTTTAGGGTTACAGACCTCTCGAAGTAAAGAATTAGAAAGGGCAGTCATTATTTGCAGAAATTTAGAGCTGAGTTTGCTCTCATAGGACAGGGGAAGGGGGTCCAAAGGAAACCTAGACTTTATGCAGGTAACCAAAGTTAGGAAGGAAGGAACTTCAATGGGAGAGTAGGAATTTAAGGAGTGATTGTGACAAATTCCAAAAGGAGTATCACTGTCTGATTCTTTAGGGGCATCGCCTACCAAAGCCCCAGTCACCCTGTGTTCTGACAGGGACTGAGAGGTCCAGGATATTAAAGATAAACAGGCCTGAATATCTGCCACCTTTTTTCCAAAAAAGCAAGCCAGTTCTTCCCATTGCAGGTGTGAAAGGGAGAAGGGGGTATCTTTCCAGGGTCAGATAGCTGTTTAATCACTCTGAATAGAGTTTTGGGACATTTCTGTAGCTCAGGTAGATCGGCAAACTTTATGATATTCTTTCAGAGCTAATCTGTATTCAAGTTTGTCTTCCTTGTCATGGTGTGTTTGCCGAAACCTTTGCAGATGCTTACATTGCTTTTTGACCGCTCCCGGAGAGCATCATTGAAACATGGGGCTGGAGGAAGCAGTCTGGCCTTAGTGATAGGTTTAACCAGCAACGCCGAATACAGTTATGAACCTTATGATCCTTAGACAGGTCTGAATCAACTGACTGACTCAAACTGGGCAATTAGTCTTGTAGTGAGGAATTAAGAGTAGAGGAATTTAGTCTTGAGTCTTGAAAGAATAGTAGGACCCAAGGGCAGTGTTGTTACTGGAGAAGAAATTGTATCTGAAAATGGTACTGAAAAAATAATAGAGGTTTCACAAAATTGGCAGATGGGGTTCAGGTTAGGGGAAATGTTTGACATGTCCGTGAGGAAGAGGATGTGGTCTTACAGATGGTCAGAGCTGCCGACCTTGAAACTGAGAACCAGGTTTGAGTCTTGGAGTCAACATCTTGGGGACAAATCACGTAATCTACCTGTGCCTAAAAACATGGATGTGACCTTGTGTAAGTTATCTGGTGCACATGCAAAGTGCTCTAATACCTTTGGGTCGAGTTTGTGTCATATAAAAGTGCCAAAAACAAAACAAAAAAAAGTACCAGGTCTCTTCAGATACGCAAGAGTATTTAGGGCCATTAGGGCCTGAAGCAGCTGAGAGGAGTTGCTGCTTTCCTCCCAGTGGGAGTCATTGACTATGCACCTTGAGTACGAGACTTGGGAAGCTCCTGCCTCTTGATCCTTCTTGACCTTTCTCCAGCCTTTGATACTGTGAACTATCACACGCTAAAACAAAGAATGAGAATTGAAGGCATAGTACTTAATTGGTGTGAATCTTACCTCAAGGGGAGATTTCAGATGATTAAAATTGAAAACTCTCTCAACTCCAAAGCCTGTGGATCAAGGTGTCCCTAAACGCTCTATCCTTGCTCCAACCCTATTTAATCTTTACATTGAACCTCTTGGAGACGTAATAAAATAGGCTGGGATCCTTTATCACCTCTATGCTGACGACACCCAACTATACTCAAGGCATCCTCTGCACACAAAATCTCACTTCTCGCCACCACCCTCAACTATATCCAAAAATTTATGATGTCTCATCACCTAAAACTGAATCCCTTTAAAATTTAATTACTTCTTTTTTCTACCTCAAACGCTCTACCCCCTTTTCAATCGTGGATGAGTAATTTAAAGATTATTAACAGTAAACCTACCATCATTGACAGTGCCAAATCCCCAATAGTCATTCTGGACAAAAGACTTAACCTACAAAAATTCCAATCAACACCACTGCCAAGAATCCATGCTTCCAACTATGCCTTCTCTGTGGGATCCGAAACTACATTCCTGAGCAAGATCTGGAAACTCTTGTTCAATCTTTGTCACTCTCCAGACTGGATTACTGTAATTCTCTCCTTGCAGGCCTCATCAAGACATACCTTTCTCCTTTAAAATCCATCCTCCGTTCAGCTGCGCATTTCATCTACAGGGTCAAAAAAAATTACCATATCACACCTATGCTGTTAACTCTTTACTGGCTTCCTATTGAAACTAGGCCCATATAAAAGATTGCTTTTATCACCCATAAAACCATTCACACTTCCACACCTCACTATCTAGCAAGCAAACTCAATTTATCAGGTGGCTCTATACCTTCAGGAAATGCTGAAAATCTGCTGCAGGAATCGAACTTCCAAATTTCAAAAGGGAAAAACATGTGGTGCAATCCTTCTCAGGTAATGCAACTAGAATTGGGAATTTGCTACCTCCAAACCATTGCACCGCCAACTCTGTTCAGATCTTCAAAATGGACTTTAAATCTATCTTCTTTCAAAGACCTTTCAGTAACACTACTCGCCAAGATCTCCACCAGGCATATGTCCTCACAGTTAATGGCGTCACCCTGACATACCTGACACCTTTCTAGAGATACAATGACCTTTCCGCTTCAACTCTGTAAATATGTAATTTGTATTTATGTAACCCTGATCGCTTTCATTTTCTAAATATGTAATTTGTAATGATTATGGAATTTGTGAATAGGTAACTCTCACCATGAGTAATCGTAGTTGCTATCCGTATTGTCACCTACTGTCATGTTTCTTGAAATTCCTCATGTAACTTTCTGTGACTCTATTGTAAACAGTGGCGGGGCGTGGGCAGGGTCACAGATGCGGTTGCCCCAAGCGCAAACGTCTTAGGGGCGCAAAATTTGAAAAGAAAAAATATTGGTATTAGTAGCTTTCTCCGATTTCGACATATCATTGAGGATTATTTTTTGCCCATGACGGGGTATTAAGTGATTTGCCCAGAATGGTGCGGTTACTGTGACATATGAGCCCCCTAGACTTGTGTATTGAAGCTGTAGCCTGCATGCCCTTCCTGGACGCTTGTCTGGAAGCCTGTCCTCGGGTTAGGTGAGATGCGCTGCTGTGCTTTCCTCCCGAGGTCTGGACTAGATTGTTGACAGCGCTCCATGGTGTCCCTTCTGAGGAGGCATACGGACTGCACATGCGCAGTTGGCGGACCAGAATTGAGTGGATACACCTAAAGGCTTTCTTCCTGAGCCCAGCCAGGAGAACGGAGGAGCAAGTGCTGCTGGGGTACAGGGAGGGTGTGTGCTGGGTGCTGCACCTGAGTCGCGCTCCTGCTGTTTTTACTACATGCACTTACTACGTGTGGCCGGGTGCCGAGTTTGTCCGGGCAGGGGGGATCTTTACATCACTGTTAACAGGTGAACATCGGTCAGGTGCCACAAACCCAGTAGATTCAGGTTTATAGTCAATGGAATGCATTCTGGGATTTGTAGTTTACTGGATCCTATTCTGGGTGCACTTTAGGTACAGTTACCACTGTTACTTGGTGTGCAGCCCATGTCTAATGAGGAGGACCTTTGGCCCTTAATTCTATTAACCTCCACATGCAAGAGACACTTGAACTGTGCCCAAACAGCTTCCCATGCCTGTTTAAACAGCATGGAGCACCAGAAGTTCCAGTTCCGGTGCAGTGCATTGGGGGGATGAGGAACTCCCCTCTCCGTTGTCCCCACTCCCCATGATTTTATTAGGTGTAAATGTTTGACCACATCCTCCTGCTCTCTACTCCTGTGAGGGGAGGATGGTTCTCTTTGTGGACAGTGTTCTGTTATATTTATTTATAAGACCACACATGCACCAAATGTTTCATGGTGCTAAACAAAAGTGGGTAAATATTGAGGGAATGAAAAGTCTGATAAAAAGAAGAGCGGCCAGTATGCCCAGCATTACAAACCTTGTTTGAATATCCATATTTGGGTTTTGCCTACACAGTGCTTGCGCTATGTGCACTGTGTTTGTGAAAGTTTTTGTATTGAATATATCTTAAAAAAGGCTTTCATCCCGCTTTCTGGCTTTCATTGCTTTTCAATGGTTCTGTGGCTTGCCACTTACTTTTCCTCCATTTCTATTGGCTGTAGCATTTTTTCTTATATTTACCAATGCTATTTCCTACTGTAGCTTCTCTTATCAGTTTCCCATCGGCAAAGTACTGTATCCATCCAGTTTTGGAGAACTATTTTCTTACGATTTTGCCTGCACAGCACTATAATTTTAAGTGATCACACACAAACACTGGATACAAGTGATGCACAGAAACATTGCAGCGTTCTCTATGCACTGATTTTTATGCTGTGGAGATCCGCCGATGTAGCTGTTATTGCTTTCCCTGCTCCAGACAAGTGAGCACAACTTAGTGCCACCCGGCCACAAGGCGGAACATACTTGAGTGAGGCTAGGGTGCACTCAGTTGACCCCCCGGGGCCACCAAGACTTGAACCGCAATGCCAAGCTCCCAAGTCAGCAGCTCTGGGTCCCACACCACATCCTACAGCACGGTTCTCCACAGGCCCGGTTCTAGGGGGTGGGCGGGGTCGGCCAGGCCCACCCAAACATGAGCCTTGGCCCTGACAGTAAATCTACCACCGATGTACAACAATAAAAAATGTTCAGCTAACTGGTGATTTATGATCCTGCTGGGGAGCAATCATTTGTTTGTTGGTAGTTTTTAAATGTAGATAAACTTTATGTTATGTGGATAGCTTAGTGGGTTACTAGCTTTGTCACAGAGATTATTGTGTTACTTGCAGTACAGGAGTCACTATCCTAACATAGGACAGTGAACTATGAACTGCCATTGAAGAGCTGCATACAAACTTCCCTTCCTTGTGATATACTTAGAACTTCCCCAGTCTTCCATTATTTTAATGTTTCTAAAAAGAGTTTATCAGTAAAGCCAACCCCCTTCCACAGGAGTACTCTTTAAATCCCGAGTTTGTGCTTCTCCGGACTAAACTCTCGTATAATATATTGCGAACCCGAATGGATGACATGTGATTTCTACACTATGCTATCCCCATTGGCTTATGGAACATGCCCCGTAAACTAATTTATGGTCTCTGTATAAAGTGTGCATGATGTAAAGTACTGTGACACCCTACACTGATATGAGTAGCGCTACACAACAAGTGAAATGCATATGAGAGACGGGCAACGGCGAGATGAGGAGCACTGGTAGTGAGGGAATCCGAGGAGTAGTTCATGGGCTGGGGGTGGAGCTACGGAGAGATGAGGGCCACTAGTGGAAGGTGGTAGTGAGGGAATCTGAGGAGGAGGTCATGAGGGGGAGGGACTACGTAGAGACGAAGGACACTGTTGGAGGGTGGTAGTAAAGACATCTATGGCTCACTGGTTAGAGGCGGCAGACCCGAGAGCAGAGGACGGCCCGGGACCAGGGTTCGATTCCCGGCGCGGCAGGTTTCTGGACCAGGGTCAGCGGACTCGATAATTCTCTCGCCTCGGTGCCCACTCTGATCAGCGATCACACTCGGCAACTCTGGGCATTAGCTTGCCTCATCTTCACTAACGGCCCCACCAGACCGCTGGGGATGCCTGGTCTCACCCTGGAGATACCCATTAAGGGACCATCTCTCAGGGAAGCCAGGAAGGGTTTCGCAGCGGTCGAAGCGCCTTGGGACCCTACGGGTAAGTAGTGCGCTATATAAATGCCTATACATTACATTACATACATTACATTACATTACATTACATTGGTGGGGTGCCAAAAAAAGACTTTCGCCCTAGCACTAAAGCCCTTCCTGTCATGGCCTTTCTGTTTTTATTTATTTAATTAACAGTTGGGTGATTAGGAAAACTGTGGAGCATACTTTAAAGTGCATGCTAATTACATTTACTGCTATATTCAAGGTTTCAAGTTTGAAGGTGATTTTACAAATGTTTTTTACCAGGAATAATGAAAGCGGAACCGGATGGTGGCTGGTATGGGGCTGGGGACCAAGATCAGCTGTGAGAGAAGGTGCACGGGAGAGGGATGGTAAAAAAGTGGATAATCAAGCCTGTAAGGGAGTGCGCTGCAGAGTCAGGGGTGAGGTGGAGGTAGTAATAAAGAGGGAGTCTCCCTGAAGGCTCGGACAGAGGGTGCCCAAGTAGTGTCACTTGGCTGATACTCTCAACTTAGAAACCTCCTCTTCCCAGCAAATGGACATTACATGGAGAAAGAGTTATAACATTTAGAAGGAGATTTGGAAAAGATTGTGCTTTCCTGGGCCAAGTAACACTAAGGAGACATAAAGGAGGGCCCAGAAGCAGTCCTGGCTAGACATAAGCGACAAATCGAGCCCGCAGTGGCCCACCCAAATGTATCCTTGGCCCACCCACATAAAACTTCCTGGAGTCGGGCCTGGTTCTCCAGCTCCTTCAGAGGACCACCAGGGCATAGATAGAGCACATGAAGCAGAGCGCCTTAGTTGCATGCCGGCCCTGTCCTCTCTGTTCTGTTAGCGCATGACAAGCTGTGACTGCGCCAGCAGACTGCAGCTGCCTCTTCCAGTGGGAATTTGTAGGCTCACTTGGTACCTTTATAAATCATCCGTGAAACATTGTTGGCTGCAGTGAGATAGTTGAATAGGACAATAAAGATAAAATGATTCCCTTTTTTAGATTGCTTAACGTCTTCTTTAATATTCTATCACATGCGGCACATCCAATAGAAGAGACTCACGATGGTGTTTTCAAGGCAAACTTCTGTTTTGATAATTAAGCTCATACCTTCATTTGTTAGTCCTGTGAGTATATTTTGATGTGACATTTGACAGTTTTTTTGTATGCTATAAAGTGTATATATCTTAATTGTCTCAAACGTACACTGAAACATAAGGCAGGCTAATGCTTTCAAATCGGTGCTGATAGCAAATACATTTTACATCTGCTTGACCCTTTTGATAAATCCATTTTGCTTATATTCGGAATGCTCTTTTTCTGATTTAATGGAGTGAATCTGAGGTAATCTTGTTGTGGGTGACCCGCGGGGAATGGGGACTCTCATTCTGCCTGTCCATTTTTGTGAGCTCTTCCGAAACATGTCCTGTGTGATTTAAAAGTGGTGTGCCTGCACCAATCAGCGGGTCTTTGCATGCCAGTCACAATTCTTTAATTCCCTGCGTGTTAGGTTAACGTCCTCCTGATAGTCCTCATATGTATGTTCTTGGCTTTCATTTTTTAAAATACATATTTTAGGTGACCCTTGCTGGGTCAGAGAGCCCATTGTTCCTAAATACAACCCTGTAGATTCTGAACAGTTATTGTACTAGTTTAGTGTCAAAGGTCAAAGAAGGGCTCTTCAGGGAAACAGGAATAATAGTGTCTGAGGGAAGGAAGGGAATGTTATTGAGTGATTCTTCATTCGGATGTCAGCGGTTTTTCTACACAGTAATCCACCACCAGCGTTTCATTTTACAGTCCAGTAAAAAGTGCAGTTTTTTAGAACTATGACCGAACAGATTAGAATAATGTTAGCATGACTTGTGTTGTGACAAATGCAAAAATAACAGTTGAGGGACAGAATGCAGAACAATGTCATACATTCACCCCAGTACAGAGATCTGGGTAACAGTTGAGGGACAGAATGCAGAACAATGTCATACATTCACCCCAGTACAGAGATCTGGGTAACAGTTGAGGGACAGAATGCAGAACAATGTCATACATTCACCCCAGTACAGAGATCTGGGTAACAGTTGATGGACAGAATGCAGAAGTCAAGTCAAGTCAAGTCAAGTCATAACATTTATATAGCGCACTACATACCCAGAGGGTTTCAAGGCGCTTAGGAAGGGGAGTAGGATTATTTGTCAAATATCCACGATTTAAGCTGCTTTCTGAACGCTAGGTGATTCTGGGTGAGGCGAAGGTAAGCGGGGAGTAAGTTCCATGTTTTGGCAGCCAGGTAAGAGAAGGATCTGCCTCCCATGGTGGTCTTGTTGATGCGAGGTACAGTGGCGAAGGCTTGGCTGGAAGAGCGAAGTTGGCGGTAGGGGGTGTAAAAGGACAGTCGAGAGTTGAGGCACTCTGGTCCGATGTCGTAGAGTGATTTGTGTGCGTGGGTAAGCAGTCGGAAAGTAATCCTCTTATTGACGGGTAGCCAGTGGAGGTCTTTAAGGTGGCCAGAGATGTGTTCGTTGCGTGGGATGTCTAATATGAGCCTGGCTGAGGCGTTTTGGATTCGTTGTAGTTTCTTCTGGAGTTTTGCGGTAGTACCTGCGTAGAGGGTGTTTCCGTAGTCCAGTCGGCTCGTGACCAGAGCGTGGGTGACTGTTTTCCTTGTTTCGGAGGGGATCCAGCGAAATGTTTTTCTGAGCATGCGAAGAATGTTAAAGCAGGAAGAGGATACGGCGCTGACTTGTCTGTTCATTGAGAGTGAAGAATCCAGGATGACGCCTAGGTTCCGTGCGTGGTCTGTCGGGATGGGTGCTTTTCCGAGGGCTTCCGGCCACCAAGAGTCGTCCCATGCAGAAGGGGATTTACCTAGGATGAGGACTTCTGTTTTGTCTGAGTTCAGTTTCAGACGGCTTTGTTTCATCCATTCGGCGACTTCTTTCATTCCCTCGTGTAGGTTAGTTTTGGCGGTGCTGGGGTCCTTGGTGAGAGATAGGATCAGTTGAGTGTCATCCGCGTAAGAGATGATGTTGAGGTTGTGTTGGCGGGCGATGGCCGCGAGGGGGCTCATGTATACGTTGAAGAGGGTGGGACTGAGTGAGGATCCTTGTGGTACGCCGCAGATGATTTCTGAGGCCTCGGACTTGAATGGTGGGAGGCGGACTCTCTGCGTTCTTCCGGTGAGGAACGAGGTGATCCATTCCAGTGCCTTTCCTTGGATTCCGATGTTTCTGAGGCGTTGTAAAAGGGTGCTGTGGCAGACTGTGTCGAAGGCTGCAGAGAGGTCGAGGAGGATGAGGGCGACTGTGTCTCCATTGTCCAGTAGAGTTCGAATGTCGTCTGTTGCTGCGATGAGGGCGGTCTCAGTGCTGTGTTTGGCTCGGAAGCCAGATTGTGAGGGGTCGAGTGATTTGTTGGCTTCGAGGAAGGCGGCGAGCTGGTTGTTGACAGCTTTCTCGATGACTTTGGCCGGGAATGGAAGAAGCGAGATGGGGCGGTAGTTTTTGAGTTCGGTGGGGTCTGCTGTTGGTTTTTTCAGAAGGGCGGTGAGTTCAGCGTGTTTCCAGTCTTCTGGGAAGGTAGCGGAGTTGAAGGAGCAGTTGATGACGTCTCGGAGGTGCGGAGCTATGACGGAGTCTGCTTTGTTGAAGATGTGGTGAGGGCATGGGTCTGTGGGGGATCCAGAGTGGATGGAATTCATCAGGCGGATGGTGTCCTCAGTGGAGATTGGGTTCCAGGCGTTAAGGGTGTTAACGGGGGGAAGATGGTCAGCTGATGGTAGGGTGGGTTGGCTTCCGGGTTGGTTGTCAAAGCTGTTGTGGATGTCAGCAATCTTGTTGTGGAAAAAAGAGGCTAGGGAATCGCAGAGGGTTTGAGAGGGGGTGATGTCGTTGGAGTTGGCCGAGGGGTTGGAGAATTCCTAAGCCAGAAAGGTTCCAACACTCAGATGAGGTTCACGTTATTTCAAGTGCTCAGTTTCATGACGTTTAGCATGTTTTAAACATCTCAAGATGAAGTTACAAGTGAGCAAATTAATTGTGAGCACAGAAGAAAGAGAACCCGAAGTGAAATCCGTTGGCTGATGGAAAAAAATGACTCAAAATGCAGTATGCCTCACAGGTTGGGTTTGCATTGTTAGCAGTGAAAGGAGTAAAGCCATAAAATGACATGCATTTATTTATTTTTAGGTTTCGCCTACACAGCACTTGCAGCTGTGTTTGTGAAAGCTTTTGTGTTGAATATATCTTACAAGGGACTTGCATACCGCATCTCAGGAGAAACTATAAAGTGAAGGCCAGTTGCAACAAGCATTGGTAATGCTTCTGTTTAGCCTATGTGATTAATAATAGGCAGTTTATTGTTGTAAGTTGAAGCTTAGTGAGCAGTTGTGCAATATAAGTTACTGAAACCTTAATGCTTTCTAGGCCACTGCATTTTCCTTTTTTTTAGCACTGTGAATATGTTGAAAGCTATGATCCTCCTTTACACATGCCTTTCTCCATAAACAAGTCATAACACTTAACGGAGTTTCAGTAACTTATACTGCACAGCTGTTCACTAAGCTACAACTTGTAACAAAATACAGCTTATTATTGACCACATATACGAAACTGATATATTACCAATGCTTGTTTGAGGATATAAAGGAATTAAGATCAAGTCTTAGACGAAGATGTATTAGAGCGATCCACTCCATTGAAGTAAAAAACTGAACATCTCCCTCTACTGCGCCTCTGTTTCCTTTATCTAGGGACTGGACTGGTGAAAATGACTAATTACGTGCTAACTCATCGGGTTAGGGGGTGCAATACTTGCCTTGCTCCGGGCTCTGGTACCCCACATTACGCCACTGATTGGAAGGAGCTCTGACATCCCTGGGAAGTAGTGGCTGCTACCGGCCAGGGGTGGTGGGGAAGTGGGGAAGGGCAACGAGGGAGGGAGGAATAAAAAATATATATATACTTACTTCTTTCCCGGCGTACTGCCGGCAACCGCCTCTTCTTTCTCTGTTCTCCTCTCGTTAGGAAGCACGCAGCCTCCCAGAATCCCCTAACCAATCACAACGCCGCATTAGCAGAGTTGTGATTGGCCTGAGCGCCCTGGTTCGGCGCATAGACAGGACTGCCAGGCTGTGCATGTTCTCCACCCAGTTTGTAATACAGCCTGCTTGGAGAACGTGCAGAATGCGCATGACGCTTTGGCTGGCTTGAGGCGGCTTTAGGTGCTGCCACCACTTCTCCCCCCTAGGGTGACCAACCGTCCGTAAATTTCACGGACTGTCCGTTATTTTAGTATGATGTCCACAAGGCGTCTGTAATTTGGGGATCTCAAATTACGGACGCCTTACAGACATCATACTAAAATCGTAATGGGAAATCTGAGTAAGGAATGCAGTTTCCCATGCGAGAGGCCCCGTGAGTTTAAGAGTTTTCACTCGGGGCCTCTCGCAGTTATCTTTTAAACTGAAGAGGCTGCCTGCAGAGGCCCCTCCCGGACCTCCCTCGTGCAGACTGTTAGTGACCCATTGTCATTCTGAGAGTGCAGCTGACTAGCACTTATAGAATGACAATGGGCCCATTTGTAGTGACAGCATATGGTGTGCCTTCTCCTGCATGGGACTGTCTATGGCAAAGCATTCTGCTTTTGTCTTGGCGCCATGCTGGAGAAAATAAAAATTAAATAGCTAACAGCGTTTTCACTGTACATTTAAAAGACAGATTTCAACATACAAATAAAAAAATACTATTTATTAATCTGTATTGTTACTAGCACAAATCTTGATTGCAGAAAGGGGCCGATGTCGCTTTGCAAAGTTGCGCGCATACTAAAAAATGTGAAGTGCACGATTGGCTCAACCTTATATAAACTTATTTAGACTTGTATTAATTTTGTTTGTCTATTTACTTACTTATATATTATTGTGCCACCTCCTCCGATATGTCTGTAAAACTTATGTTTTGTCCGAAATTTTTGTCCTGAATTTTGACCTTCTGTCCTGAATTTTTGTCCTGAATTTTGACCCTTTGTCCTGAATTTTTACACTGATCGTCCTGAATTTGTACCATGCCAGTTGGTAACCCTACTCCCCCCTGTGACGCAGGGAGCCCAGCTGTGCCCGCCTGGCTTCAGCTGCAAGCTGAATACAAAAAACAAAATGATTATAACGAATATTATCATTTTATTTTTTGTATTCAGTTTGCAGGTAAAGCAGTGGGGCGATGCTCCTTCGTATCCGCGGGGCAGCCGCCACTGCCTCTGAATAATGTCTGCACGATTTAACCCCTTCGCTGCGGCGGCAATTCCGCAGCAGTGCTAGGGTGGGGACCGAGCGGCGCTCGCATGCTCATGACGGAGCCGCTCCGTCACGAGCCGCGGTTGTGCTGTGCTCATGACGGAGCGGTTCCGTCATGGCCCCGCCCGCTCAATAGAACGCGCCGCGCAGACGCAAAATCAGCGCCGCGCAGGCGCGGCGGCAGGGCCATGCCATGACGGAACCGTTCCGTCATGAGCACAGCGCAACTGCGGCTCATGACGGAGCGGCTCCGTCATGAGCATACAAGGGGTTAAAAAACGCATAGATAAATAAGTAAATAAATAAATCCCCAGGAGGAAGCCCTGTTTCTTTGTCTCTGATGGGAATTGATCATGTTCAGAAGTGTCCCTACAGTGAAGTACTTGTGCTCAGATTCATATCGGGACATGATTACGTTATGGTGGGTTTCTTTCTTTGTTCGAAAAACAATATGGAGGAACCGCATGAACCGTGCTGTTTGTGTTCTGGGTGGAAGCAGTCATCCTCTGCGCTTCATTCCATCCTGCGTGTTGGGCATTGCAGCCCCCCTGCAGAGGGCACCGGAGGGGGCAACGGCCTATGGTTGCCTTAGGGAAAGATAAGGAGAAACCGGGGACAGACGAGTTCATTCACCTCCACCAAAACGACTAATCAGTCTAGTATCAACGGAGCGTGGCTAATTAGAAGACATTATCAACAAAGGTGCCTGCGGAGTGCCTCGCCGCCGTTTGTGTTTTCAAGCTTGTCAGACACATTGCGGTTTCTATAGCAGCATTTTGTGGCTTGACATAAAAAGTGAAACTGGCAAAACTCACAGCTGCCACTACTCCCAGGAGTATTAATAGGAAGCGCTAATAATGCTGATATTGCCTCATCTGGTACCCAGCTTCAAAGGGGACTGGCTTCGGAAGATGAACACAGCTAATGTGGTGGGTGGCGTGCCAGGCAGTGTGGGGCGGGTTTCAAGACCTCAGAAGGGCAGCAGACGCTTACAGCCCTCTGATGTGTGTCTGTGTAAGGGAGTGTGTAGGGGTCTGGAGTGCAGAATGTTGCTTCCAGCTCAGATTGCACAACAGCGGGTTCCTTGGAGGGCCACTATGAGTCAGGACACCTCCCCTTGCACCTGCTTCAGGTGCACTGAAGATGCGGCTTGTGTTGGGACTTCTGTACTTTGCATTGCCCTCTGCCCGTCCTTCTATGCGATTGCGCCAGGGATGTTTTGGGCATTTTCTAAATACTGTTCCGAATTAATGCTGCTGTCCTCTTCAGATTGGATTCAGAATGATGCTCAGTGCTTCCTGCTGTTCTAATTGTGATATTACCATCTATAAGGAAACCCTACGGTATAGAATCACTTCTGGTCTTCATTGATCATTTCTGTCCTGTCCAGGGAAGAGGCACAGCATGTGAAGCATCAGAGCACCAGAGAACACTGTAAACAGACCTGCAGAGTGGTTTGTCTGTATGTCCTCCCTGACCTGGTGACTGGACAACCAGAGGCAAGGATGTACAGCCGCCCGGTAATCCTCTTGACGAGTGTCAGTCTTGATTGGATGCTACAATGGTACAAAGGAGTACCTATGCAACACCTGGGACCGCGCAGCGAGAAAAAGTGGGATGTGTTGCTCGGAAGCCGCATGTGTTGTAGGTGTCTGCCACTTGAAGTGGTCGCATGAGCAAGTGCACGCATGCTTGTATGCAAGTGAGTTCACACCCTGCTGATAGGGCAGTCTCTCATCCCAGCATGACAGAAACCTAGCCGCTGCAGCTCATCGGATGCCCACCTGTGCCAGCCTCCTATGGGGCGGAAGCCGTGCTGGTGGGAGTCATCTTGGAACGGCATCCATGAACATGCTACATTAGTGGCTCTTCTATAGCGACCACAGAAGCCATCCACACGTCACTCAGTCAGGAGAGGAATGACACACAGAGGGGTGCCTAAACAAAGAGTCATGCAGCCAACTCTCAGCACCTAAGCAAACAAAAGAGAGTGGACTATCCAGTGAAGAAAGAAGAGGAGATACAATAATGACACCTCAAGTGCAATCCTTAGCTTACAACCCTTGAAATGCAAACAACACAACCAGCAGACTGCTTTCAGTATGCAGGTAACTAAGAAGGGTTGACCTATGAAACGTCATAGCATTATATAGTTACATACTTGCTTATATAACAGCTATGGCCCACAACCATACAATGTGGTGGTCAGCAGCAAATTATAAATTATACTCTTAAATTCACACGAAACGTGTCTGCCAAGAGTGTTGAACATCACCAGCACTGTACAGCCAAAATACTAGACAATATTAGACCATTTGGAGGACTTTAATATAGTCCACCACTTCTGGTCCCTAATATCTATACAATGTGACTGCTTCTTAACATCTCACAAAGACACTCAGACATGGGATGATAATAAAAATAGCCATCTCAACAGACCCCTCCACTTCTCTCTCCCTCCAACCAGGCCAGCTCAGACACAACTATACACAAAATCTCAGATTGGACACACCAGTTCAGTAACCAGCTAAGGTGACTATTGTTGCATACTTAGGTATGGCAATGTTGATAGGTAATAATTGTTCAGGAATGTTAACTATGCATTAGAATGATAGCTATGTAGTGGAATGTGATCAGTGTGTTCCATACTGGTTCTTTCTAGAATGTTGTTTTGAAGGTTGTTTGTAGTGCCTGGCTTTTGGTGCCACGGAGTTTTCTGGTGAATACACTTCTCGACAATCAACATCCTTAAGTGTCCAGGACATGTTCTTTACGTATTTTTGGGGATGAGCAGGCAGGACATCGAAGTCGAGCAGTCTCATCCTGATGACAGCCCTTCTTCCAATACCCATTTCAACTTCTATAAGGAATTTCAACTTTAAAAGACTCTCGACATTTCCCACTTGCCGAGTGGCTAAATATTCAATTAAATACTTGCGAGATAACGTGTGGGAAATATTGAGAGTCTTTTAAAGTATGCAGTCTCGACAGGAACATTATTTATATTTTTCATGACAACATATTAATCTTTGTGAACAGCATTTCTGCTCATTAAGAAGCTTTATGTTAGGTTTTGCTTCGGACTGCAGTGGATGGCCTACCTTATGTAAAGACAAAGGTACGTTTTTGGTACAGAAAGTTGAGTATTTGGTTTATCTCATCTCTGGCGAGGGAGTTAAACCATAATTACATTTGGTAAGTGCCATTGTGAATCTTAAATACCGAATGACAGAGATAAAACTGTGCTCGATCAGGGGCCTAGCTGAATATTATTAGAAATGTGTACAAGATTTTGCCCACAAATCCGAAGCCTTAAAGATGTTATTAAGGAAAAGGAACAAGTTCATTTGGGGTGAAGCTCAACCGAAGGCTTTTCGGGAGTTAAAAGACAATATTTCCAGTGAGGGAGCTCTGATCCCTATTCAGATCGGTCTAAAGTCTACACTGACTGTAGATGCTAGTGTTGTTGGTATTGGGCTGTAATTGGGCGGTACTATTTCAGGTTCATGGTGGTTCAGAGAAATCTCGTGCATTGACAGGAGTGAGCGAAACTATTCTGTCATTGAGTGAGCGGCACTTCCTGTGGCATGAGCCACAAACTATTTTCATACATTTATTTGGAGAAGTAAGATGGTTTTAAAGACTGACCACCAATGTTCATGCTGTTTATTCGTATCCTTGTGCGGTAACAACTTTTTTGTGTGCACACATTTTTTGACAGTGTGCACAATTAAGAGTTGTGACGAGCCACTTTGTAGTAATCATAAGCAGGTGCTCTTTTGCCTGATGAAACTTGAAGCACTACAAACCCACACAAAAAACAAAGAAACACTATATACAACTGTCAAACAACAGTATGACCACCATTTACTTACAATTAAGGTCAAAACGGCTGCAGAACCACTCTGGTGTTCAATAGCTGGAAGGATATCTTAGTTAGTTAAACACTTGCAGCTGACATAAAAGTACTGATTAACAGCAGTACTCAAGCCCAGCCGTGCTGATTTATTCTTTAATTTACAGCTCTATTTAATCACACAAGTGTGGTATCTAGCACTATATCAAAAGCAGGTTATCACTGCAAAACTATGCTCAAACGAAATAGCATGGCATATGAAAAAGGGTTAAGTTCTGGAAGAGAAGTCTTGACTTATTACTGAGTAAATCTGATCCTACTGATCAAATGAAAATGTGAACTTCACAGTGTTTGCACCAGGTCATTGTATTTATGTTGACTTTTCCATTTCAAATCAGAAGAGAGATTCCCTGCACATTGGCAAATCAAGAAACTAGAGGACTTTACAGCAACACCTAGCAATATATTGTACAAATACGTCTCAAACACTCATAATATTGGTCTGTGAAACAGGCTAAGCAAAGGTTGTACTCCAACATCAGTAAAAATAAATACATGGGGCCTCATTTATGAGGCCTTGCGTCAGTTTTGCGCTGCGGATGCGTCACTTTTTGTGACGCATCGGTAGCGTAAAACATGCGCCTTGTTGCGCCATATTTAAAAAGTGACGCATCTAGGTAGATGCGTCACTTTTTAAACCCCTGCGCCACATTATACCTGCGTCAGGTATAATGTATGCAGAGGGGGCGTTCCCCCGCAAAAAGCCTCGTAAAAGTGACGCAGTGAAATCTATGAGATTTCACTGCGTCACTTTTAGGATGCGGTTGCGTCAAAATCTTGCGCCTGCCTCACAGCAGGCGTAAGACTGACGCAAGCCCTTTCACATGGGGTTTCCCCATGTGAAAGGACGCATTGCTGGAGTTGCGTCACTTTTGTGACACACTCCAGCAATGCGTCACTTTTGTGCTTACAGATGCGTCAGAAATACTGACGTATCTGTAAGTCCTTGCGACATGATGCGTCTTACATTAAATATGACGCATCATTGGTGTCGCAAGGAGTGCGCAGTGAAAAGTGACGCATCGCTGTTTTCACGCAGCGATGCGTCACTTTTCATAAATGAGGCCCATGATATGTAGGTGCTAATATGAGCTTGATACATATTGCTGTATGCATGAAGTACATTTTAGGTCTGGCCTAGAGCCAGCTTTAGTTGTCTCACATGCCTCAGGTAAAAAAATCAAAAATAAAAATACAGAGCTATCAAATCTTGGCAATTCTTCTGTACAAGTAGGAACCAAAAGCTTTCAATTGTGATATCCCTCGATGCTTGATGCTTTCTTAACCCCTTTTATTCAATATCTACAAGCACCCTTTGGCCCAACTGTTTAACAGAGTGGGTGCAAAAAGTTAAATGTATGCAGAAGACACACAATTTATCTTTGAGGTTCACGCAAGAACAATTGAAAAAAACTTCTTTCCTAGCTCAGAGTTTGCTTCCTGGACGCTGATGGATTTCACAGAATTGCTTGAAATCAAATTCAGTGAAGACTGAGCTGCCAATTAGCTCTGATGACACAGGAACAATGGATTCCATGACCTGGCCTTCATTAATGGGTCCCTGCCCTCCTGCAACGACAGTCTATTATTTGGGAATCTATCTTGATGCCTTTTTTTAAACAAATTTACAAAGGCTTCCCGTCCACTATTAAAGAATTATGTTCCCTTATCCATTAATTCACAATCTTCACTGGTAACACTTGAAAACGTTCTTATTCTTAAATTAACTCTGCACCTGCCGCTACAGGTAAGGTTATTATAGTACCAATAAACTAAGGTGTACAGGTGCTGTATAGGTAACATTTACAAAGAGCAACATACTTTAGCAGTGAGTCAGCCCTCTTCATCAGTTGGTTTGTTCGGCTGTCCTTCAGTTACCTTCACCCAACAGGCTGTCTACTTAGGTTGATGAAATGATTAAAAGACTTTGAAATAAAAAAAGGCCTTACCTGCACTTTCGTCATAATAAAGCCTATGAGGAAGAGGCGTCCATGCCTCGAAGCACGTCAGGCTTGTCAATCCAGAACCGAATGACTACGGAGAGTTACACTGACAGACCAGATGGGTGAGCTGTTGTGTGCCCTCTTGCTGTTCAAGGGTGCTTTTGTTGATTGATATATATATATATATATATATATATATATATATATATATATATATATATATATATATTTCCTCACTTAGCAGACAAGACGGTTTGCTAATAAATTAAGAGGCACACGCAGAGTCAAGATATAAAGCTGGAAATGCTTTATTCGGTGCTTTCAGTCCCTCTCACCTCCATTTCGACAGACGCGTTTCGCCTCGCGGCTTTTTCAATGTCGACTACCCTTTGGTATTACAACCATTTTAAACCCACCCTTCGCCTCCCTAGCCATGGAAACAAACGAAGGACATAATTCACACCAACCAGACATCAGTTTAGTTGCGGCCATCTTACAGTGGGTAAAAAATGCAATAAATTCATTAACATTTTGAAAGTGCAAGTGCTCAAAAAGAAATTAATAGTAAATGTAACTAAATAATCGAATTACACAATTAAAATACATTCATGAGGGGGCGTGGCTTGCGCGCCATCTGTAGAGGACGTCTTTCCCGTGAGCTCCGCTACGGACTGATCCGCGGATGCCGTGAGGATCAGTCCTGCCGTTTTTCGGACGGCTTTTCTGGTCTACAGCAGTGTCGGAAGGTGGACAGTCTACAATGGAGCACTTGTGCAGTCTCTACGAGCGACATTTCACCGAATACTTACAGCGGTAACTTTTCTCTATCCTCTCATCACGGACGACCGCCATTTTGTTTGCCGATCGCGTGAATGTCTCTCTCCGCCGTTTCTTCAATCCCTCTTTCTCCATTCCAGCGTTAGCTCATTTTGGACATAATATTATGGTGCTGCTCTCTTTACAGACTACTCAGAGTTTCTTTCTACTTTGTACGCTGTACCTATTGAATTCTACTGCTAACCTGCTCCTCTGAGGGAAAACGGCCGCCATTTTGAGTCTCCTGACTGCGAAGTATTCTACTTCTAATTGAGGGCTTTGTGGTGATTGCTTCACCGTCTTTTCGTGGCACTCGCTCTCCTGGTCTCCCATGATCATCTGCCTCCTGCATTTTGATATTACTGCGCCTATACTTGACACTACAAGTCTTACTGTGTTCCGGCCTTCATTATATATATTTTTTTCCTTCAGACCGACACCTTCTAAAGTGCTGTGCTGTACCATCTTGTCCATGTACTGGTCTTGGTTGATGCCTCTCCTTTGGTGCTGTGTGGCTTTTTTTTTAAAATTAGCACTGAAGTGAAGTGCGTTTTCTTGGCGGTTCCTTTTTCTCGCCTTATATTTGCCACACACTGTTTGCCCCTATTATCATCGTGCATCTCTAAGCCAGTTCAAAATCCACAGTTTCACTGGACTCTGCTTCTCACGGTGGTACATATCTACTCCATATCTGCTTTTGGTGTCCTTTACCATGGCGAATGTCTCTACCTCGCCGAAAATGTCACAGACCGGAACCAAACCTAAAAGGCCTAAAAATGACCCGCCCTCCCCCATTAACTCTTCGTCTAATCCTGTACTGGACTCCATCCTTGAAGAGGTGCGTGGTCTTCAACCTTTTATGTCGAATGCTAAACTTCAACAGATTGAGGAGCGCTGGGTGGTTATGGAAAATAAAGTTTTGAACTTAGAACAGCATGTGAGCTATATCCAAGACATCTCAACTAAGATTCCACTATTGGAACAAGAGATCCATAAGCTCAAACTTCACACCGAGGATTTGGAAAATCGTAATCAACGAAATAATCTACGCGTTTATGGTGTTCCGGAAAATTTGGAGGGTGTTGACATGGTCTCCTTTATTCGGAAATTTCTCTAGGAACTTTTGGAGCTCCAACCATCGTCACATCCTCTCAACATCCAAAGACCGCACCGTCTTGGCTGTATCAATTCCAATTCCTCCAAACCACGTGGCATCATCATGCTGTTCTTGGAATTCACAGAGTTAATGGCTGTCTTGAAGGCTGCCAGGGCCAAACGTCGTCTCCAGTGGTCTGGTCATAACATTTTTATTTTGCAGGATCTTTCATCGGCTACGAATGCTCGGCGCAAGGAATTCTTGAATCTTCGTCCCATGATGCGACAGCTGAACATTCAATATGGAATCCTGCATCCCTGCTTCTGCAAGATCACACACAATGGACGTACCAGATCCTATGATGATCCGCAGAAACTTCGCGATTATCTTCTGAGTGTCTCTCCTTCTACTATGGACACTGCTAGCTAATGCTTCTATGTATTTCTTTGTTCTCCCTTTTTATTGTCACTATCCTATTCTATCTGACCTCTGTTAATTTACCTTCCTTATCTATTTTCTTGAGATACTTCCCTCACATCCTTGTGTTTTTCCTTCTACTATTGTCCGTCTCCTGATTGCTCGTGGGTCGAGTTCTCTCTCTGGTGTACCCTCGCCTCATATGTTTTGGTTGCTCTCTTTTTCTCAGATCAAGCCTTCGTGACTTGATCTGTTCACTCTTTTTCTTTCTGTCTTTACCTATCTTTACCTATCTTTCTTCTTTTTCTCTCTTCTTTGTTTCTCTTTGCTATTTTTTTCCTAAGTTGTCTCTACTTTTACCTCTATTCTTGTTGGTTCTGTTATTGTGAGCGTCTTAAGAATCCACTGTTTAACTGGTATTTTTTGTCTTCCCTTTTGTAGTGATCTCCTTGCCATGTGTCGCTTCCATTTGTCGCCCATCCTCCCCTCCTCCCAACATGTGTAATTTTGTCTCTTGGAATGTGCGAGGTCTTGGTCATCCTGTCAAGCGTAGGAAGGTATTGTCTCACTTAACCAAATTTCATTCACAGGTTGTTTTCCTTCAAGAAACACATTGCTCGGATGTTGAATCCCTTAAGCTTAAGAGACATTGGGTGGGTCAGGTTGTGTTTTCACCTGCTGTTCACAAAAAGGGAGGGGTTGCTATATTGTTTCACAAAGCTTTAATAACAAGCTAAGGTTGTTATACACAACAAGACGATGGTTTTGCTGAACATATATGGCCCTGTTCGCCCAGACCCAAAATTTTTGGAAGATATTAAAGTTCTCATTGCATCCTCCGCCTCCTGATTGTTCCCTCTTTTAAACTCTGCAGAAACGGAGGCCGGAGATTCGCACATCTGGCTCCTAAATTCTGGAACTCTTTTCCTCCCTTGCTTAAATCCACCAATTCGCTCATCCAATTTCGCAAATCTTTAAAAACATGGCTCTTCCCACAATCTAGCTAATCTCCCCTGCCTACCTCAGCACCAGATCAGCACCAGGAAACCCACGGTGACAGAGCGCTTTATAAGCTCACCTTAACATAACATAACATAACATCCATAGATTGCCCAGATTTTATTGTGGCTGGCGATTTTAACCAATGGTTAGACCCTTTTTCAGACCGATTGTCCTCTAGTAAATTTCAGCCTGACAAATCTCATAAGAGTTTTCAATCTGCCATTGCCTCGCGTCCTTTATATGATTCCTGGAAAATGTGTAACCCTGATTTATTGGAATATACTTTATTTTCTAATGTTCATCACACACGCTCAAGAATTGCTTATATTATGATTAGTAAGTCTCTTCTGCCCTCCATTCAAAAATCTGTTATTGGCTCTATTTTTATCTCCGACCATGCTCCTGTTTACACTACCCTAGATCTTTCCCTTACCTCCTCTAAATTTAGTCGCTGGAAATTTAATTCTTTTCTTTTATCTGATGCCACTTTCATGAAAAAAAGTACCGAGTTTTTCAATGAATACTTCTCCTTTAATAAGCCCTCAGATACCTCAATTCCCATCACCTGGGATGCTTTTAAGGATTCTTTTCGAGCTTTTACTATTTCATATGTTTCTACAAAAAAGAAGCTTAATAGACAAAAGTATGAAGATCAGCTTAAACAGATTAAAAACCTTGAACACATATATTTTACTTCTAAATCCTCCTCTGCCCTTCAGGACTTGATTCTCGCCAAAACAGACCTTAACAAAATTATCCCTAATGAAGCTTGTCACACCCTCCTTAAAATAAAATCTAAATTCCATGGTGGCCAGAACAAAGCAGGGAAAATGCTGGCCAATTATTTGAAAATAAAGTCAGAACGCAAAGCTGTTGGCCCAATCTTTTTTTTTTTTTTTGAAAACCTTTATTTTGCATTTTCAGAGAACAAATACGGGCCTACAACCAACCGGCCGGCCTCGACACTTCGTAAGCTTTGTAGCAAAATATACGTCAACTCGATAGCACGTCAGTACATAAAAGCATACAACATGTGTTACACTAAATTCCACGAGCACCGAGTGTCAGGAGAAGTTAAGGTTAATTTTCAAATGATTTTTTATATAAGGAGATACAGAAGCTAGAACGGATCAGTGTACAGAACATCCATCTAAGTAATAAGCGGGCAACGTCTTTCAGTGAAATCCAACAAGCAATAAACATAGCCAAAATGGCGGCACAGAGCTAGCACAACAGGATATTGGAACACAAAGGGTGGTGCACGCCAGCCGCTACCCTCCTAACACCAAACCAACCCACTGACCCAGGAAAAAGCAAAAAAGAAAAGGAAAAACGAAAGAAGAAAAATAAGGCCCATAGAAACAAAAACGAACCAAAGAAGACCCCCCACCCAACACGCATGCAGAGGCTATGGCCTACCCCCCCCTAGCAGTGTGTCTGTCGCCCCAAAAAGAGAACCCGAAATATAGAGACAAGTAAAGAGAGAAAAGAGAAAGAGTTCCATAGAGAAAAGGAAGAAAGGAAATATAAATGTTACACTGGCAATACGTGCACCACCGAAAAGAAGGAGAATTGAAGGTTTAAATTTATAATACATATAACACAATAAAATAGCAAACGTTGAAAAGGATCTGAGTTCAAACAAACCGTTCAGATACGTTCATGGGTGATGTCCTGCAAACAAAGGCAAGCAATAAGACAGAACCAAGATGGCGGCACCAGGACATCGAAAAAGGAGCGATAATCACAGAGGATGATATGTGCTGGACGCCACCCACCCCACCACAGTCCATTGACCCAGAGAAAAAGGAAAAGGAAAAAGAAACAGAGAGACAGGAGAAAAATTAAGGCCCATAGAAACTGAAACTGACAAAGAAAAATCCCCCCCACCCTACACGCATGCAGAGGCTACGGCCTACCCCCCCCTAGCAGTGTGTCTGTCGCCCAATAAAGAGTACCCGAAATGAAGAAGAGAAGAAAAGAAGGAAAAAGGTGTACCTGTGTATCCGGAGGAGGGCCAGACTTGTGTGTCCAAAAGACAGCAAAATTGTATATCTACGGCCACCCCGCCCTCGACCCCAAGCGAGAAAAAACAGACCCAACGCCTGGCTCTCCCGTCTACCCACCACAGTCCCGGCAAACAAGAAAGAAGAATCGCCTTCACCCCTGTCCCTTTCGATCCAGTGCGCCAACCAGGTGTAGGAACAAAACAGCCGTCCGGTGCAGTGCAGGCAGCCTCAGTAACCACCACGGGACAAAGCGCCTGCCACCAGTGTCCGACCAGTCTAGTGCCGTGGGATCCCAAACTGTATAGAGAGAAGCAGTGCAGTGCAGCGAGTCCCCAACGACAACCCAGCGAGACGGTGGTGACATGGATTCGCCACAGTAGTCAGAGCCGCCAGCGGTACCCATGGAAAGTCCAGAACATGGCTCCCAGCGGCACCTCTCCAGTCGGTGCGGTAATTCAGGAGCTCCCATATAGTCCACAGTTAACTCAGGCAAATTCGAGGCGGTCACTAGTTCCAGTTCCACTGACACCCCCATGCATATCCGGCCAGACGGTTCACCACAATCGAGCTCAGGGTGTGGCGAAGCGCCCCGCAGGTGGACGCTGGCTCGATCGACGGGGGGCAGGGCGAGCCCACCGGCATCCAGGCGACCCCCCAGGTCCCGAGCTTTGGACCGCACATCCGCTCGCAAGGCGGCCAGGGCGTCGAGAATGTCCCCTATGCTCAGGGGCAGGTCAGGAGAAAAGGACGGTATAACATCTTGCCCGTGGGGCTCATAATCAAAAGGCATTTCTTGGGCCCCTCTGCCAACACCACTTTCCAGCTGCACGGTAAACCCGCGGCGTCTCGACTTGCGCAGCCAGATCTCGGGGATAAGGGCTGCACTTTCCATAGCGGCGATATCCCGGCTGTAATGTAAGGGCAGCAGACAGCAATACTCTCAGGGTCCGGCCGGGTCTTCAGCAGCAAGCTCAGGAGCGCCCGGCTCAAGATGGCCCCCGGGAAGTCGTCGGAAGGCGAAGGCTCGCAAAGATCTCCAGGAGAGGGATACAAAGTGTCGCTGGTTGCCGCGATCACAATGCGACGTGGAGAGGAAAGCGGATGCTACAGTGTTGCCGATGACTCGTTGTAGCAGCAATTTACCGCCAGCCGACTCCGACCCGCCGTCTATGGCCGCTGCTTCACTCCGCCGGGGCCAGCCACCCACGAGAACAAAGACCTGGTCGCCATCTGGTAACGCCGGGAAGCAGACTGGGACGTTCCTCCACTTCTGCCGAGTGGAGAGCGACGGGGAGCACACCGTCGGGCGCAGCGTCGCCTTCCGAGTCCGAAGCCGCTGAAAGGGTTCAGTATAAGTTGCAGGATAGTTAGCGGCTCGGACAGAAATTAAACGGACCAGCGGAGCCGAGGGTTCAGGCGGCCATCTTGGTCGCCGGCTAGGCTCCTCCCCTGTTGGCCCAATCTTTAATGATTCTCTTAATAAATTGGTGAAGACATTGCTGAAGAATTTCACAACTATTACCAAGCCCTATACTCCGATGATACACACCCCTCTGATGCAAACTTAACGACATTTTTTGAAGGCCTCCCTTCCCCTCCTTCCCTCCCGGTGGACTTCTCTCACTTGGAACGTGAAATTACTCTCCAGGAAATTACTACAGCCATCCACTCTCTCAAAAAAGCAAAAGCCCCTGGCCCCGACGGTCTGCCTGTCGAGTTTTATTCCTCCTTCCATTCCTTTTTTGCCCCTAAACTCCTTCAGTTATTTAATTCTTTTATTTCAGATGCTAAGGCCTCTGGGTCCTTTTTGGATGCTCTTATTGTCATTATCCCCAAACCTGACAAGGATCACTCACATTGCAAAAACTACCCCCCATATCTTTGATTAATTATGATTGTAAGATTTTTGCTAAGATCCTTGCCTCTCGCCTTGATTCCATTATCCCTCGCTTAATCAAAACAGATCAGGTGGGTTTTGTTAAGGGCAGACTTGCTGCTGATAATGCTCGCCTTTTTTCTAATGTCATTGCTTATAGTAAGAATGTCAAAGCCCCATTGGCAGCCCTTTCCTGAGAAAGCCTTCGATCGTATTAATTGGCAATTTATGTTCTGTACCCTCAAATGGTTTGGTTTTGGTCCAACTTTTATATCCTTGGTTAAGCTCCTTTACTCCTCCCCCCGTGCCAGTATTTTTGTTTTCCAGATTCTTTTCATTGACCAGAGGCACAAGACAAGGTTGTCCCCTTTCCCCTTTGTTATTTATTTTATGTCTTGAGCCCTTTCTAGAACGTATTCGTTCCAACCCTGCTATTACTGGTATAAAATTTTCCTCTGTTGATACTAAATTATCTGCGTATGCTGATGATGTCCTCATTTACATGTCTAATCCAGAATCCTCCCTTCCACCTTTTTTAAATGAAGTTCAGTTGTATTCCTCCATATCAGGTTATAAGCTTAATCTATCCAAAACGGAAGTCCTCCCCCTTAACTCAATATGTTTTCAATACATGTTTAATAACACTGATTTTGCATGGTGCCCATCTAAAATTAAGTACCTTGGTATATGGTTTTCTTCCTCTCTAAAGGATACCCTTAAATTAACCTTTGATTCACTGACTAGCAAAATTCAATCTCTTCTTCAAATTTGGTCCTGCTTATTTCTATCCTGGTGGGGTAGATTGGACACCATCAAAATGATGATCACCCCACATGTTTTGTACACAGTTTCTATGCTCCCTTTCAAAATTCCCAAATCCTATTTTTCTCGTATTATTTCTCTATGTACAAAATTCCTGTGAAATAATAAACATCCCCGCATTGGTTTGCATAAGTTGATCCGACCTAAAAATGAAGGTGGTGTTCGATTCCCTGACTTTAACTCATACCACTCTGCCTTTTTGATCAAACAATCCTTCTCCTTGGCTTATGACTTCATTGATACTCCTGTCCCTAAGTGGGTTCTCTTGGAACGCTCCCTTCTGAAAGATTTCTCCTTTCAACATGTCACCTTTATGTCAAATTGTACCTATTTATCCAAATATCCCATTTTGAAATATTCCCAATCTCTATTACAAACTGTTTTTTCCTCTACCCTTTCCCCTCTTCAATGTTTTTTATCCTCTGTGGTTTGGTATAACAAATTTCTTAGATATAAAGGAAAATCGTTCTATTTTAAACACTGGAAGGAAAAGGATATACTGTTTGTACATCAATTTTTTCTTGACTCCTCTCTTATTTCCTTTCCAGTATTGCAAAACATGTTTCATTTACCTTCAACATTTCTCTCTGAATATACTATTATATCATCTGCCATTCAATCTCACTTGTCTTCCCTATTTTCTTCTTCCGAGTCTTTCTCTTCCTTCACTCCTGTCACTCCACTTTATCCTTTATTTTCTACTCAACTCCCTAAAGCTGCTCTTGTATATTCAATTTTATTATCCAATACCTCTGGTCGCTCCAAATCTAATGTAGAGACTGCTTGGGATACTGATCTTGGTGTCTCCCTCGATACTGCAATGTGGGATCGGTTATGGTCCAAGATTTTTAAAGTCTCCATTGCTGCACGCATTACCCAATCCTTACTCTTTATATATCATAGAGTTGTTATTACCCCGGTTAGTATTCATACATTTTCTCATGCCTCTTCTCCTTTATGTTGGTCTTGTTCCAAAGTTCCAGGCACTCTAAAACACCAACTATACGATTGTTCCCCTGTTTTATCTTTTTGGACTAATGTTTGGAATATTTGCATGAAAATTTTATCTCTTTCTTCCCCATTATCTTTTTTACACATATTTTTAGGTTCTTTATCTGATGATATTAATATTGTTACACCCTCTTCTGCTAAATTATTAGACCTATTTATTGCTCTTGCACTTAAAGTTATTTTATCGTGTTGGAAAGATAATTCTAAACTATCTGTCCACACATGGTGGAACTACATTTGTGATGAACACAGAATTTCTATTGCTTCCTCCACCTCTGTACCTCTAAAAATTAAATCCGATCTGTTATGGCTTCCCTTCACTTCATATCTTTCCTCTAATCCCTCTCCCTTACCACGTGCTATTACTCCCACATGATTCCTCTGGTTACCCTCTTTTTCTCTTCTCTCTCCCCTCTACTCTTTCCTTCTCTTTCGTTTTCTTCTTTCTTTCTCTTTCGTTCTTTTCTTTCTCTCTTTCTTTCTCCCCCTTTTCCTCCTAAAATTCCTCTGGACTGATGTCATTTAATATTATATTCATATGTACTTTTTTCTAACTTTACATGACATGTCTTTTGTATTACTTTTCAATGCCTAATAAAAATTTCTTAAACAAAAAAAAATACATTCATGAAAAAACAGGTTTTAAAATTGTTTAACGGCAACTAATTATCGGCCATAAACATAACCCGTAATATCTTTCAAAGTTTCAGCAGATCACATAATCGATACCGCTGTAGAGTTCAAGGAATTAAAGAACAATATCACACAGTATCTATATGTATTTCAGCCTGCTGAAATAACAGAATTGAGCCCTGAATGGGCGATTAATCCCCAAATATACATAAGTGTATGTCCAGCAAGAAATGCCACTTTCAGTGCATTATCAGTTCGAAATTCATATAAAGTGGCAACAACATACAAGGCTGTTCAGAGAAATAAAGCAATCAATCAGTTAATATATAAACATATTTTTCTCATATCGACTGTATATCCTTTCTCTTATCACATTATCATGCTAGATTGATATTAGAACAACACAGCCTTGCAAATGTGAGTTAGTCCAGATGTGTCCAAAGCTCTTCATCATTATTGAGTCCAGCCGGGCTCAGGCTTTGGAGTTCTATTATGTATCAAGACTCTTTGGCTCTAAGTTTTCTCAATATGTCTGCCCCTCTTTCATGTTTTTCTACCCCTCGATACAGTAAAATTGCAATAGATCCCTATTGCTTTGATGGTGTAATTCAAAGTGTCTGGCGACGGGGTAGGTGGGGTCCTTATTAGAGATAGCGCGCATATGTTCTAGTATGCGCTTTTTGGTTGGATTTTTGGTGCTACCAATATATCTCTTATTGCAGGGACAGATGAGGCAATACACAGTGTATTCTGAATTGCAGTTGTAAAACTTATTGATGGTTCTAGTTGGCCTAGAGTCCCCTGGACCACTCTCAAAGCTTGTAACTTTTTTACTCAATTTACAAGCCTTACACTTCTTACAGGGGAAGAAGCCATTAATTCCCAGTTTGTTTTTGGTGGCTGTAGATTTAGCAAAATGGCTGTGTATGAGATGGTCGCCAATTGATAGACATCTCTTGTATGTAATGGAGGGACATACTGGGATATGTTTTTTTAGGATGTTATCCGTTTGGAGAATATGCCAATTCTTTTTAAAGATTTGGACAATTTGTGCCGATTTCTCATTGTATATAGTAATCATACGTACAGTATTATCTTCAATTTCAGTTGGAACAGTTTTATTTTTACTTTTAGAAGATAATAAAGTTTTTCTATCTATTTGCTGTACTTTGAGTTCAGCAGTTTTTAAATGTCCTTTCTTGTAGCCCCTATCTTTGAAACGTTTTAGTGCTTGTTTTATAGCACTATCATAGCTCTTATCAGTGGAGCAATTGCGCTTAAGGTGCAGGAGCTCGCCATAAGGTATACTTTTGATAAGGCTAGTCGGATGATGGCTATTTGCGTGCAAGATTGCATTGTCCGCTGTGGGTTTCCTAAAAAGACGGGTGGCCAAGACACTATTCTCAATATAGACCTGAAGGTCCAGATAATTGACTGTGTTGTCACTAATGGTCCCTGTGAACTCAAGATTTAGTTCATTATCATTTAGAGCTGCGATGTACTCCTCGGCAGAGGACCGATCGCCTCTCCAAATGATAAACAGGTCGTCAATATACCGTGTCCAAAGCATGATCCTATCCAGCCAATAGTCATTAACATCCCCCCAGGCCACGTGCTTCTCCCACCAGCCTACGAAAAGGTTCGCATAGCTGGGGGCGAAGCACATGCCCATCGCTGTACCCCGCTTTTGCAGATACAGTTGTCCATCAAAAATAAAGATGTTGTTGTTGAGACAATAGGATACCATCTGTAAGAGCATGTCATTGTGTAACGTGAATTTTTGATGTTTTTGGCCTAAGAACCATCTTATAGCATTTAAACCATCAGAGTGACAGATACAGGTGTATAAACTCGTGATATCTAGAGTTATAAGCAACAAGTTTTCTTCCCAACATATCCCCTCCACATGTTTCAAGAAATCCTGTGTATCCTGTATATAAGATGTCAGGTTCTTGATAAAAGGCGATAAAAAAGAGTCCACATATATTGCTGCATTTTCTAGCAGACTGTTGTTTGAAGCAACTATAGGTCTTCCAGGTGGGTCACTATAGTGTTTATGTATTTTGGGCAAATGGTAAAATGTGGGTAATGTAGGTTCTTCACAGAGCAGAAAAAGATATTCATCATAATTTAACATGCCCTCTTCTTTCCATTGTTCCAGTAGTTGATGGTACTGTAGGATACTTGTCACATATATGTTACGTTGAATTTTAGTGTAACATTGTTTGTCCTCCAATTGCCTCATTGCTTCTTTCTGATAATGTTCTTTATTAAAAATCACCATGTTTCCACCTTTGTCTGAAGGTTTTATCTCTATAGATTTATCATTTTTTAGGGTTTGTAATGCTTCCCAGTATTTCCTCGGGATATTATACTGGTCAATACCTTTCTGGCTTTTCTTGGCCAAGTTTTTCAGATCATTGATGATTGCTTCATTGAAGACATCTATCGCATCAAAGGACGTCTGAGGAATTTACCATGATTTTCTTTTGAAATTGCTTTTCCCTCCCACTTGAGTTATCCCTGCTTGTTCTAAGTACTCTTGAGTATTGGGGGCCATCAATTCTCCGGCACCCAAACTCTCCAGTGCTTGTAAAGTTGACATTGCACGGAAGGTATTTACCGTGGGGGAGACCTCTTCTGTTTCTTCGTCCTCGATAACAGGAGGAGATGGGAGTGTTCCTTCTTTAGGATTAATTAAAAAGATTTTTTGGAACTTTAATTTTCGTATGAACTTGAACAAGTCAATGCGGACGTGTGCATAATCAAATCATGATGTGGGGCAAAAAGTGGGGCCCAATTCTAGAACATTTTGTTCCTCGTATGTTAATGTTCTATTAGAAAGATTGACAACAGTATGAGCAGATTGTTCATTTAATTTTTGTTCTTCTTCTTCCGTTGGCTCCTGGTTTCTCTCTCTGTTAGTATTTCTTCCACCTCTTTTCTTGCCCCGCCTTGTTTTCCTTTTGGATTTTTCGATTTTTGCTGTACCGGGGTGTGGATTTATTGTGTTTTTCTTTGTCGGCTTTCCTTGATGATTTTGTATTCCTGAAAAAACGGGGGATCGGTACCATTTTCCACTTCCACCGCTGGGCCACCTTCGGCAGCTGTTCGCTCCTCTTCCGAGAGTTCAACTTCCGACTCTGAGGTTTCCTGACCTTCAGTAGCAATTATTCCCACCTTATTCAGCTTTTTTCTTGCATTATCATATTTTTTAGCGAAGGTCAGTACTCGACCTGTAAGGTAGTCCTGTTCGTCACGATCAAACTTGCTCTGTTTTCTCTGTCTAATCGTAAGTTCATAATCCTTAAGTCTCTTGAGCATAGTGTTTTTCAAGTCTGTTGTGGCCACAGTATCTTGCTCTTTACTTATTAGGTCCTCCAGTCTTGCTATTTCTTCTAGAGCTTTCTTTCTGTCGCTCCAGACGTAATGAACTAGCATTTTTACCATGCCTTTAGCTGATTCAGCGGTGTATTTGGCCCAATCCTTCAATAGTTGGGGATCCGGATTTTCGTAGGCCGGAACAGTGTAAATCCTAAGGCCCCTAGGGATACGGTCACAGTTCACGTATCCTTGCAATGAGGTGGCCTCCCACCATTTCCTTAGTTCTCTTTCGTGGGCTTTTTCGAGGTTTTGAAATAAAATTGCTAGGTTACTGGCAGGAGTTGCTGCGGCTGATGTGCTTGCGCTTTGTTTGGGCCGTGCACCAGGATTAGGCTTAAACATCTCTACAGCCATTTCTTCTCGTTCCTTTACGCTGGACATGTTGAGTATATTAGGGAATTTTTTGTTGTTTCTCGTTATCAAGGCTTAATGATTTGACGCCCTCAGTGACACTTGCCCTGGTTGTGCGGGTTGGGGAGGGGAGAGGATTGTGGTGCACCGTGTTGTTACTCCTCGAAATAGAGGCTCAGAGCTTTGACTAGTAACACAGTCCGTATGACACACGTGAAAACAGTGACTCACCCCGGTCCACGCTGCAGCCTCCGAGTGGGGGTCGTATCGCTTTCCAGCCGGTTCGTCACCGCCGCTTCACTGTTCCTGGTTCTGTTCAATCCGCGTTGATATTTTCACGGACTCCGCTCTTTGATTCCACGTCCTTTCACGCCGATGTATCTCTCGGCGCTGCTGTACGTTTTGAAGCCTCCGGGCTGACGGCCAAATTGATTTATAAAACAGGACCTCACCGCCGTCGCTCCGTGTTTTCGGGTGCACCCTTAGACGATGGTGAATCGTTCCATATTTCCTCACTTAGCAGACAAGACGGTTTGCTAATAAATTAAGAGGCACACGCAGAGTCAAAATATAAAGCTGGAAATGCTTTATTCAGTGCTTTCAGTCACACTCTCCCCTCCATTTCGACAGACCCGTTTCGCCTCGCGGCTTTTTCAATGTCGACTACCCTTTGGTGTTACAACCATTTTAAACCCACCCTTTGCCTCCATAGCCATGGAAACAAATGAAGGACATAATTCACACCAACCAGACATCAGTTTAGTGGCGGCCATCTTACAGATGGTAAAAAATGCAATAAATTCATTAACATTTTGAAAGTGCAAGTGCTCAAAAAGAAATTAATAGTAAATGTAACTAAATAATCGAATTACACGATTAAAATACATTCATGAAAAAACAGTTTTTTCAATTGTTTAACGGCAACTAATTTTGCAGCGTGAATCTTTCTGGATTCACTATGCTGTGCATTATTCCACGATCTGGTGGTTGGGTCCGGATACGTAGTCTTTTTTCTCTTTTTTTTTTTTTTGTAGCCCAGGTGGGCGTCGACGTCCCACCCTTTGGTGCACCTTCGTGATGTCGGCACGCTTCCTGCGGAAGCTCCCACCCTTGGGCGCCATCTTCAGATTCTTTTTTCCGCCGTTGGGTCTGGATCGTCGCATGAAGCTCCTGAGAAGTTTCAGGAGAAAAGAATGAAATACACCAAGTTTTTGAGGAAAAAGGACCGAGGGAAGTCGGAGAAGAAGACCTCCTAGAGCCAGAACGAAGAAAGAGGAGAAAACCTCGTGATACTCGACGGCCAAGGAGAAAGCGCGCGCAGGGGGCCCCCTGAGCGAGCACATGGACAACACCCCATTCAAGTTCTGCCGTAATTGCCACCACAAGTACGCGCAGAAGGACCAGCATCCGGTCTGCAACCTCTGCCTGCCGATCGACCACTCCAGCGAGGATTGCAACGCCTGTTCAATCTTCACGCCGAAGACTCTGAGAGTTCGAGAGAGACAGAGGGTGGCCCACCACACGATGCAAGGGAAAGGGACCACGCCGACCCTCTACCAGCTGGGTGCCTCCTCCGATGAAGAGGAGAACATCGCCGAGGGATCAGATGACTTCACGGTCGTAGAGACCGATGTAAGACCTTCAAAAAAGGTAGGAGAGTCTACGACCCCGAAAACCCAGACAGGGCTGAGAAAGCCTGAGGGAGAACCCCGAAAAGCAGAGGCTAAGTCCTCGAAAGGAGCGCCGGCGACAAAAGTTTCGACGTCCGAAGCCGCATCCTCCGAAAGGCCCAGCGGATCCTCCGAAAAGGACTCCCAGATGGCAAAGACCAGCGAAAAGCAAAGGTTGTCGAGGCAGGCCCTCGAGAAGGGACCCTCGAGTGAGAAGACGCTCAGAACGGCCTCGACGTCGAAGGTACCGTCGAAGAGACCTGCCGAAAAGCTCGACGCCGAGCAAGCGATAGAGATGGAGAAAAAGAGAAGAAGGCTCGAGGCCGAAATGGAGAGTATGCTCCAGAGGAAGAGAGTCTTCGAGGAAACAATGAAGAACTATACAATTCCCTCGAAGACCTACTCGACTCCCTCGAAGACCGCTGCGACCGCCGAAGAGGTAGAGGTGCAGGAGGACTTCGAAGCCGAGGAGCCGCCGAAAACTCCATACCCCACAGATGAGGGAGAAGAGGAGGATTTCTACCGCTCGGAAGGAGATTACCTCCGCGAGAGCTACTACTCAGAATCCTCGGCGTCGCTAGAGGAAGAATGGCAGGATCTCGAGGCCGATAACCCCGAGGAACCTGTGGAGACATACCCTTCGAGGCCTTCGCCGCCAGACAACATCGGGGCTTACTATGAGGTCGTTAAGAAGGCAGCAGCAGTCTACAATGTGAAGTTGGAGGAGGAACAGACAAAGGCTGACTTCCTGCTAGAGACTTTGATCCCCTCACAGACGAAAAGCAGCTTCCTGCCCATGCTGAAGAGCGTCACGGCCCAAGGGACTGAAGCCTTCAAGGAACCGGCCACATGCAGGTCAGTGACCCCGAGGACGGAGAAGAAATACAAGTTCTCCTCTGAGGACCCCCCTTATATCCAGGGCACCGTGGCAGCTGACTCCATAATCGCGGCAACGGCCAGAAGAAGGGCCAACGTGCCAACCACATCTGGGCCACCACCTGATAAGGAAAGCAGGAGGATGGACCTCACTGGAAGGAAAATTGAAAGAAATGCCGCTATGCATTGGAGGATGGCAAACTCCAATGCACTCCTGAATAGACACCAATATCAGCACTGGGATAAGATGAGCCAGTTGCTGAAACACATGCCTGAGGAGTACAGGCAGAGGGCAGCCCACCTCGTGGAGGGGGGAAAGGACATAGCAAACGCATGCCTGAAGACAGCCCTAGATGGGGCAGAAACATCTAGCAGGCTGATGGCCATAGGCATCACTGAGAGAAGGCAAGCCTGGCTCAGAATATCAGGCTTCAAGGCAGAAGTGCAAAATAACATCCTGAACACCCCCTTCAACGGGGAGACGCTGTTCGGGGCATCAGTAGATGACAAACTGGCTCAGCTGAAGAAGGACAATGAGACAGCCAAATCGATGGGAGCCCTACAATTCAGGGGGATGCGGAGAGGCACCCCCACAAGGAGACCAAATGGTAGAGGGGGAAACCAGCAATCACATTCGCAACAGTCGCACTACCATGGTCAACAGAGTGACAACCAATGGCACCAGGGTCAACAGAGGCAGAATTGGAACTCCCTGAATAGGGGCCAGTCCTTTCGAGGGAGAGGAAATGGACGGGGCCAGACGGAGAGGTGGTGATCAACCCCCCCAAAAGTGACTCCGTGAAGAAGGAGGCGCTCACCCACCCAAAGCCTCAGGGGGGAGAGCACCAACAGCTAAGGGGAGGCTCACACGGACACGGCTCAAGAGAACACACAACACCAGTAGGGGGAAGGTTGAGATTTTTTCTACACGAATGGAGAGAAATAACCACAGACAAGTGGATACTAAACATTATACAGCACGGATACTGCATAGAGTTGGAAAAATATCCACCAAGCAGAAAGCCAAAGAGAAGGGGTCACAAGGGCAAAGAACTGCAGTTGCTCCAAGAGGAAGCTCAAGAACTGCTCCTCAAAGAGGCCATAGAACAAGTCCCGCACAGAGAACGGAACAAGGGGGTGTACTCAAACTACTTCCTAGTACCAAAGGCGGACGAAAGCCTAAGACCCATCTTGGACCTACGGTTCCTGAACAGCTACGTAAAAACCCAAAAGTTCAAGATGACTTCCCTGCAAGAGGTCATCCCACAAATAAGGCCCGGTGACTACTTGTCCACGATAGACCTAAAAGACGCATACCTGCACATCCCCATGAACAGGAAACACAAACACATGTTAAGATTCAAGGTGAACAAAGACCACTACCAGTTCACAACCCTGGCTTTCGGGCTCAAGTCAGCGCCAAGGGTCTTTACCAAATGCCTCGCGGCGGTGGCCGCACACCTACGAAGGGAGGGTATACACGTGTACCCCTACCTGGACGACTGGCTCGTGAAAGCAAGCTCTTACACGAGATGCAAAGCTCACACAGAACAGGTCGCAAGAACGCTCACGAACCTGGGCTTCTCCATCCACTGGAGAAAGTGCTCCATGGACCCAGAACAAGTGAAAATCTTCCTGGGAGCCCTGATCAACACGATCGAATGCAGAGTGACACCCAGCGAGAAGAGAACACTCAGCCTGCTGAGGGAGAAACGTCACTACCAGAAGGGGCAAGTTCTGACAGTGAGGACGGTGAGCAAGATCTTGGAGATGATGGCGTCATGCATCCACCTGGTCCCCAATGTTCGGCTAAAGATGAGACCACTACAGGAGTGGCTGCAACAGCAATGGTCACAAGCAGAAGGAAGTTGGAAAGATCTAGTGGTTGTTACGCACAATGTGCAGGAGGAGATGAAATGGTGGACGAAGGAGAATATAACGATGGGGAAGCCTCTAACGCCACCGGACCCAACTGTGACCATCACCATAGACGCATCCCAGAAAGGATGGGGCGCACACATGAACAGGCTCAGAGTGAGGGGTCTGTGGAACCCAGGAGATGCAGAAAAGCACATCAACTACCTGGAACTGAAAACAGTGTTGCTGGCCCTCAAGGCCTTCCAAAAGCACCTTTACAACAAAAGGGTGATGATACAGACAGACAACACCACAAAGATGTTTTACATCAACAAGCAAGGGGGGACTCAGTCATTCCCTCTGTCGAGCTTGGCTCAAGAAATATGGAGATGGGCGATCCCACTCAGGATAGACC
This sequence comes from Lissotriton vulgaris, assembly GCF_964263255.1. Taxonomy (NCBI): domain Eukaryota; kingdom Metazoa; phylum Chordata; class Amphibia; order Caudata; family Salamandridae; genus Lissotriton; species Lissotriton vulgaris. The sequence continues at coordinate 283,525 of NW_028249907.1, forward strand.
TGCTTGCCATACACCTGCCAGGGAAGGACAATGTGGAAGCGGATTGGCTCAGCAGGCAAGCATCGGTGTCCCACGAATGGGAACTGAACAACCAAGAGACAGAGAACCTGTTCAGGAGGTGGGGCACACCAACAATAGACCTGTTTGCAACACGCCAGAATGCAAAATGCCAACACTTTGCATCGAGGGAACAGGAACCAATGTCCCATGGGAATGCCCTATGGATAAGCTGGTCAAAGAAATTTGCCTACGCTTTTCCACCGACGCCACTGATCCCCAGAGTCCTGAACAAGTGCAGGTCGAGCAACATGACTCTCATCCTGGTGGCTCCCCAATGGGCGAGGCAGACTTGGTACTCTCAGATTATGGAGATGTCGCAGGGCAGAGCACACAAGTTCCCAAAAAGAAGAGACCTCTCCATGGAAGGGGGACAAGTTCTACACCCAGAACCAGAAAGCCTCTGCCTGTCAGCGTGGCTCCTGAGGACTTAGAGTTCGCACATCTAAAACTACCAGAGAGCATACTTCGGGTGCTGAGAGAAGCAAGGAGACCCAGCACGCGGAAGTGCTATGGGGAGAAATGAAAGAGGTTCACGCAGTGGTGCCACAGGAAAAACCTGGAGAGAAAACTGACTAGAGAGTCTACAGTACTCAGATACCTCACGCACCTGATCAAAGCTAAACTAAGCTCGTCCTCGCTGAGGGTTCACCTGGCAGCGATTGTGGCATACACAAGAGGAGAAACAGGAAGAAGTTTCTTCACTTCCAGAGTAGTGAAAAGGTTCTTGGAAGGAGCGAAGAGAATAGCGCCACCCAAGAGGATGCCGCCGCCGGCATGGAACTTGAACGTGGTACTGACGGAACTCATGAAGCCACCGTTTGAACCCATCCATAAAGCGTAACTACAAATGCTGACAATGAAGACAGCCTTTCTAGTAGCAATAACATCGCTACGCAGAGTGAGCGAGCTACAAGCATTGACGCTGCAAGAACCGTACATACAAATACACAGTGACAGGGTCGTGATGAGGACAGACCCGCATTTCATGCCCAAGGTAGTATCTAAATTCCACATGAACCAAAGTATCCAGATACCTAGCTTCTTCCAGAAGCCCACGTCAAACGCGGAGAGGGCGCTCCACACTCTGGACGCAAGGCGGGCAGTAATGCACTATATAGAAAGGACGAAAGAACACAGGAAGACGAAACAATTCTTTGTGTCCTTCGCAAGGAGTCTCCTGGGTAGACCAGTGACTAAGAACACCATAGCAAGATGGATTGCCAAAACAATACAGCTCTGCCACATGCAAGCTGGTGAAGAGCTCACGGAGGGGCCACGAGCCCACTCAACCAGAAAGAAAGGGGCAACGATCGCCTTCCTGGCAAACACGCCCATCCAAGACATATGCCTGGCGGCAACATGGGCTTCAGTGCACACTTTCACTAAACACTATTGCGTAGATGTGCAGATGAACAAGGAAGCACAAGTGGGCCAAAGAGTGCTTCAACATATCTTTAACAACCAACGCTCATCTTCCACCCAGCCGCCACATGAGTGACAAAACCGCTACGAAATCTATACACAGCATAGTGAATCCAGAAAGATTCACGCTGCAAAACGAATAGTTTCTTACCTGTCGGTGTAGTTTTGCAGCTTGAAGATCTTTCTGGATTCACTAGCGAACCCACCCACCTCCGCCAGAAAGATGAGGCTGGAGAAGGTGGAAGGACATGGAGTAAGATAGGAACGTTTAACAAAGACAAATATACGTGAAGAAGTTTACGTTGAAGGAAAGTTTAATACACATAGCCATGGATTCACCACAAAAGAGAAAAGAAAAAAGAATCCGAAGATGGCGCCCAAGGGTGGGAGCTTCCGCAGGAAGCGTGCCGACGTCACGAAGGTGCACCAAATGGTGGGACGTCGACGCCCACCTGGGCTACAAAAAAAAAAAAAGAGAGAAAAAAGACTACGAATCCGGACCCAACCACCAGATCGCGGAATAATGCACAGCATAGTGAATCCAGAAAGATCTTCAAGCTGCAAAACTACACCGACAGGTAAGAAACTATTCGTTATCGGCCATAAACATAACCCGTAATATCGTTCAAAGTTTCAGCAGATCACATAATCGATACCGTTTTAGAGTTCAAGGAATTAAAGAACAATATCACACAGTATCTATATGTATTTCAGCCTGCTGAAATAACAGAATTGAGCCCTGAATGGGCGATTAATCCCCAAATATACATAAGTGTATGTCCAGCAAGATATGCCACTTTCAGTGCATTATCAGTTCGAAATTCATATAAAGTGGCAACAACATACAAGGCTGTTCAGAGAAATAAAGCAATCAATCAGTTAATATATAAACAAGTTTTTCTCATATCGACTGTATATCCTTTCTCTTATCACATTATCATGCTAGATTGATATCAGAACAACACAGCCTTGCAAATGTGAGTTAGTCCAGATGTGTCCAAAGCTCTTCATCATTATTGAGTCCAGCCGGGCTCATGCTTTGGAGTTCTATTATGTATCGAGACTCTTTGGCTCTACGTTTTCTCAATCTGTCTCCCCCTCTTTCATGTTTTTCTACCCCATCGATACAGTAAAATTGCAATAGATCCCTATTGCTTTCCTGGTGTAATTCAAAGTGTCTGGCGACGGGGTAGGTGGGGTCCTTATTAGAGATAGCGCGCATATGTTCTAGTATGCGCTTTTTGGTTGGATTTTTGGTGCTACCAATATATCTCTTATTGCAGGGACAGATGAGGCAATACACAGTGTATTCTGAATTGCAGTTGTAAAACTTATTGATGGTTCTAGTTGGCCTAGAGTCCCCTGGACCACTCTCAAAGCTTGTAACTTTTTTACTAAATTTACAAGCCTTACACTTCTTTTTTTTAAAGAGAAGAAATACACAGCAACATCATTTGTTCGGAAGGATACCATGATACATTTATGATTTTGATTTTCTGTGTTATCATTGGAGCTGATGTACTGTTATGAATTGACCTGTTGATTTGGATATACTGCCTTTCATAACTTTTATGTTAAAGAGTTTTGTTCTATATGTATCCCCATGAATTTCTCCTTTTGATTAATCCTTTTATATAAAGAACTCTGAATATTATTCTTTTTTGCTGTGTATTTCTTCTCTTTATGGTATTTGTTTACTGTCTGTCTTGAAATTTGAAAATGATCTGTGTAGTAATCCTATGGATACACTTGGTTCAATTTATTGAAGAACCGACAAGTACAAAACAAATTAAGTGAAGTGACTCTGTGAACTAAATCCCTTGTAATCATCTTTTACTTTAATTACACATATTCAAATCAGTCTGACCCTGTGCCTCATGGGAACAGTCCAGCCCGAACTGCCAAGCCATGCCTTCCCTGGACCGGAAACAAGCTACAGAGGACCGGTTTCTGGCATTACAGCCGTCTTTAGCCCGGCTTGCTTGAATCCAGTGACAAAGTGAGCAAGGGACTCACGTCTGAGCATACCCTGCCAACTTATGGCGAACAAAGAAAAACCAAAGGAAATGATGGACGGAGCGTTGACAATACAAGCACTCACCCCCAGTCGACTGATCTGGGTTTAATCCATCACCGTTCTTTAGACCAATCTGCCACCCCAGTTCAGGCATGGCCATATGCAAATCAGTATGACCCTGTACCTCATGGGAACTGTCCAGCCCGAACTGCCAAGCCATGCCTTCCCGGACCGGAAATAAGCTACCGAGGAACGGTTTCTGGCATTACAGCTGTCTTCAGCCCGGCTTGCTTGAATCCAGTGGTAAAGTGAGCAAGGGACTCACGTCTGAGCATACCCTGCTAACTTATGGCGAACAAAGAAAAAACAAAGGAAATGATGGACGGAGCGTTGACAATACAAGCACTCACCCCCAGTCTACCGATCTCGGTTTAATCCATCACCGTTCTTTAGCCCAATCTGGCAGTTGCCCAGTTCAGGTAAGTGGAGGTAGGGCACATTAGGAATATCACCACAGGGTCTATCATAGCAATGGTGGGTGAAGTGTTCAGGATGGAAGGTTTACCAACTGTGTTGGTAACTGACAACAGGACTCAGCATTGCTGGGGAGGAAGGAGTTTTGAACAGTATTGGTATATAATCCTCAAAGTAATGACCAAGTGGAGAGGGTTAATAGATTGGTGAAAGTAATGTTGGAGTTAGCCTGTAAATCTGGTTTAGTTGTTCAAGATAATATTAAGGAAATGTTGTGGGCCTATCGCATGACCATTAATGCAAACATAGGTAAGTCGCCTTTTGAGTTGATGAGGAAGACAACTGGAGACAAAATTGGTCCCTTCTAGGGAGGACCATACAAGGTTGCAAAGTAGCTAGTAACTAGCTGAAGTTGGAAAATGGTCAAACATGGAATTTCAGAAGGGTGGCTTTTTTTTTAAAGAGGAATGGGTTAAGTTCAATTAATGACAGACAAGAAGGAGCTGGGGAGGAAGGCGGAGCACAGCGGGAGCAGTTTGTGGCTTGAATTGTGGAATAAATCTTCCTATTGAACCTGCCGGAGTCTTCTCTTTTACTGAACTATGACGTTACAAACTTAGTGACGAGCTTGGTCAAGTCCCCACAAATGCTGCTTGAACAATGCTGTGTCCTACCGCTTCGCACCTTCCTACACAAGAAACTGACCAGCACCATGCTTAGACTGTATGGCACTGTGTCAGAACCCAGTGAGTAAGCATTTAAGTACTAACTTTGGTGCTCCAATTTGGGATTTCAACACCTGTTCCCAACTAGCGTGTGCATACCTCTTGGTTAGTTACTCCACGCGATCACCAGCAAGCGAACCTACCCATGTTTACCTCAAATTTACCGCCACATGCAGACTCTCATGGCATCCTGCGCATGTCGGCCTCCCCACTACAAGCATCTCTCAAGAGCATATTAACCTCTACACTCTGAAATCGGATACCAGCCACATCATCATGTTACGACAGGCATTGTAATTTGACAAGCTTCTGCATAACGTCACAGCAGACATTTTGAATCAGGACCACATGTTTTCATTTAGTAATAATATCTGGCAGGAATTTTGGTTTGGGCCCTGTTTATTAGCTTATTTGCTGGCCAATATGAGTCTGGTCTGCATTTACACCACAGTCAGCAGCCATCTTGGACTGGGACCACAAGTCTTTTGTAGGGGAAACTTTCACCAATATTCAGCGTCTATTTCGGATACTGTTTTCCGCAAACTAAATCTTCAAACAACTTAATTTTCACCATTTCCAGGTTACTTCTCAGAACTCTAGGTGTCACATGGTTTGCTGCCGAATAAACTTCTCTACAATCAACATCTTCAAGTGTCCAGGACGTGTTCATTACATATTTATCATACGAAATACCATACATGGATTTGCAGAGCTGTTCAAAGCTACCAGTGTTCTGAAAACCATAAAACTGCGTGTCTGTCTCTCACACTTCATCATCAATCAGACTGATATGTGCTGTCGCATAACATGATAATCAAACCTCCAGAGGTGGGTTCTTCATGAGGGCGGAAGAGCGTTGCCCCCTGGCCGCTGCCAGCCACGTGTAGCACATGTAAAAAATAAAATGTCAAGGAAATGATTTCATTGCCATTTTATTTTTACTGATACAAAAAAAGAAATGTGGGCTTTTTCTCTGCTGCTGATTGGGATCATGGAGGACTGGAGCAGTGGTTGGCCAGATGCTCCAAAGTGAGCATGTCAGTTTGGCCGGTTGTCTTGCAATGGCCAGGACATGTGCACTCCTGCCCAAGCTGTCTTACACAGCTGGATGGAGAGCAACCACAGGCCTCCAGGGCCTAAAGAAGCATCTAGAGAGCCCCCTCCATCCAATCCTGGTGCTGCTCACAGAATGAGAGCAGAGTCTGGATTGGCTCATTCCCTAGTATGGGTACGAGAGTGGAGTGGTGGGTGGACCGGACGGGATGAAAAGCGGCCATTCTGCAGAGTGACTGTCACACTCTCTGCAGGGCCAGCTTGCAGCAGACATTGCCATGAAAGCTAGAGCTCATGGCAGAAGAGGCGTGTAAAAACTTGAATTTCGGTTCTCGGAAGCTGTCGTCTGATGTGAGGAAGCTCTGCCTGGCACAGAGCTGGTCAGCCTGAGAGTCACCGAGCGTTTGGCTCTTTTACTTTTTTCTTGTCTGCTTCCTTCCCACGGATGCCAGTCACTCTTGGACAACATAAAATGGGCAGCGAGAGGAGCATCCCCCCACTGCTCTGCGAGCAGTAGTTAAAGGAAAACTAAAGTGATAATAGCCAACGTTATTATTATTTTGTTTTCCATTTCCTGGTGCGGGGCAGGGCTGCTCTGCTGACAGACCAGGGGCCAGAGGGAGGAGTGGTTTGCCCACTCGGGCCGGCCAAACATTCATGCGCACTTTGCATGTTCTCCATGCCGGCTGCATTTCAGCCTGGATGGAGAACTTACCCAGGCTCCTATTCCCTGTTTCAGCGCAGCATTGTGATTGGTTTAGGGGAGCCTGGGACCCCGGGTGCTTGCTGCTGCCAGAGTCCAGACAGGAAGAAGATAAGAAGAGGACGGCGGAGCGACGGTGGCGGCCGTAGCAAGGTAGGTGTTTGTTTTTTTCTTTTTCATTCTCCCCCTCCAGCCTTCCCGCCTCAGCACCCCGGTAGGAGCCGCTCCTAAAAATGGCTTCGTAAATACTATTCTGGGAATCGTACATGCTTCATTCCAGTGAGGCCAACTTCAGCACGGTGAGCTGACTGGCACTGGAACTGGTGGAGAAGAAGGTATTGTATGAAATGTTACAAGTTTTTTTGCTTCTCTGTTTGTTTGTTGTCCGCCATGGTGCTCGATCAACAGAGTTAGCCACAGAGAGGCCTAAAATGATGTAGGGCACCCTGCCCTTGTGGCTCTTTGCTAACATGTAGTTTACGAGGTAGAAGTCATGCTGATCAAATGCACCTGGCCTACAGCGAGCAAACGCACCTGAATTACAGCGAGCAAAAATGATGTTGGAATAAATTGTTATTCTGCTGTGAGGTGTACTATAAAAAGGTATCTATGGTAGAATGTTGCATATGCGCATACAGCGCCGATACCTTTAATTAGAATGTAGTTGGCCGGGGGAGTTGGTCTTCAACGATCTTTGGGAGCGTGGCGAACGCGTCTGCGCTCTTAGCACGTTTAGTCTAATTTATAATCACCCTGCAGTAGCACACGCAGAGGTGCAAAGGCAGCAGTGGCTCAACATTAGAAGCGTCGGAACCACTTCCAGAGGCACTCCCACTCACATCTGTGTCCCTGAGATACTCAGGGGCCAACATTACGTGGCCCTTTTTGTCGTTTTGTTTTGTTATCTTTTTGCAGTTTTTTAAAGTAGGAACTCCACCCAAAAGTATTGGAGCGCTTTACGTGAGCACCGTTTACATTATATAAAGACACACTAGATGCTTGTTTGTACCAGTCAGCATTCCCAGTCTGATCTTAGACAGGAGGTCCTATTACAGAGGGCCAGACTAGGCACCAGAGGGAGACTGATTCAGGTATGGAGCTGGTTGTGTACATTGTATAGTAGGCATCTTGTTATTGATGCATGGTTCAAGAATATTTGTTTTGCTTCTATTAATTATAGGGTGTAAAGAACGCAATGTAAACTGACAAAACTTTCTTTTTCAAACACCTTTCACGTTCGCTTTTTAGGATAAAAAGAATGGTTTCTTTTTCTTGTGCTCTGTTAAGTTTTGCCTCAAGGAAATAAGATATATTTGAATATCGAGAACTCCGTCTCCTTTGGGGTGATGTGATTTTTAGGTCGAGCCTAGCAGCAGCACGCATGCGCTGCTCGCTCTGTGAGGCATGCAGTAGTGTAGTATGGCTTTGAAGCTCCACCTACTCCCAGACCATATTTTTAATTGGCTTGTGTCATTGTCCTTCATAAACGCTGGATTCTGATTTCTTGGTACCGCCTTGTCTCCATTTGTTACCTCCAATAACGACTGGAACTTTTACTGGTGGCGTTACACAGTCTGCTTTATAAGTTAATGAGCACTATTTTCTTTAATGCTGTTCCCCTGTTCTACCTATTACATCACTTCTTTAATGCTCCTCCCCTATTCCACCCATGACATCGCAGCACCCACCCGTATTTATATTATGAATGTATTTATAGACTTTGCTGCGCTGTTAGCTTCAACTATAGCTGCCGGGCTTATTTATTTATTTAATTTACGCCGTGGTCTGCTTTCAAGCAGCCACGCGCCTTTAATATTTATTTTATATTACTGACCCATCCATCTCCATTCATAACACTGGCAAAAGCTGTGTCTGACTGCAGATAAAAAAGTTAAAGATGCAGCAAAGTGCTTTAAAGACACAGAGCTCTTACTCCGGCTGCTTCCCCTCACTACAAACACACAACCACAGTATGTTCCTGTTTTGACCTGTTCTTTCGCAATGTAAATAGTGTCTCTTCACAGCTTTTCACAGTGCAAAAGGGCCGCTTCCTTGGTTGTCACAGTAGAAATGTGCGTCTGTAAGGGGGCTTTAATAGAAAATTGCTTCTTCGATTACTTCTAAGGTATAAAATTCATGCTACTGTGACTTTTACTGTAAAAAGCGTGTCTGCAACTGCCTTTATAGTAGTGACATGCGCCTTCATTGGCTTGTGAGTTGAAAAAGTGCTTATCCATCATCGCCTGCCTATGTTGCAAAATATGTTCTTTTCTGTGGTGAACAAGTGCATCCGGTTTGACTTGGATGATAGAACCTTATGCTTCTGTTGACCTAAGCGATTATAAAGTGCTGACATGAGATGTGCTTCACATAAAGTGCTGAAGAGAAGCGCCTCACAATGGATTTGTGAGATAAATAGAGACTGACATTGGTTGACTTGTACATCTCAAAAAGAATTCAGCATAGCTTTTTTTTCTTTTTTATATACTTTTTAAATCAGCATTTCAATCCCACTACAGAGGAAGTAGCGGTTCCGGCAACATTACTACCATAGGCCACAGAAAACATTACAGAATATAGCCTGGAAAGTCTAGGGCGAAAGGGGCTAGGGCGAAGGGGGGGGGGGGGGGGGGGCATTACTTTTATGCGAGAAAATGCTTTGCAATTAAGTGGTGGAAAAGTGCAGCACATTTAGTTATGTGGTTCAGCTGGGCTTCAGTGCTCATCGGTATAGAAGAGATTAACTTTCAATCGGATTTTGGCAAATAGAAAATCTCTCTTTGATGAATAAAACACCACATGCAAAATTCTTGTGGAGAAAAAAAAAACACCTTCTCCCTGGTATTTGATGCCCCGGTAATGACGGCAGATATCGTTTCGACTTGAAGAAGCGAGAGCTGCCAAGACATGGGTCACTTTATGTGCCCTTAGTGGGAAGTTCTCTGATTCTATGCTTTGAGACCCTTCCCAATGTCAGCAATGTTTGAGCAGCTGATGCTCACTGCTCGGTACCAGCACAGGACCTGCCGGGGTTCTTCTCAGAACCAGGTGCTGACTCAAACCCCTGCGCGCTGTGTGATCTGAGGAACTGACTCTCTTGACCCAGTCCCTCCAAAGAAACACCACTGATAAACAAGACTTGAACGTAAAACCTGTTGCCTCACCCCCTCCCCTGCAGTCCAGCAGTATGTGCCTTTGCATTGCAAAATTAATTTGTACTTATTTGTCACTGGTGCTCATGTAAAGCGTTCAAATACTTTCGGGTCATGTTCGCGCTGTATAAAATGGCAAAACACCCTGCAGATCTGGCTCCCGGGGCATAGAAGCAGACGGTTTGGTGGCCACAGTGCCATAGTAGGAGTAAAAGCCAAGAATTTTCTTAAAATAATGACTCTACTTCCATACTTCCATGCACAAGAAGTTAGCAGTTGCCAACTTATGATGTTAGTAACAAAACAGGCCTTATGGGCAGGTTCTTTGTGAATGTGAACTGCACTGTGTGTGAAGAGGGTGAGCTATGTGTCCCCATGTTCTGATGTGGGTGGAGCTGTTCACAAGCGCAGAAGGCACCCTTTGGTGTGGGTAATGATCAGTGACAGGAACTAGGCTCGCCCTAAGCACAGTTGGGCCCTACAGGAGCTATTAGATATCCTCCATCTTCTGCAGTTGCCACCTACTTATAAAGGTGCATCATCCTGTTGGTGAGCACTATTTTCATTAATTCTGTTCCCTTATTCTACCCATTAGATCTCTTCTTTAATGCTCTTCCCCTATTCCACCCATGACATCGTAGCACCCGCCCGCATTTATATTATTAATGTATTTATATTCTTTACTGCGCTGTCTGCTTCAACTATAGCTGCCACACTTATTTATTTATTTAATTTTCAGCGCGGTCCGCTTTCAAGCAGCCACATGCCTTTAATAGTTATTTTTGTAATTTACGGCGTAGTCAAGTTTCAGTAGTTATTTATTTAATTGACATTGTTGTCCACTTTCAAGCAGCCATGCGCCTTTAATAGATATTTATTCAGTTTACGGTGTAGTCCGGTTTCAATAGTTATTTATTTAATGTACGACGTAGTACGGTAGTTATTTTTTAAATTTACGGCATAGTCCACTTTCAGGCGGCCACGCACCTTTATTTTCTTCTGAACATGCTCTTTTAGGTCAAGCCCTGAGCCAGCGCGCCAGCGCTGCTCTGGGGTTGATCTGGGGAAGTAGAGTATGGTAGAGAAGCCACGCCCACTCCCCTGCCCATATATTTATTGGCTTGTGTCTTTAACCTTTCTAAATGCTGCTTTCTGATTGGTTTATAGGCTTGTTAGTCCCTCCTTATGACGCCCAAGTCATCATTTGTATCCTTCGATGGCTACTGGCCCCATTACTTCTAGTGTTGCACGGTATGTGTTATTTAGATTGTGAGCACTATTTTCTTCCCGTGCCTTCTCCCCCCGCAGTCCATGCCTTCTCGCCCCCCGCCCGCACTCCAATTATTCATGCCTTCTCGCTTCCCTGCCCCCTGGCTGCCCGCACTCCCATTTGCAATGCAATATGTCTCGAGTAAATGCGAGTCCCATTGCATGTCAAAGCCTGTAAGCGGTGTGCCCCAGGAAGCAGTTTTCAGGGGGCACGTGCTGCTTACTGGACATGGTTGCCCCTGACGCAACACGGGGGCTCACACTAGGACCCATACCGCTGAACATGCTTCATTTACGCACTAGTGCTTGTCTCCCTTGCGTGTCTCTAAAGCACCAACATTTGTGCCTCAGCGGATGGGCTGAGGTCACCACTCGTTAGTGATGTGATGAAAAAATGGAAGACAAGGCAGTGACACGGACAAAGAGGCGGGCAATGTTAATTCCTCTCGGCCCTGGAGCTCCCCTAGGCGCTCGAATGTAGAGCTCCCCAAGGCTCTTGAATGTAGAGTTAGTGACTGGCACTTGTGTGACGTAAGATGTGAAAGTGTGTGACCACACACTTGCAACAGTCCTCCCAAAAAGCAACGTGGGTCAGCAGTATGCCGAGATTGATCCTCTCTGCCGCGCTCCTCCAGTAGGGGTAGCAGTCACTGGTGTGCGCGCGCTGCATCCTGTCTCCTGAGCAGGAAAGTAAAATAGCACATCCCTCAATGCACAGTACATCGAATGGGCTGTAGTCATAGGTGTATGGATCAATATTTTTGCCGATAATGAGCTCGGCCTAGATGAAATAGCATTTTTTCTTTCAAATACGTGTAATTTATTTTAAAAAATATGCACATTATGCGAAATACACTTGCGCTGTCCTGCGCATGAAAACTGCGGGCCTTATTTATAAGCCTGGCTATGCACCGCCGTTGCATCACTGTTTGTGACGCTGCAGCAGCGTAAAAAATGTGCCAAGTTGCGCCATATTAAGAAAGTGATGCATCTAAGCAGATGTGTCACTTTGTAAATCCCTGCGCTACATTATACCTGTGTCAGGTAATGTATAGAGGGTGGATGATCCCCAGCAAAAAAAGAGCTGCAGAAGTGGCACAGTGAAATCTATGGGATTTCATTACTACACTTTTAGGATGCCACTGTGTAAAAACCTTACGCCTGCCTCACATCAAGCTAAGACTCATGACGCAGGTGCCTTTAACATGGGACTTGCCCATGTGTAATGACCCATTGCTGAAGTAGCGATTCCGTAATGTGAACCGTCCATGAGAGAGCTGAGCTGAGATCAGAGCGAGCGAGCGGCAGATTCTAACGGCCGGAGAACGCTGGAAAACGCCAGAAGTGTTGTGCGGTTCCGAAAAGCCGAAAGCAGTGCTCTGCGCGCTCCCCCCCCCTTGCCAGGGGGACCGGGAGGATTAAGATTAGATCAAGATTGGAGACGCGTATCGAGGAGGTAGGAGGCTGTTGTGAGAACTGTGAGCAGGGGAACAGCGGAGAACTACCTGCCGTCCCGCTTTGATTGTCCGCCTGCCTGCCACACGTTACCTAGCCACTACCTCCCTGTATCCTTGCCTGCTGACGCGATTGAGACTGTGACAGTGGGCGTCCCAGGGTTGGCCGGGGGTGCGGGCACGGGCACATTCCTTGATCTGCCCCGCAGCCCCGCAGTGGCGCCCTGTTGACGCGGCGGTTTTGGCTTAACTGGCAGCGTCCTGGTCCACCATTGAACAAATTGAACAATTTCACAAGACTTTAACACTAATCAGTCATTGGAGCAGCAGCAGCAACAGCAGCTCCCACAGCAACCATCTGCCGCCATCTAATTAGTAGTCGTGACAGAGTGACAGTGGGTCAGTGGTAGCAGGCAGTGTGAGCGCTGGAAGTAAAAGGCATAGGAGATCGCTGCTGCTGATCCTGAGTTGGCTGCCGTTCTGCTAAAGAGGTGAACTATCGTCGTACAGCCGTAACTGTGGGAAGAACGCTCCTGTCATTTCAAAGCGCTGTTCATTTCAAACGCTATTTGGCAGCGCTCTTTTTCATTTTACTATATTTATTTATGGTTAAATACTGTGGCACTTTGCATTGTTAACACACGTAATTGCGTGACCTAAGATAGTATTCATTTTCTGTTGCCACTATACGTGGTTTAGAATTTTGCGGTGCATTACTCTGCCCTAGCCTTGTGTTTTAAATTTTATCTGGTTTTGTATTTATACTTACTGTTTACTTTTTTATATCTTTTTTTGTGTAGTGAGAATATAAATATGACCGCCAAAAAGCTGCGAACAGGGAGAATTCTCATGGGTAGAGTGTGTAGCAAGACTAAATCTAACCCTCTACGAAATAAGAATGCACAGCTTCCCCTCGTTAAGGGACAATGTCAATTATTTGACTTATGGGATAAACCCTCAAATATACCTGTGTCAAATGGGGTCGCTTCTCCTATTAAAATTGTACGTGCAGACGTCTGTGTGGTAAATACCCCAGGTGTAATTATTCCCTTGTCGGTGGTTGATGATCATTTTGATTCTAACTCTACTGATACTCACCCTCCTTTAGAGAACATACCTAATGCACCTTCTCCCTCAGGTGCTTCTTCTTTAATAGTAGTGAGTCCGCCTCAACCTATCCCTATGGCTTTGTCGGGGCACACTTTGACTTCAAATTCTGTAGGGGGTGTTTTGGCGACTCCTGATGGAAACCCTTTATTTCCAGATATTGATATGGAGCTCTGTAAAAGGTACCTTCCTGACATCCCTTCTGAATCTGTGGGCTCCACTAAAACACCACCAGTTTCAGGTCCAACTGGGTTGCTGTTATATAGCAGTACGCCCTCTATGAAGTCTTCTGATATGTATTCTTTGTCCAATCTTTCTAAGAGTCCCGAGTTGGAGCTATCCGGCATTGAGCTAATTAAATCTGATCGGCAGGATAGACCAATTTCTGAGTCAATGATTGCCCTTGAACATTTGTTGTCCTCCATTCTGTCATTATTGGGTAGATTTGTTGGTAGTTCGGATTGTATATTGGAGGCAGTTACACAGATTTTGACGGCCCTGGTGAATAAAAACGTTGAGAAGGTTTGTAGTTTGGCTCCGCAAGTAGACCCTATTACGCTTTCTTCTCCTAAGGCCCCTTTAGTTGTAGCAAACTCGCCTAAACCTCAACCCTACGTTGGAAATATTTTATCAGTGGTTGCTGATGTAAATGTTTTATCTGGGGCAAAGGTAGATCTGTCCCCCACTCTATTATCATCAGCTAACAACAATGCCATTGATGATGATTTAAAAATTGAAGAGCTTGAGGCAATTGAGGGATTGAATGGTACTAATACTAATAAAGAACTTTTTCCAATCTTTTGTCCCGAGGAAAATATTAAAATGGAGGAAAACAAAAAAGGAAAGTCGAAAACTATCAGAGGGAAAAAGAGGAAACCTGTCCGTAGACACAAGCAAAAAAGACAGAGAAAAGTTGTCTTTGGCTGTTTGGAGAACTCTCCCTTAAAAGATTTTGTAATTGATTCTCCTGTAAAGTTGTCTGCTGACTTGGTTGGTCCTACAGCTCTGGGACAAAATCATTCTGTAATGGAAGTTATTCCCTTGGAGGATGTGAACCCCGTCCCCGAGGGAGGGGTATCTGCACCTGAAAGTGTTGTTGGATTTCCTGGTAGGGTTTTGATTCTTGCAAATGTGGAAGATAGGAAGATTACTATACCCTCTCTACTAACCCCTCTTAATCCAGAGGCCCTACCTTTCTTGGTCGGTGACGGAGAGTTAAGAAACCCGAATGCAATCCCTAATAAAGAAGGGGTCGATACTCTCTTATTGGACTTTTTCCCCTTATTTGATTCTGGTCTAATATTAAATAGATTTATGTTACTCAAATGTTTCGGAGAGCTCGAGGGATTAAAATTATTACAATCTAATGATATTGATCTGGTTACGATCTTGAAAGGTGAGGATAGGATGTATATTAGGGCAAAATTCTATTCTAAATTAATCGTAAACCTTATCCTCCATCAGGCTGAGAAGTTTCAATGTAGAGGGATTGATGTTATACCATTTGTATCACATGGGAAAGAGGATAATGCAGTCAAAAATTCCTTCCCGCTCTCATCTGGATCAAGTGGGCTTGCCCAGGGCTTTGAGGACTTAAAGATAAGTTTAACTGAAAGTACCCGCCAAGTGACATATAGAATTCCCATCTCTGTGGTCCCAAATAGGACTATGGGTGAGGAAAACTGCCAATGGAATTGGTTGCCCGGTGTCCTGTCCAGTCAATCCACTTGTCATCCCAAATTATTTTCACACCTTTAGCAGCGGACTGAAGATAATCTCATGGAACGCTGCTGGCTTAAAAAATGACCCGGAGAAACTGCAGTATCTTTCTTCATTGAAGGCCCCTGTAATTTGTTTACAAGAAACTTGGTGTGTAGATAAAATGCCAGTAGTAAAAGATTACTTTTGCTTAGAGGGGGGAGCCTCCCCATCAAAGAGAGGCCATGCTAAGGGTGGTATTGCTTGCTTACTTTCAAATCAGATAAGGTGGAATTTTTCTCACCACCTGGATTCAAGTAAGCTGTTTCAATCAGTAACATTGTTTAGTGCGGACAATGTGGAGAACTTGAAACCCTTAGTAATTATTAACTCCTATATTCCCCCGGAAGCTTGTTTCGATATTATTCTAAAACAGGTCTTTGACTATACAAAGAAAATTATGGAGAAAATTCCTGTTCCCCATGTAATACTAGTGGGAGATTTTAATTGTCATGTCTCAAACCTAAGTTTGGAACTTTTTCGAAACAAATTGAAAGAGGAATCTCTCCATATCCCCCGGGCCGTTTTCCCGGATAAGATCAAAACAAATAAGAGAGGGAAACAGTTTTTAAATGAACTTGTTGAGATGGAGGGGATTATAGTAAACGGAAGATTTTCCTCTGATTTTCCAGCTAATTGTACCCACAGATCCATTCATGGTGGGTCTATCTTAGATTATGTGGCTATAGATATGAATAGTTTTTATATTCTAAATGACCTATCAATTTTGCAGACTACACTGAGTGATCATAATGTGTTATCGGTATCAGTGTTGATAAATCCGCCTATCACTGACTCCTGGACTCTTAGCAGTGACTTTGTTAATTTTGCTAACAATACTGGACGTTGTTTCTGGAATTCCACGGCAATTACGGGCCTAGAACCTATTATAGAGAGTAAATTAAATGTTTTACAAGGGGAGGATAGCTCGTCTATACCCCTCTTTGAAGATTTTTTGAAGATGGTAACGTCTGTTGCTAGAAAACCCTCTCGACAAAAAAGGAAGAAAATAACTCCTAGTTCAATTTTGTGTCTCAATAGGGAAATAAATAAACTAGTTAGGGAACAATATCTTTGCAGATCCCTCAATAGAAACAATAAAATAACCCTTCTGAGAAGAAGGAGGCATAGGGTCAAAATGAAAATAAAAAAGGATAAAGAGGACACAATATGGGTTAGCTTGCGTGAGGCCGCAGTGCGCGGGCAAGCAAGGTTGTTCTGGTCCTTAATTAGTGAGGGCTGTGGAACAAGGTCTTTTCCTTCTCCAATTCCCATTGCTGAAGCCATTTGGATTAGTTTTATTTCTAACCTTTACGCGAGCAACGGCTGTTTAAATGCCTATGACGATTGTAAAGAAGATAGCTCCCTTATAGATCCTCCCTCTGAGAGGGTTATCGAACGGGCTATAATAGAATTGCGCTCTTCTGGTGCAATGGGCCCAGATGAGCTACCTGTTTTGGTTCTGAAGCAGGATCCTAGCTCTTGGAGCAAGATTTTGTTTCCGATATTTAGGTACTGCTTTATGAGCAAAACAGTTCTGCCATCATGGAAGGGTAGCATTTTGGTGCCGCTGTTCAAGAAGGGCGATAGGAATGTTCCTCAAAACTATCGCCTAATCGCCCTTCTCGATGCAATTGGTAAGGTCTTTTCCAAATGCCTGCTATACTCCATAAATGAGTGGGTAGCTAATAGTAACATATTGCCCCTTGAACAGACAGGCTTTCGTAAGAGTCATGGTACTCTTGATAATCTTACGGCGTTACAGATAATTACAGACAAATATGTGAGGGTCCGCGGCGGTAAAGTGTACGCAGCGTTCATTGATTTCTCAACAGCGTTTGATAAGGTAGATCGTCCGCTGTTATGGAGGAAGCTGTCTGCGCTGGGTATGCCTCTTATTTTGTTAGAGCTGGTGCGCGCACTTCACACAGATACTTGGTGTAAGGTCCTTTTGGGGGGAGAAAGAGGGCTATCTAGGGTCATTTACTCTGTTAATGGCCTCAAGCAGGGTTGTTTGTTAGCCCCTATTCTTTTCTCTTTATATATCTCGAATCTCCCTATGACTCTGGCTGCCAGCGAAGGAATAGCGCCCATGCTGGGAGGTGTCGGGATTTCTAGTTTACTCTACGCCGATGATATTTTATTGTTGGATTTAACGCCTAAAGGCTTAAACAACCGCCTGCATGCCCTTCATTTATTTGCTGAAACTCACTTTCTCAAAATAAATATTTCTAAAAGCAAAATAATGTGTATCGCCAGCAATAAAAAACCTAAATCTGTGAAATTTGGATGGACAGTTGGGGGACTTAAGTTGGAAGTTGTGAATAGCTATGTTTTCTTAGGGAAAGTAATAACTAATAACTCCAGTGAGAAACCCCATATTGATAACAACATGCGGAAAGCAGTGGCCCAAGGGAAAAGTTTACAAGCCCTTTATTCAGCCACAGGGAGGCGCCATTTCTCCTTCCTGTTAGAAGTATTTCGTGCCAAGATCCCGTCCACTTTGCTATATGGACTTGAAATAGTGGATTTGGGGCAATGGGGTTTTTTGCATTCGGCAGAGGGGAAGATTTTTCGGAATCTAACCTCTACCAATAATTCATGTACAGCTGCAGCTTTCAGACTGGAGTTTGGAGTTCGTAGTAGTTGGTCCCAGGGCCTAGCGGGGTTGGTGCGCTGGGTTGCCTGTTTGGCGAAGGGGGAAGTGGGGACACTAAGATGCTTAATGAAAGACGAACTATTGGGGTCTTTCAATGAATTCTCCCTTCTTGTAAAAAATTTCAGAAGGGCAGTGACACTACTGAAATTAGATGAGACCTCCCTTTTCTCCCTCTCCCAGGGCCAATTAAAACTAGTTTTGAAACGGGCCTCATGGGCACTTAGTTTCAGATTAGATAGGGAGTATATTGTTACTAGGAAGGGAGTCACTCCATTTATCTCATCCTGTGTAATCAAATATAGGCAACCCTACATATCCTGGAATTTATCCCATGGTGTCCGACGATTTTGGTTTCTGTTAAGACAAGATCTCCTGCCTTTAAATATACTTCTGTCCAAGTGGTATGGTACTTCCGCAGCTTGCAACTTTTGCAACTGCCCCAAACAAGATCTGAGTCACGTCATATTTATATGTCCTCCCCTGCTCCCTTTCCGTCGCAAATGGCTACGCCACATTTGTTTGAAATTGAGTATTCTTACTGCTAATGCTTTTGTACATGCTTTAAATAACCCTCCTAATGAGATGTTTTGTTTTAATGTCTTTAACTTTTTTAAATGCTTTTTAGATATTTATTGAGGGGCTTTTTCTTTCAGCTTAGTATGCATTATCATTGATTCTTGTAACCCGTATTGACCTTTTGTACAGAAATTGTAACTTTGTAATGTGCTTTGTTCTTTTTTCTGGAAAAATGGTTTTGTATTGTTGCATTCATTGTTTTATTTTTGTGGATCTCTTCGGAGTTCCGAATCAAATAAAATAAACTTGAAACTTGAAGTAGCGCCAGCTTTGCGACACACTCCAGCAATGCATCCTTACCGCGCCTACAGATACATCAGAAATACTGCGACATGGAGTGGCATACAGTAAATACGGTGCATCCATAGTGCCAAAAGGAGGATGCACTGAAAAGTGTTGCATCTCTGTTTTCACGCAGCGATGGAACAATTTTCATAAATGAGGCTCTGTATGTGAAGTTTTCCATCACAAGACACATACATGTCCTAAAGTGAGGCGGGAATCCAGCTTAACAGTTCCTGCAACCCCCCTTGCATGACATTTATATGAAAAAGTGTCAAGAGAATATAGCTCATTACGTAACTCACCTTTCACCCAGCCCTGCGTACACCCCTCGACAAAATGATTTCTTTGTGATTGAAAATAGTTGTCAGTAATTACCAACGCAGTTGTCATAACTGAAATGCCCTAAGACCTGTGCTTAATATGTAAAAGGATAAGTGCAAATGCCCGAAGCTCTGCTCAGAAGTCAGTCAGTCAAAGAAATGTTTATTTAGACCAATGGTCTTTAAACAAAACAATTACACATATGATCACCGTATATTATTGCATTATTTAAAATGTAATCGACAAAATCAATACAATTAAAAAATACATTATATGTTATAAAAATACCACATCATTACTCATTATAGTTAAAAATTATAAAAAATTGTCGTAGGGCCCGATTCACAGAACTAACTTAAGACAAAATCCTAAACTTACTACTTTTGGTATTCACAGAATGCACTTACTACTTTTGGTATTCACAGAATGCACTTACTACTTTTGGTATTCACAGAATGGATTTAGGACTACTAACTTTACGTCTGCACTAGGGCTGGAGATTCCGGCACGGAGGCGGAGCTACCGGCTTGGAGGCGGAGCTTCCTGCCTGGAGGTGGAGATTCGGCAATGGCTAAATCTCTGCCACCGGATGGAATCCCCACCTCTGGGCCGGAAGCTCCGCCTCCAAGCCGGAAGCTACGTCCCGAGTGCGGACGTAAAGTTAGTAGTCGTAAATCCATTCTGTGAATACCAAAAGTAGTAAGTGCATTCTGTGAATACCAAAAGTAGTAAGTGCATTTTGTGAATACCAAAAGTAGTAAGTTTAGGATTTTGTCTTAAGTTACTTCTGTGAATCGGGCCCTATGTGCTTATTTAAGGATGAGTTCCCAAACTGGGCCTTTTTTGCTGTAGTATGATTATCATCAGATTAAAATATACATTTTCAAATGTATATGAATAAATGTCACTCATCTAAAATTCCTCTGCTAAAATAATGCTAAGAACAATATCATTTAAAAATCCCTGATTATATTTATGCCACTTAATTTGTCATTATAGCTCCTATTATAAATTATCTAAATACATAATTAATCATGTTTGCCCAAGCAGAACCTTGTTAACTGCAATCATAAACCTTCCAATAGCAATTGCCACATCCAGGTAGTGCATGTCAGTAAGAAGTTCTATAGCCTGTGCTTGATACGTAACTCCATATTTACAGAATAATGGTCATATGATCAGTTTCCGCACGGGCAACACATTTAGGCAATCCTCTTACCTGGGAAAGTCACTGCATTTTGTACACAGCTCACATCTACAGTTCTAATCAGGTTGCATCATTTCCGTTTTTGTTTTCTCATTTGTATAGTAGTGGTTGACTTGACACCAATTCTTATTCTTAGTAATTCACACCTAAGCCAGCAATTTGGTAATATATCCAGATACGGAAACCAAACTTCCTTCTGCCAGGAATTTAACATGAATTGCACTGACTTTTTCCCACTCAGATACTGCTAATCCTTTTCCTTAGACAAGTCCCTCTCTAATGACCTCAGTTAGCCTTTTGAAACTTCTACTTGTAGAGTCTGTTGGCATAACCTCGCCTTCATATCCCTGTATCCAGACTCCAAATTATTTCTAACTTCTTTGGCCCAATTCAGATCACTTTCAGCTGAGGCCACCATATAAAAAAGTGGTGTTGCGGGTTGGGGAAAGGCCATGAGGGAGCGATGGATGGGCGGTGAGTTTGGGAGGGGAACGCAGGGGGGTAGTGGGGGGGAGTTTATTAATAATAAAAATGTTAACTTTCCTGCTGCCAGCCGCCTCCCGCATCACGCCTCTCTGCTGGTTCTATCTGGTCCCAGCAGGCACTGGGACCACATCACTGACTCCCTCCTCTGAGGAGAGTGGCACAGGGATTGGCCTAAGTGGGCTGCACAAATGCTCTGCTCAGGTCAGACAGTCTGTGGGGGTTCTCCAGCCCGGCTGTTCAATGCAGCCTGGTTAGAGAAATCTAAGTGCACATGTGATCTCTTTGACTTGACTTGACTTAAGTGCACATGTGAATGAATGAATAACATTAGTTTTATAAAGCGCGCACATACCCAAGGGTGTCATAGCACTAGAGGAAAAAAAGTGAAATAAGAAGATAATAGGATGGGCGGATAAAGAGCAAGTAAGTCGTAAGGACGCAGAGTAACTCTAGCAGCAGCTTATTCCACTACTGTGGTGAGGAGCCATGTTTTCAGCTGCTTCCTGAATGGCATCAGAGAGAACTGGTATCACAGTGTGAGAGAAAGTAAGTTCCACCATTTACCTCCACAGATAGAAAAGGCCCTACCCGCCATCTTGCTTTGTTTGATCTAGGAATAATAACGAAGCATAAGGGAAAGGATCTAAGGCTCCTACTTGGCTTATACCAGGAGAAACGATCTTGCAAATACTGTGGGCAGATCCGATGTAGGGCCTTGTGAACAATGCACATGGCCTTAAAAAAAATCAATTTAAGGTCGAGCCTAGAGCAGCGCACATGCGCTGCTCTGCGAGGCATGTAGTAATGTCTCTGCAAAGTCAGAAGACACCCACCACACACCCACCGCTTGTGATTGGTTACATAGTCTTCCTTTCTAAATGCCATTGTTTTGGTATGTGGATACAGTACATTTGTCCCACCTTGTAGCTGTTTTGTGTCCAGCCTTGAGTTTGCCCCTGCTGCATAGATCCTTCCGATATGGGCCATATGTTTTGGTACCCGCACTACTATTTCTTTTGTCTCAGCTTTTTTTAAAATTTCCTGTCGTGTTTTACTTTGTTCCCATCCCCCTCCCATCAGGGCCGGACTGGCCATAGCGGACACTGGGCATTTCCCCGGTGGGCTGCCAGGGTTGGGGGGCGGTTTTAGGCCCCTGGGGGTCAATTTTGTTACAGGGCCGTTTTTGCAGCATAGCTGCAATATCGGCCGCTGAAACGAAATCAGCCGAAACCGGACGTGGCAAACAGCTAGGCCGCACCCTGATAGAATTCACTTTTCGATGCTCTAATTTCCCTATGATGACGTGTGAGTTAGCATCATATGACTAACTAATGCATTTCGTATATGCACTTATGCTGAATTCATATTCTTACCTATTACTTATATTCAAATGTATGCGTGACCATATTAGTTTCTTAGCTTAGCCTGTGTGCCACCATTTTGTGTAACTCTCTGTGCCTGCGGGCTCTGCTCGCTCATGCCCCTCCCGCAGGAATACAGAAATATACTAAGACAGCAGTTTTCGTTTCTCGGCTCACTGTGACCGAAACTAACACTTCTTGTTATCTGTAATGTTCTCATGCCCAGAGACGCCGAAGCCTAGCTCCATGGCCTTGAGCAGAGATAATAATGTATCCCTTGCAGGTGCAGATGCCTGCTGTATGAGAGCATTGTCCACTGGTCTGAGGCTCGGTAACTTTCCACAAGGGGCGTACCCCATTTACTGTATTGCATTATAATGTATTGCTGTGATGCAGAGAGTCAGTCCTCTCGTTCGCACTCCTAGGAGTGAGGTCGGACAGGGCCCTCTCATATGAGTGTTGTTTGGCCTAATAAAGACCTTTGTTTATACTTCTCCACTGTCCGGCTGACTTCCTGTAAGGTAATTATAGGTGAGTGCTGTAAGTCACTCCAGTGGATTTGAGCCACGCTTATCAGATGGCGCCCGAATAGGGACCCCGCGATAAGGATCTTTCTCACCCGTAAGTGGGTAGCAGAAGACCGGGGACCCGCTGGTCGGCACGGTGGGCCCGGGATCCCATTTGATGCCGAGCTTGGTTCTCTCAGCGCTGCCCCACCCTGCTGATCGGGAGAGGTCCCGGTTTGGATCTTACGCCGGGGTCCAGAAGGCGGAACTTGAAGTTGACCGTGTTGGTCCTGGCAGCCGGAGGTGGAGAACGGTAGAGGTCGGTGCCGCCTACGGAAGGTGAGTGGTCCACCTGTGATTGCTGCAAGAACGGGAGTGTTCCGGGAGACTAGAGTGTCTCCGATGGTTTGAGGAGCCGGTGTGCTCCTGGGGCTAGTGTGCTCCGGGGAACTCAGAGTACGAGTTGGTGCTCTGACAGACTTGACGGGGTTGGGGACGTATGTCGAGGTAATTGTTTGTAGCGATCCGACCGAATGGTACTGTGGTGAAGGCGTGGCTCATTGTGGGCAGACTCTGGTGCGCTTACCCTGAACTCCTAGTGTGGTGATTCAGTGGAGGTGTGATCTGGGTTTCCCGCGGTAAAGTGCGCAGCGATCCACAGTGCCGCACGGGTGGCGGATTTGTTCCCCTTCCTCAGAACAGTTAGCGTACTGTTCGGTCTGCGGTAGAGTCCAGGTTCCCCAGGACTTGGTCGACGGGCCTTGTCCCATTTGGTAACACGTGTTTGGAGATATTGTATATGTGTACGTGGTTCTCTGATGTCCGTCTATATGTTTGTGTGTGAATGAACTTGAGTTGTGATTCAAGATAAAGTAAAGATGCCGTGTTTTAGCAAGTTGCGCTGTTTTGGATGCTGTTGTCGACCCTCAGATACTAGACTGGCCGAGAGCCAGCCTGCACCCCCTGAAGGGACGCCGAGTTTTGATATGTATGTTAAACATGGACTGGTCCCGATTTTGTTCGGTACTTTGTGGCATCGGTACACTGCTGATAATGTGGATTTACAATGGCCTTTGACGGGTTCTTTTGATGAAGCTAAATTGGATTATTTGCAAGACAAACTGTTTGCTAGGCGTAGCCGCCAGAGTATGTTCGACTCTTTGCGAGTATGGCAGAAAGAGGTCAGGAAACGTAAGATGCGAGAGGAGAAAGAGGAGTATAAAAAGTCCACCCAGACTATGGCGCAGAAAGCGAGGGAACAGGTGGGGAATGAGAATGCACTACGCATGGAGCGCGCAGATAGACTTTGTAGGTTGAAGGAAAATAAAAGTTACGTAGTGAGAGAGGACGACCCAGATGAGATGGAGGACATTTTGAATGCCCGGCCCCCTCCCCCTTATGCCCCGCAGCCCTTGTACCCCTCCTTGCCACTTTCGGCCCCTAGTAGTGCCATTCCAGGTCCTTCAGCGAGTGCCCCCCAGCAATCCCTACCCTCGACACCCCTCGTTTCTCTACTCCAGACCACTTCACCTGCCCCCTCACCATTTTCTTTAGCACTCCCTACTGTTTCAGCTAGTACCACCCCCAGTCAGGAGATGCTGACACCGAGTCGCGGCGCAGGTAGCGGATTGTTTTCACAGGTACGGAAGCTGCTTACACGTTCTACAGTTGGTTTAGATGAAAAAAGTATGGTGGCTAATCAGGCATGCCAATGGGCCAGGAATAATATTTATTCGTTCGAAGATATTTGGTCCACCATGAAAGATTTTGAGCCCTTGATGCAGCAGCACGCTTTGTGGCACATGTCTAATGTATTGATACCGCTATGGGAGCAGGGGTATGGAGGCGTGGCTCCGGCGGTTTTACGGGATATACAGGCTGGGGCGTACAGAACGAACACGGGGGTGAAGGAAGTGATGAGTAGTCTGCGTGCACTATTGCAATACAGGAATGAATTACCCTCTGTCGGTACACCCCACTTCCCAGGTCTCCACCCAATGCGAGAGGTGCACCCTATTTTTCATCCTGAGGTCCCCGAGTTGTTAGACCCAGTCACGAGGGCTGTCACACGGAACAGAATTGATGCGCATTTTCAGGAGCAATGGGTGTATACGCCATGGAAGAGAAGTGAGGTGTTGTCATTGAAGGCTCAGCTACCGGATTCCAGAAAGAATCCAACTGCCTATTATAAAGAGCTTACGGAAGCAGCGTCTTCTACTGTGATGACGTTGGCTGATGTGGAATTATTTTTCGGGCTTTTGGTCCCGGTTGATGTGTGGCGGCAGGTGAAAGGTACGGATCATAGGGAGGAACTGGGAGGTACATGGCAGGAGTTACAGGACTGGGATAAGGAGCGTAAGCCAGGGGAGAAGCCGAAGGCTGAAATATTAGCTTTACCGGGGCGCATAATTAAGTACATGCACTCCCTTATTCCCCCGAAAAAGGTGGATTGGGACAAGTTGACGGCTTGCAAGCAGAAAAAGGATGAGGCGGTCTCAGATTTCTTTACGAGGTTTGAGGAAACGTTCATGGATTTTAGTGGACAGGATGTGTCACAGGATGGAGGGTTACGACTCTTTGTTAACAGGTTTGTCACAAATTTATTGCCTGAAATATCAGCTAGACTGCAAGCGTCGGAGAGCACGTGGACGACGTCCTCTCCTTCGGGAATACTAAGTATGGCGCAATATTACGAGCACAGGGAAAATGAGAACAAGGACAAGCAGGAGAAGAAGGCTAAAGATTTGAAGACGAGGGTTTTGTTGCAGCAGGTGGCAAGAGGAAGAGGAAGAGGTGCGGCGCTGAGACGCGGAGGTGGTTTTGGGAGAGGTGAGAGTAGGGAAAGGCTGGGACCGAACCAGTGCGCCAAGTGTAAGCAGGAAGGGCATTGGTGGCGAGACTGCCCGCTGCTCCAGTCAGGTACCGGTCCAGGAAGGGGACGAGGACGAGGTAGTGGTGATTTTGCGAGACAGGCTGCGCGATCAGAAGGAGGCGGGAGACCGGGAGGCAATTACTTTGACAACGGGACAGATAGACAACAGTCACAGAGGAGCGGGGGCCAGTATTATAACGATGATTACTCGGTGGACGATTTGACAGGGTTCTCCCACAACTAGGACAGCGTAGGACAGAGCATGGGACCAGTACTTATGGAAGTTGATCAGAGGGGACCTTATGTCGAAGCCGACTTACTGGGGTCTCAGCAGAAATTTCTAGTGGATACGGGTGCAATGAAAAGTTCAGTGGCTCGTTCTCGGGTCCCAGGGGCGGCTCTGTCTGGCAAGAATAACATATCCGTGGGTTTCGCAGGAACTCCGGTGATTAGCCCCATTTCTAAACCTCTCACGTTAACGATTGGTCCTTTTACTGTTGATTCACCGTTTTTATTGACATCAAATTGTGGAGAAAATTTGTTGGGTTTAGATTTATTGAAGAGATTGCATGCAACAATTTATTGTTCTCCGGATGGCGTGTACCTCACTCTAGGCCCGAATGTTGCCCGCCCACTACAGTGCTTTTCAAAAGACGACCCGCTGCCACCTGAGTTTCGAGGCATACCCAACAGCTTGTGGGCTGTCAGTGATAATGATGTAGGGAAGATGGATATTGCCCCGGTGTCAATAAGAGTGAAGGTGGGAGCCAAATTGCCCTGAATTCCGCAATACAGAATACCCAGGGAGGGTGAGAAGGCCTTGTTACAAATAATTCAAGATTTAATACAGTCTGGAGTAGTGGAAGAGACTGATTCGAATATATGTAACAGTCCTATTTTGCCTATACTTAAAAGACGGTCACCTGATGCTACTGATAATACTCCTGATGTTTATAGATTTGTGATTGATTTGCGGCAAGTAAATAGAGTAGTGGAGCCACAGTATCCGGTGGTCTCGGACATCACTACGATATTGACTATGATTCCACCTTCAGCCAAATATTTCTCTGTCCTGGATTTGAAAAATGCCTTTTTCAGTATTCCAGTACACGAGGAAAGCCGATATCTCTTCGGATTCTCATTGGCTGGCCGAAGCTTCCGCTTCAAGAGAATTCCTCAGGGGTACACTGAGAGTCCTAGTATATACAGTCAGGCTCTAAAGGCACAATTGGATGACCTGGAACTTCCACCTGGCAACGTAATGTTGCAGTACGTGGATGATATCCTAATAGCATCGGATGATGAGCAGGGTTGTCGGGATGCTACTGTAAAACTGTTACACCATTTGGCAAAAAGGGGGCATAAAGTGTCCCTTCCGAAATTTCAATACTGTCGAACGGAGGTCACCTACCTCGGTCACCTCCTTTCGAAAGTGGGGAGGAGATTGACGCCGGAGCGCATAAAAGCGATCACTAACATGCAAATACCTAACACGCAGCGAGAGGTGCGCGCGTTCCTAGGCATAACATCGTATTGTCGTCAGTGGATACCTAACTATGCGTTACTAACAAAACCCCTATTGTATCTGACTACCAAAGAAGTGCGCGAACCCCTACCTTGGACCCCCGCATGTCAGGAAGCGTTTGAGTCACTAAAAACGTCTTTGTGTTCTGCGCCAGTTCTTGGAACACCTGATTACCAGAAGCCTTTTGTTCTTTACGTGCACGAGGCGGAAGGTTGCGCGTTGTCTGTCTTAACTCAGTGTTTTGGGGGAAAGCAGAGACCGTGTGCGTACTTTTCTGCAATGCTCGATAATGTGGCAAGAGCGCTGCCGAGCTGTCTGAGAGCCACGGCGGCTGCTGCGGTCTCTATAAGACAATCGGCAGGGCTCGTGCTGGGGTCAGATCTCACAGTAATGGTACCGCATGCTGTGGATATTTTACTGAACAGGACACAGACGCAGCATTTAACAAGCGCTCGTCTGACGGGTTATGAGATGACTCTTTTTGCGCCCCATGTAACAATTAAAAGGTGTGCCACATTGAACCCCGCCACCTTGTTACCTATCCCCACAGATGCTGACACAAATGATGATGACATACATGACTGTCTGTATAGGACTGAGGAAGAGACAAAGGGGAGGGTGGATCTGACAGACAGGCCCATGGAAGAACCAGACGGGGAACTGTATGTCGATGGATCCTGTTTTAAATTACCAGACGGTACATCGACAGCAGCGTATGCAATAACAACATTACAGACGGTGGTGGAGACTTCTAGAATACCTTACAATTCTGCTCAGGCGGCCGAGATTATTGCCTTACTGAGAGCATGCGAGTTGAGTGAGGGGTTGGATGTGAACATTTACACTGACAGCCAATACGCCTTTGGCGTGGCTCATAATTATGGGCGACTTTGGGCAGAACGGGGATTTCTGACGTCTCACGGACAACGAATCCAACATGGTCCACTGATATTACGACTGCTAACGGCACTGACATTACCCAAAAGATTGGCTGTGATAAAATGTAGCGCACACAAGACAATAGTGGACGATGTTGGGCGAGGCAACGCTTTTGCCGATGAGACAGCAAAAGAGACTGCTAGAGAAAAATTACCACGCATGTTTGTGGCAGGACCAGCACGATGGGTCCCAGATGTTCATATGTTCGCAGACACAGTACAGAGTGTCAAGAACATACAAAGCAAAGCGACGGATGAGGAATTGAGAGCATGGAAGGATGGGCAGGGACGACTGGATGCGGATGAATGTTGGACAGATGTGACAGACAAGAGACGATGGATGTTACCGAATGCGTATGTCCTTCCAGTAGAGACGATGGCACACGGGCCTGCCCATGTGAGTGCCAAGGGCATTTGCAAATTGTTAGACCCGGTGTGGAGCAATAAAAATATCTCTAAGATGGCCACCAATTTGGTTCGTCAGTGTATGGTGTGTTTGAGACACAACCCTGGGAAGGGTACCCCTGTCCCAACTGGAAATTTTGCACCCCCCTCTTTCCCTTTTGAGGTGATTCAGATGGATTACATTGAAATGGAAAGAGTCAATAACTTGAAGTACGTTCTTGTAGTCGTATGTGCTTTTAGTAGGTGGGTGGAGGCGTTCCCAACGAAAGACTGTACGGCCATGTCTACTGCGAAAATGTTGATAAAGGAGTATTTCTCCCGCTTCGGGTTACCTAGGGTGATCTGGAGTGATAATGGCACGTCCTTTAATGCAGAATTGGTGAAACAAATTAGTAAAGGTTTGCATATATCGCAGAAATTTCATTCAGCCTTACAACCTCAGGCAGCAGGACTCGTGGAGCGGTTTAATGGCACGCTCAAGCTCAAGATGGCCAAAATATGTGAGAGTACAGGTCTCCGTTGGCCAGATGCACTTCCCTTAGCTTTGCTTTCCACGAGAGTCACTGTAAATGCAAAAATGGGCGTCTCTCCACATGAAGTGGTATTCGGCCGCCCGGCCAATATCTGGGGGGTGCCTAGGCCTAAATGCTTCACTGAAATACCTTACCCTTTGTTGACAGATTATCTGTATGCTTTGACTAAAGATCTTCGTTCTATTCATCAGCAGGTAGCAGACACTCTGAAGCCGCTGCCAGAGGGGCCTGGACACACCATCCACCCGGGGGACTGGGTCGTCGTCCGAAGATATCAGCGGAAGTCCTGTTTGGAGCCGAGATGGTCAGAGCCTCGCCAGGTGCTCCTCACTACGCGCACGGCGCTTCGGATTGAAGGCAGAAAAGCGTGGACCCATGCCTCTCATGTGAAGAGGGTCCCGCTCCCGTTGCCCTATGATCAATGGGTACAAGATGGCATCGCTGACCAGGAGTTTGAACATATCCCGAGGTATGTTCCTTTCTCGGATGTTTCACTGATTGGAGAAGAGCGAAGCGGAATTGAGAATACTGTGAGCTCTACCACTCCTTTTGTTGCTAGCAAAGAGATATCGGAAAGTTCAGCATCTGCCACTGATACACCTGCTTTGTTTTCTGACCCCGAAGTGCCAGGGAGCACTCGCTATAATTTGCGGCCCCGAAGAAAATAAGTACAGTGCTGGAATATGATGGACTAAATACTGGAAGAAGGGCTTAGTGGACATTCTGAAAAAGAAGATTTAGTGGTAGGGATGGACTTGTAAGAGCCCTGGTGTTTAGCCGAAGATTGTGTTCTTTGAGACTATAGAGTGGCGCGGGGCCCGAATTAAGTGCTTCCCTTGTTTCAAATTGTTGAACAGCGACGTTGGAGTAGGTATGGACGGTAAAAGCCTGCCTGTGAGGCTTTGAAGGACACAGGGAGAAGATCCCTTTTTAAGGGTTGAAGAACCCCTCTGGCCGGTTGAGGATTGTCTGGGACTATTTTTAGTAACAGTGTGATTTTTATTTTTTTGATTTTTGATAATTTTGAACGATTATTCGAAATGTACCCCTTTGGGCGGCCCATTCCTGATGAGGAGCAGCCTTTTGCAGCTCCCCCGAGACGTGAGCCTGATTCCCCCTGGTTGGCCCTCCCCCGAAAGGGTAAAATAGTAGTGATCATAATAGTTTTAATTGCCTTTCTGGTGACTCTTGGAATACTGTTTTTCCTAGATAAACACTATCCCGTTCATACATTTGCGCCCACACCTACTGCTGTTCCGGAACACAAAATGATAACTGTCGATTATGGTGAGAGAATGATACGTAAAAATTATAAAGACAATGTTTTTATTAAAACTTTGCATCATGCACATGCCACTACCAACATGACAGATTGCTGGGTTTGTGGGCTTTTACCCTCTGCTGCCTATAAAAAAGATAGGTTCCTCGCTCTCCCTTTAACGCCAGTGAATAGTTGTGTGGGGTGGTATACTCTTATTGGTCTTGTTAAATACTTTCAGCAGCCAGATTCTTTGACTCCACGCCTGCAGAATAGGGGGTGGACAATGACAATGCGAGTGCGGCCTTTGCCTTCAGCCTCCCTTGGACGAATATACACTGACGGACGTTTTGACCAGACTTTTATAGAGACATGTGAGAAAAAGTTGGGTCGATTCTTGACACCTAATGATACTGATCGACTCAGGGATAGTTTCATGAAACTGAACGCCACTTTGTCTTATAGGCATCCCCCTAAGAGTAACGACAGCTCCAAGTCTTTGATACCCCTGGCTGTGGTGGGTCCTCCTCCATTTTTCTGCATAGAGGGAAGGGGTCCCATCAAGGTTGGAAATAGCTCTTGTAATGTGACTGCTTCAATACGCCTGCCCGTTAGCCCCTCTTTGATTGCCCCACCCAGTGTCTATTTTGTTTGCGGTGAAAATGGATACTTATGGTTGCCCGAGGGTTGGGGTGGGGTGTGCTACCTGGCTTATATGATTCCTCCCGTGTATGTGGCCCCCTCTGATTACCACAGAACTCATCGACGATTCCCCAGTCCTCAGGAGCAGCCGCAAGAGCAGCGTAAAAGGAGGGAACTTCAGGTAGAGGACGTTGATCAGACAGATACCTCGTATCAGCAATGGACTGATTTTTCTAAGGGTTTGCTTCCTTTCTGGGGTCCTATATTCAACAGTAGAGCTATTAGACGACTCTCTAGGGTAATGGAAAAGGTGGTTCTGGTTGAGGCTGACATTACGACTAACATCTCTGTTGAGGTTCAGGCTATGAGATTATTTACGATCCAGAACAGGATGGTTCTTGACGTCATACTAGCTGATAGGGGCGGGGCCTGTCGCGTCATCGGGACTTCTTGCTGTGTTTATATCCCTGACTCCGCCCCGACTGTTAACTTGGCAGTGCAAAAATTGCATAGATTAGCGACTGAACTACACCAAGATAATGGGACATGGTCTCTCCAAGGGTGGCTCTGGGGTGCCTTTTCTTCCTGGGGCTGGAAAATATTGATGGGTCTGGTTGGAGTGGTGAGTGTAATTCTGTCATGCTGTCTTTGCATATATTGCCTCCCTCCATGTTGTTCGATGTGTGCTGCAAATATACGTCCGAAAAAAAGGTTACATGGTCAATATGCCACTTCTGTGATTACTGAAATTCCTGCTGATGCCAGTTGGTTGATGTTCATTGCAGAAGATGTTCTAGACTGAAGAGATACAGCCCTGGCCCTAGAATGGATGTCGGCACTACCTTTGGCAAATAAATGAGGCTATAGTTAGCCAATGATGCTAAAAGGAGGGTCTGATAGAATTCACTTTTCGATGCTCTAATTTCCCTATGATGACGTGTGAGTTAGCATCATATGACTAACTAATGCATTTCGTATATGCACTTATGCTGAATTCATATTCTTACCTATTACTTATATTCAAATGTATGCGTGACCATATTAGTTTCTTAGCTTAGCCTGTGTGCCACCATTTTGTGTAACTCTCTGTGCCTGCGGGCTCTGCTCGCTCATGCCCCTCCCGCAGGAATACAGAAATATACTAAGACAGCAGTTTTCGTTTCTCGGCTCACTGTGACCGAAACTAACACTTCTTGTTATCTGTAATGTTCTCATGCCCAGAGACGCCGAAGCCTAGCTCCATGGCCTTGAGCAGAGATAATAATGTATCCCTTGCAGGTGCAGATGCCTGCTGTATGAGAGCATTGTCCACTGGTCTGAGGCTCGGTAACTTTCCACAAGGGGCGTACCCCATTTACTGTATTGCATTATAATGTATTGCTGTGATGCAGAGAGTCAGTCCTCTCGTTCGCACTCCTAGGAGTGAGGTCGGACAGGGCCCTCTCATATGAGTGCTGTTTGGCCTAATAAAGACCTTTGTTTATACTTCTCCACTGTCCGGCTGACTTCCTGTAAGGTAATTATAGGTGAGTGCTGTAAGTCACTCCAGTGGATTTGAGCCACGCTTATCAACCCCCAACCCCCCGGGGAGCTGGGCGAGCACTTTGCCAGGGCCGGTTTGGGTTCCCAGTCTGACCCTGCCTCCCATTGTCTGTGTTAGCCATTCTCCCGCCCCCCTCTCGTTGTCCGTGTTTAACATGCTTAGCATCTGCTGATGTGAATTAAAAAGGTGATATACCACTTTCACCACCCCACCATCGGGGTTGCTGGCTGACTAACACAGTTCCCCCCCCCCAAAAAAATACACACAACCTGAGGAGAGTGAGAGTGCATGAGCATAGATGGATCTGGAGACTGTCAAGAGAATAGATGGGCTACAATGGTCCGATATTGACTAAGGGAGCTTAACCCGCTGGACAAGCGTTAAACTGTACTTCCGAGCACTGTAACTTATGTGGTTTGTTATTGATATGCCACTTTAATGGTACTCCATTTGTTGGCTTTTGTAAGAATGGAGTAAAACTCAAGACCTGGAATTCACTGCATGTTTTCAACAGTGAGCCTTCAACTCATCGATCCAGCCTGCAGCCAGCGTATGCACCTCTTTGGATGTTTTGTAATGCTCAGCTTGGCCATATGGGGGGTCCTCAGAGCACAAAGATATTATCACTGTTTCCTGTTAAAAGGCACCACATCGACATCTATAGAATCATTTAGCGTACTGTTAAGTTAATTAGAATGGTGATTGTGTAGTGCTTATTGTAAATATCGTTATTGCATTATCACAGTTGTTATTTCTCTCCGCGGGGTTCACGTGATATTTGTGTTTGCTCCTGGGGGTGTGTTTGCCTGTAGCTTTCCATGTTGAGGCCTAGTACCCTTTGACCTCATGGGGCCTCCCTCCCTGCCCAGTCCCCTGTGAGATGAGGCTCCCAAAAGGCCATGTCTCCTGTCTCGTGCCTGTCTGTGGGTGACGAGGGGAAGGGGATCCAAGGCACTCGACTGGGGCTGTGAAGTCACATTTTGGAAGTGCCCCTGAATGGATCTGAGAGAGCGCAAACTGAGAAAAATGTATAAGTGCGCCAAATTTACAAGTTAGATACACAAATTTAGTTAAAGCATTTAGAAGTGTCGAAAATATATAGAAATGCATATATTCATGAATGTTTAATCAATATAGAAAGCATATTGTATAGTGTGAAACTAATGTAGTAGTGTTTAGAAATGTTAGAATGATAATAGATTCCATGTTATGCAGCTGCTGCAGAAGAAAATGTGATGCTGCTAAACATAGAAATGTGCAGGCTTCATGGCAATGTATGAAGAACGAAAACGTGCCTCTACATCTTGCATAAGATGGATTTGATATTATTCAGAATAATTGATCACATGTTAAAGTTATGTTTTATAGAAGTGTTTCATATAATCAGAGTGTAATAGGTTAGAAATTGTTTTAGTTTAAGAAATAACGGTTCACAGAGTGCAGGCCTTTGCAAGTAATTTAGTAGGCCTAGAAAGATAGAGCCGCTTCTTTAATCTGCACGTGTTAGTTAAAATCGAGTCTCGTTAAGCATAAATTGTCAACCGTGTTCGAAGTTTTATGACTTGAATAGATAGCTGGAGGTTGGAATTTGGGGCCCAATCCATGGGTGTCTGTTTGCAGGTGCGAGGGGGGTTACAATCAAGAGTGTGATGAATAGAGCTCTGTCCGGGGAGACAGGCACAGGCCTGGAGGAGGATCCAGGAATTTCCTGGGGGTACCGGCGAGCCGAGAAGAAGCCTGGACAGCAAGGTCAACGCTAATAAGAGGCCCAGAGGAGTATCAGTATGGAAAAAGCCAGAACCGAAACCACGTGAGAGGTGTACGTGAGGGGCGTCTCTGAGGGGCGTTCCAACTGTAATTGTAATTTTGTATTAGGGACAGCACCCCTGGGTGGAGTTAGAGCAGATGACCTGAGGACCCTTAGAGAGCGGATGGGTAGGAAGAGAGGCCATGACTGAAATGCACATATTTTCACCAAAGACTAAGAAGAGTGAGTGAACTTCTTTGGAAGTCACCACGGCTGACACCTTTTTAGCTTAAGATTCTGTTAAGTAGGGATGTCACTTAGTCTAGTGTAGGGACAGTCTAACCTGATTATTTTCTCTTTTTGTAAATGACGCTTAAGTTACATCTTGTGTCAATTCTTGCAAACCTTTTAATCTTCGAATTGGCTTTAGTGGTATTTTTCTGTCGACTAAGATCGTTCACAGAATTCATGTTTGTGTTGGTGCCAGTATACCTTTTGAACCTTATATTGAGATGCTTGTATCTTCAATTATCTTTGGCTTTATAATAAAACTTTAAAACTGATTCGTGGTAAGTGGTTCTTCAGAGTCGTGCCAATTATTGGTTTACTTGACCTGGTAGTGGATTGCTTTTTACTCTATGACAGGCAACAAAGATTCAGTCGACCTGTGGGGATTAGGATATAGAGTAATCAAATGCGAGATCGAAAATCCCGCCTTCCCAGTTGGTAGCAGAGGATGGTTGCCTTCTAGAGGAAGGTGATCTAGACTAGGTTAAGATTACCCCGAGGCCCCTAGAGATCGAGAGATAACCAGAGGAAGAATCACCTGCCGAAGAAGGTGTTGACGGTGCGGGAGAGAAAAGCAGCAGAGTCGGTCGAGAGTGAGTATAAAGGGTCATGCGTTGTCAGATTGCGGTGTTTTGTGTTGTATTTGTGTTGTAATGTCATGCGGAGTTGAATGCCTGTAGTGTGATTGAGGCAGGGTTGTGAGCGCGCGCAACCTGGTGAAAATCTTAAGTTCAGAGAGGAGCTTAAGTGGTTCGGGTGTATCGGACATCCAGAGTAATTGTCGACCATTGTGAAGGGGGTCATGAGGTACCATTGATCGCCCGCAGGACCGTGATAGGGGGAATGCAAGAGTGAGTGTATGAGTAACGGACGCTGGTCGGAAGTTACTGTGTGTAAGTAAGCTATCAGAAAGGCGATCGTCTGGACGTTTACGGAAAACGTTTCGTCAGTTGAGGTGACAATTACAGTTAGACTGTGGGCGTACAGTCAAGAAAAGTGATCGCTTGGTCGGAAGTAATCATTTTTCAGAGTATGAATGGGACGCATGCATGACTGGGACACGAGCTGAGAAAGGAGGGGAACCGCTGCAAAGGGGACGAGTGACGTCAGAGAGAGCCGCGCTGTGATAGGACGGTTGGTGTGAAACCGCGCTGGGATAGGCCGGTTGGCAAGAACCGCGCTGTGATAGGCCGGTTAGCAAGAACCGCGCGAGGATTGGTGGATTGTCATCAGGAAGTAAATAAGCGCAGGGAATTGAGAAAAGTAGATTTCGAACATGAAGTGTTTTAAATGTTTGAGAGCGGTCTTTAAGAGAGACAGAAGGAACTCTTATTACGGGGAAGAAGCCCCGCCAGAGGGTACACCGGCTCATTACATGGCTACGAATGTTGGGTTGCATACTATATTGTGGATTTCTAATTGGAGTAAGATTACAGAGGGGAACGAGGAACTGACTTTTCCGAAATACGGAACGTTTAGATTAGAAGTATTGCACCAGTTGAAAGCAGTTATGACCTCAATGAGACCTCTGCCCAGACCAACACAGTTCGAAGCCCTTAATGCGTGGATTAGGGCAGCGCACGACAGGAACCAGAACAGGCGTCAAGAAAGAGTGAGACGATCGGTAAGAGCAGTGCAGGATGCCAAATGGGATGAGGAAGCTAAAAAGTGGAGGGTGCAGACTATTGAAATAGATAAATTGTACCCAGTAATAGAAGTTACCGGAGATAAGAGACCACCAGAGGAGGGTGATGAGAGCGAGACAGAGGATAATCTGATAAATAGGTTGTTGACAGACAGACCGCCTCCGTACAATAGAGGGATGGAAGGTGCCGAGCTCCAAATGAGGGATGGGGCTGGCATAGGAGAGTATAGACCATTTCCTGTGACGGAAAGGGAACCCACCAAAGGTGAGGAAATACCTCAACCCAGTCCAGTACAGCGAGCGGTCGGACGATTTGTGGTACAAAATGTGCCTGAAACAGAATGTGCCAAGTCCTATCAATTGCCAGACGCTCTCCAGGTACCTGTTACTATAGGTCCTATAGTATCGATTTACGACCCAGAGAAAGCACGAGAGGAGGAACAGGTACGGCTAGACAGGGAGAGAGCAGAAATGGAGAACAGGAACAATATGATTAATTCTCGAAGGCAGTTGCCAGGACCAAGAGTTTGGAGCACCCCATTAAATCAAGCAGGGGATCCCATATTAGATCAAGGGGGTCCGAGAGGACCGATGGACCTGAGGGGACCTCGACCGAAGTCCTTTAGGGAATTGAGGGCTGACTTGAGAGAGGTGGATGCTAACACGGGAACCCAGAGTAATGGGTCAGGAGTAGAAGCAGAGTGGGGAAGTCGAGGCTATGGAATCTTGTCACACTGCGGGGCTAGCGAAAGCGGTCAGAAATGCGAAGGCAAAAGTCAGGAGAGTAGAGGAACTATGCGTCGGTTCCATGGAGGGAATAGGAAGGAGCAGGAAGATAGAAGTACAGAGTGTGGAAGGGCATCTCGTCTCATTCACAGTGAGGGAGACCGAAGGACGCAAGAGTACAGGGACAGCTTCAAGTGCACTCACCATGCACCTGGCGATCGTAGACAACATTGGGATCGCGGGAACTTGGGGAGTTGCGAAGGGTCCTATCATGTGTTGAGTGACACTAGACAGCAAGGGAATTGCGAAAGCATGGGGAACAATGGAGGATCCTATCAGGTGTCTAGAGAAATCAGGCAGAATAGGCAGAATGAGACGTTGGGAAATAGAGCATTGTTTCACCACACGCCAAGGGAAGATGGAACTGCATGGGACCTAGAAAGATGGGAACATGGGAGGACTCCCCATAACTCGCCAGAACCTAGGCGTAGGGCCCGGAGCTGGGATGGGAGAGATGTCAATGAACCCTCTAAGAATGACACACTGAGGGCTGAGATAAAGGCAAAAAGGCTTGATGTAACCAGTTTAAAATCGGATCTAGATGAAATAATAGATAGTACGTTGCCTTTGGAGAGGATTGACATGTACGAGCAAGATGAGGTACTGTTTATAGCAAAGGATATTACTCGGAAGGCGAGAGCAGTACACGAGAAATTATCTGAATTGGCAGACAAGTACATGGTAGACCTGTCAAGGACAAAGGCACTACAGGGTAACCATAGGTTACATAACTCAGACCAGGATCTTGATGAGAGAAGGACAATCGGATTAAAAACACACATAAGGGAATTGATCACAGGAATAAGAACATGGAGAGATTTGGATAAATGGGAGGAAAGGTGGTCCAAGAAAGGGACTGTCAGGCGGAGCACAATTGTGATGTCCCCGGAGGGAGGGTTACAGAGGATGGAAGCATACCCTTTGCGAGAAATTGCGAATGGGAGCTATGTGCATGTGCCCTGGAGTAGGGGGGACTTAGCGGCATTTACCAATTCTTTTCCTAAGCTGAGGGAGAATCCCGTGGAGTGGTACAAACAGGTAGAGAGGTTTGTAAAAATCTCTAAGGTACTGTGGGTTGACATGAACACTTTGTTTGATATTGTAGTCCCAGGAGACTTGTGGACGGCATGCAAAGTTAGTGTTGAATGTCCCACATCTGAACCGGAGAGGGATGCTCAGACTAATGGACCGTCAGAAAGAGTCATGGAGAAATATGAAAGGGTAATGACCTGGCTGAAAGATAAGGTGCCACTGCAGGATATAGATTGGGTCAAAATAGATCGGACTAGGCAAGAACCCAAGGAGACAGTCCATGAATATTATGAGAGACTACTGAAAGCGTTCAAACAATACAGTGGATTAGATGTAATGGATCCTAAAGATATAGGACAGTTTGTGTCAAAATTCGTTTTGGGTTTGAGACCTGATATTTGTTTGATGATTCAACGACATTTAATTTGTTGGCAAAATAAACCATTAGATGAGATTTTGAGATATGCGAGATACTGTAGTGATGAAATAGATTCCAAAGCAAAGAAACTTAAGGAGAAGTTGATGATGGTACAGATGCAGTCGGCTGGAAAGGGTGGACAGCAGCAACAGGGAACAGGGACCATGGGAAGGAGACAAAATAACCAGAACAGGGACAGCGAGGAGAATCCGAGACCTAAAGTAGACCTGGCTACCATGAAAAAGACGACAAAGTGTCACCAGTGTCACCAGGTGGGACATTGGAAACGCGAGTGTCCCTATAACCCTGAAAATGGAGAACTAGAAATTGAGGAAGAGGAAGTTCAGAGCAGTCCGGTAAAGGGGACAACGATACCCAAGGGTAAGGTGGTCAAAGGGGGGACCCCGGCTCCCCGAGCCCAGTTCCCTCAACCACCCAGAATTGTGACAGGAGGAAAGACTTATAGACAGATGCCTCTTTTGGTAGGAGGAGAAGAGTGTTACTATGTTGATCCTCTAACTGGACAACGGGTGAGTAGAGAGGAAGACTGCACCCTCGGGGCAGTTCTAGAGGTGGACCAAAGGGGACCATACGTAGAGGCAGAAGTAGCAGGGTGTCCTACGACCTTCTTGGTAGACACGGGGGCCACTCGATCCACAGTGGTTCCAGGTCTGCCAATGTCGGGAGAAACAATACAAGTGGTAGGAGTCGCAAATAAGAGAATGACTAACCCTCTGACAGAACCAGTATTAGTGAAAATAGGGAAATACAGCGATGAGCATCAGTTTGTGGTCTGTGACTCTAGCCCTGTGTGTCTGTTGGGAAGAGACTTCTTGTGCAAACTAAATTGTACGATATACTGCACACCTCAGGGAGTGGAAGTACAGACTAACGACGACGATGCAGACTTTAAAGTTGCAAACTCAAAGGTATGCATAGAGCTGTATCCTACTTTGACTGTGGAAGAGCTCCCTTGGGACTTAAGAGATACAGTGTCATCTGAAGTATGGGATTTCACTGGGGAAGAGATAGGACTGATCAAAGGGGTGGAACCAGTGAAAATCATGGTAAAACCAAATGTTGAATATCCAAGAACGCCACAATACAAATTGACCCCGGAGACGATTTCAGGAATAAAACCCGTGATCGACTCCATGATTAAGCAGGGAATACTGAAGGAAATCGTGGGAAGTCCATGTAACTCCCCGATTATGGGCTTACAGAAACCTAGTGGGAAATTCAGAATAGTGCAGGATCTCCGGAAGATTAATAACATAGTTGTTTCATGTTGTCCAGTGGTACCGAATCCATCAGTGATATTGTTTCAGATACCATTCCAAGCTGAGTGGTTCACAGTGATAGACCTTTGCCAGGCCTTCTTTTCAATCCCATTAGATGAGGAGAGCCAATTTCTTTTCGCTTTTAAGCTGGAAAATCGCGTATTAACATGGTGTCGTATCCCACAGGGTTATACAGAAAGCCCATCGATGTTTAACCAGCTGCTGAAGAAAAATCTTGGAAGTCTAGTACTGCCGCAGAACTCGGTTCTAGTCCAGTACATAGACGACCTACTTGTCGCGTCAGAAACAGAGGAAGCTTGTAAGGTAGACACCATCACCTTGCTGAACCATTTAGCTGAGAACGGACACAAGGTGTCTCCGAGCAAATTACAGTACTGTCTGACAGAAGTACAGTACATGGGTCACAGAATTGAAAAAGGGAAGCGGAAGGTGTCACCAGACAGAATAGAGGCGATCATGAAAATGAATTCGCCCACGACACAGAGAGAGGTCAGGATGTTCCTAGGAATGGTTGGTTATTGCCGACAGTGGATAGCTAACTTTTCACTGAAAGCAAAGCCTTTACAGAAACTGACGCACAAGGAGGTGAGTGATCCGGTACCATGGGACAAGGACTGTTTGATGGCATTCTTGCAGCGGAGAGAGGACTTGTGTCGTGCTCCTGCTCTGGGAATGCCGGATTACGAAAAACCATTCTTACTTTACTGCTGTGAAAGAGAAGGTTGTGCTTTGTCAGTTCTGGCCCAAATTCATGGAAATGCCCGTAGACCAGTAGCATACTTCTCGGCTACTTTAGATCCAGTAGCCGCAGCGTTGCCCGGATTTCTCAAATCCGTTGCTGCAACGGGTGTCACCATTGAGAGGTGCGAAAGTATTGTAATGGGACACCAGTTAGTGGTGTATGTACCTCATTCTGTGGAACTGTTAATGACCAGGACCAAGACACAGCATTTGACAAATAACAGGCTCACGCGCTACGAGCAAGTCATTCTTGCCGCAGCAAACGTGACCCTTAAGAGATGCTCTGTCTTGAATCCTGCTACTTTGATGCCACTTCCAAATGATATAGAAGATGGAGAATGTGAAGATCACGATTGCCTTGATGTGACTGAACTATGCACCAAACCGAGACCAGATATTGTAGATGAGCCGTTGACTGACCCTGATGAAATATTCTTTGTCGATGGCTCATGTGTAAGAGACAATATTGGTCAGTTGAGAGCAGCTTATGCTGTTTGCACCATTACTGGAGTTGTGGAAGCCGCTTGCCTGGAAGGAGTACACTCCGCTCAGGTAGCTGAAATCATTGCATTGACCCGCGCCTGTATAGCAGGCAGCAAAATTCGAGTCACCATTTACACCGACAGCCAATATGGTTTCGGGATAGTTCATGACTAAGGGCAATTGTGGTCTCAAAGAGGTTACATGACTTCTTCAGGTTCACCTATTCGAAATGGGGAATTTGTACGACTATTGTTAGAAGCATTGCAAGGTCCGGCAGCTATTGCCGTTGTTAAATGTGCAGCCCATACCAAAGGCACTGATTTTGTGTCCCAGGGAAACAGATATGCAGACGAGGTCGCACGTTATTGTGCAGAGCAGGGATACTCTTTTACAGAAGTAGAAGTAGGAGGGACACAGGAAAAGACAGAGTTAACTATGATGTTGGAAACTGTAGACACCTGGGATGATTTAAAGGGCATACAAGAGAATGCAACAGACTTTGAGAAAAAGACATGGGAAACCGCAGGTTGTGTAAAAAGCGAAATGGACTTTTGGGTTTCAGCAGATGGAAGAGCAGTGTTGCCGAATGAGTTAGTGAGTCCAATGGCGAGGCAAATTCATGGACCGGTACATCTAGGCAGAGATGCTATGCTTCGGGTATTCAGGCAAACGTGGTATAACCCCAAGTTTAGAGTAGCCGCAGAAGCAGTGTGCCAGCGATGTGTAACCTGCCAACAGTTGAACGTAGGAAAGAGAACACAAGTCACGTTAAGTAAATGTAAATGTAAATGTATTGCGATTTATAGCGCACGTATCACCCGAAGGCATCAAGGCGCTTGCCTTGGGAACCCGTCCTGGTATTCCCCTGTGAGATAACCCCAGCAGGGTATCCACAAGGTGAAAGCCAGGCATCCCGCCGCGAGGGGCCGTAGTGGAGATTAAGCAAGCTATTGCCCAGAGTCGCAGAGTGTGAACCCGTGAGTCGAGTAGGCACCGGAACGAGAATTATCGAGTCCGTGGAATTTTTGAGCCCAAGACCCGCCGAGGCAGGGAATTGAACCCTGGTCCAGGACCGGTCTCAGCTTCCGGATCTGCCGCCTCTAACCCCTCAGCCACACTTCTCCACAAGTCACATAGGGAGGTCTGGGGGCCCGTTTAATCGGATGCAACTAGACTTCATTGAAATGCCAAAATGTAATCGCCTAAGATACGTTCTGGTGGTTGTCTGTATATTTTCCAGATGGGTCGAGGCTTACCCTACACGCAGGTGTGACACACTCACAGTAGCAAAGTTATTGCTTAGGGAGTTAATACCGCGTTTCGGGGTGCCGGCCTCTTTGGAATCAGATAGGGGAACACATTTCAACAGCGAAATTGTGAAGATGCTCTGCTCAGCATTGAATATTGATCAGAAGCTGCACTGTAGCTATCGACCAGAAGCTTCAGGAATTGTGGAGCAGATCAATGGGACGATAAAGTCCAGAATTGCCAAAGTGTGTTCATCGACATCTCTAAGCTGGCCTGATGCACTGCCATTAGTACTTATGAGCATACGTAGCACACCCGACAGGAGAACAGGTCTCTCTCCACATGAAGTATTAATGGGGAGGGCAATGAGACTGCCATCAATTCCTACTGCAGCATTGTTGAATATCACAGATGATCTAATCCTGGATTATTGCAAGGGACTTTCTGATGCCATCCATTCTGTGTCTCTTCAGGTGCAGGCTGCTGAAATTCCATCATCCCAAGACCTGTGCCACGACCTGTGCCCTGGTGATTGGGTCGTGGTGAAGAAACACGTCAGGAAGAATTGCTTAGACGTGCGTTGGCGAGGACCCTACCAGATCATCTAACAACGAATACTGCTGTTAAGGTCAGAGGGCTGCCCAACTGGATTCACGCCTCCCATACGCAGAGAGTTCCAGCACCCCTGAAAGAAACAGCTCCTCTCTCGGATGAAAATCCAGCTGTGGACGAAGAATCGATAGAGGGGACCAGCCAAGCTGTGGGGGTGTCGGAGGAAGCTGGGAGCATGTCAGATCAAGTGGAAGAAGGGCAAGACAACAGTGAAACTGACGTTGCCACAGAAGGAGAAAGTAGCTGTGAGTACGAAACAGACACTGATCAAGCTGCAAGTGATCAAGAGTCGGGTGTGAGGACAAGAAGCAGGAGAACAAGGCGTGGAGAGACCAGTTGGCCTGAAAGAAGGAAGAGGCCGAGCTTGAAGTCAACTCCAGAGAGAACCCTTGTTCCTATATCCTAAGACTCAGACCTGGACGAAGGTGCACAGAACTCAGAAGCGGAGGGTCCAAGAAGATCAAGGAGGGTGCGTGTACCCTGCAGAAGATACGCCACTCCTGAGTGGACCTACCTAGCAGCAGATGTCGTGTGCACAGAGATCCGGGAGGGTGAGGGAAGTGACAGTGATCAGCACTGACCCCATCATAAAGCTGGAAGTAGCGTTGTTGGTGCCTGGAGTTGAAGCTGAAGGGTTACTAACGCTCACTATCCCCAATCCTCCCTACCTGAGCAGAATACGAGAACTGGTTTTAAACAGAGTAGAATTTCCGACTTTTGGTACAACAGTATCAGCACTCGAGGAGACCATTCTTCGCTTAGAAATATTAGAATACGCTATTATAGCCGCTGGAACACGCACAAAGACTTTTGTAAATAAATAAGATTGAGACGATAACCTAGCGCCAAGTGGAAGAAGAAAAAATTTAGGGAACTTTCCATTTAGTTGACGGAGAAGGGCTGGGGTTGTCTGTTGTTGCGATTCAAAAGACTGATTTCGAAAGAGATTGCCAGCTTCCCGAGGTGTAATTCAAGAAAGACTGAATGAACAAAAAGAGGTTGTTGAAGAGATAAAAAGAAAGCACTTTGCATTGGAAAGAAGAATAAAAACTACACTGTCTGAAGAACATGGAGGCCGGCAACTCGAACCGCAAAGCGAAATGTATAATAGGTACACTTTTAGCGGGAGTAATTTTTCTTATAGTTTTAGTAGTTACAGTATCATATATAGTGGGACATGAAAACGAGACAAAAGCAATGGAAGCAAAGGTTATGGTAACATCGAAACCTACTACTGCTGGTAAAAAGGAGGACAACGCAATACAGAAAAAGGCTTTACTAGCAGCAGAAGCTCGTAGGTTACATGTAGACGAGTCACAGGGAAACTTTAAATCAAACGCTTATGCCAAATTGTTGTATGAATACATTGACGTTATGGAGGTGAAGGACTGTTACGTCTGTATGCAGTTGCCAGCCTCTGTAGACGAAGGTATTAGATATCATCATCTTCCATTGACTTATGGGATTACATGTAGTTTGTTGCTTAGCATATTTTATGGACGAGATAGCTTTGAGTACTATTTTTCAAATTTTGATGCAATATTACCTGAAGTCCCGAACTATAAGCATCTAAATAAGTGGGACTATTATAAGAGTGAGGACAGATTAGGGAAATTTTTCATTCCTTGGAAAACTTTAGATACTTCACATGCCCGAAGAAATAATCTGACCTGCAAGGTATCAGAAATTGAGAAAAAGTTTATAGGGCAGGTAGATGATCGATACAGAAGACAGAAA
The DNA here is from genome assembly GCF_964263255.1 of Lissotriton vulgaris. NCBI lineage: Eukaryota > Metazoa > Chordata > Amphibia > Caudata > Salamandridae > Lissotriton > Lissotriton vulgaris. The sequence continues at coordinate 327,874 of NW_028249907.1, forward strand.
ATTCTAAAGGCTTCAGGTCAATGGAAAACAGATTGGACCGAGGAGGAAAAGTCACACAAAAGAAAGGGTAGTAACGGTCCAATAGCTTTGGATCGAACACAAAAAGGGAAACTGTGTATATATAGGGGTAAGACCTACTATGAAAACGTGTTTGTGGGAGAAGTAAGTTGTGAACATGCCTTCCAATTAGAATATTACTCGAAAGACTTCTTAAAGGGAATGCAAGTGATTCCGAATGTATATTTTGTATGTGGAAGAAATGCCTACGTGAAGCTACCTGACAATTGGTACGGTTCATGCTATTTGGCAATGGTCTTCCCCAAAATATATCACGCTAAAGATTTAGAAATCATAGAGGGAAGAACTTCAGCAAGGGGGAGACGAGATGTAGGAGATGCTGAGGTAGTTGGAGACGTGTTTGGTGCTATGTTCCCTCTTTTGGGATTAATACTGAATGATGTCAAGATCAGGAGTTTGGCAACAGTTGTAGATAGATTATCTGCCAGTACTGCTAGATCATTGATGCTAGTGGAACCAACTATATTTTTTTTCAACAATATTAATTACTTCAATATTTCCCAAAACAATATTTCTTACCTGCAAGTCGATATTCTTGACCGTGTAATATTAAAAATGATGCAGTAAAATACGTTAACCACACAGACTTGCTAATCAAATGTGAAAAAGCGGTCAAGAAGGGCTGAATTTGCATACAAATTCCTTGAATTTAGTTTAACGCATACATCTACTGTGTGCAAGGCATGTCAAATTATGCATGTAAAAAGTGTTATTTTTCAAATACGGGATTGATGAAGATCATTATGTAGCATAATGACGTAATACAAGAAAGGGCGATAGATCTCTTTTCAGTATAGCCTAAAGCCAAGTAGTAAAGCCATAGTAAGTGGCTTGTCAGAAGTGTGCTGGAAATATTTGATGAAATGCAGAGCTTGCAAGTGTGAATGACAAGTAAATTTGAAACGGATGTTGGTAAATAATGCAAAATACATGTCCTCTATATAAGTCATCTAACAATGTTTGAAGAAAGTAAAGGGGTGAAGTACCAAATGAGAATACAGCAACTAATAAACAGGGTTCAAACCACCAGATTGAACTATTAAATCTGACCATTGAGTCCTATGCTCACACAACTAAGGGGCCTATTAGGATTGTCCCCCCACCCTCCCTGCGGAGCTGGGACCGTCCACCATAGGTGCGCTGGCCTCGCCCACCATATTAGGTTGCGCCCACAACACTGGTGGTCGCATCCTGGTAGATGATCATTGCGGACGGTGCTGCTGGCTGCAGCACCGTACGCAATGTTAAACAACTATGGTTTGCATTGCGATGCACAACGAAGCAGGCACCATCAGGTGCCTGCCACCTTGAGCATGGCAATGTAGGGGAGTACCATAGGTACCCCCCAAGTGCAGCCCCACTACCTCCCATGGGGGCCCGAAACGGGCCCTGTAGCAGAAATCCGTATGCCTTTCCATGGCGGCATCTCCACCATGGAAAGGCCGGTGTTTGCCCGCATCCTAATCTGGTGGACGTTGCCTGCTAGGCACCGCCACCATTTTGGGCTCCCTGGGCCGTCTGCCAGGCAATCGGTACGATTGCTGGTGGTGGACGGTCTTTGCGTCCGCTGCAGACGCATTCATGTTCCCACCGCCATCCTAATCTGGCAGTGGGAAATATCCGTTCAATGGCGGAAGGACCACCACAGGGCCGGCAGTAGCCACCACCAGCCCTGCGGTGGCTGTCCTTCCGCCATCATAACCAGCCCCTCAGATAGTAAATCCATCATTGGTCTCACCAGATGAGTGCTCTTTGAGGGTTTCCCCCTTATGGAATGTTTTAGCAAATCAATTATAACTAGGGCTCCTGGTTTTATGTTATTTATTTTTGCAACATTCCTATCAGCATTTGCCCATATTTATTTTTGGGCCATCTTTTTGGTATTTAATCAAATTTATTTAGTGTTGTGTGAATAAATGGAGTCATAACTCATATATTTCCACATGTATTTAACCAATAAATGTTCACTCATACTTTGATGTTGGTCGGATTATTGCACATTGAATAGCCAAATATAATAAGACAGCCCACCCACATGAAAATATTAGCATTAAAGAACAAGCATATGTTGGGATACGCAGTTATTTGAGCAAACCACATTCCGTTTTTTAATTGTCAATATGCACTGCTGTTGGCCTGAAATTCATGAATGACAGCATTGATAGTCACAGAAAAAGATGGCCATTTTTCGAAATGTATATGCCTTTAAAATCATGCAGACAGGTAACATATTATTCTCTGCCTGTATTTATCTGTAAAAATAATAATGGAAAACCAGGATCCTAAATTATATCCCTATAAAAAGCCACCAGGTGAGTGAGGAAGTGACTAGAAATATTCCAGCAGTATTTCAGTGACTTCATCGAAACAAATACTTACAAGAAATACGTTTATTCTATTTCAGTAATAATATTTTTTGAGGTAGCCTGTCCTATTTTTAATGTTAGAGCCCTTCCAGCATTCTCACCTGTTTCATACATTCCCAATCTGCGGGTATGATATTCTGCTGCCGCTTTCCTTGCTAGTTGCCGGTGAATATCTGCTTTTATTATGTTTAAACTATCTAGACTCTGAGAACCCTGAATCCCGTTATATACATCTCTCCTATGTTGTTCCTCGGCCTTTGCCAACCTATCCAAGAATCCCTCCCTTTCTTCCTTTATGTTTTTCCACAATCGTGCAGAAAAGCTGATAGTCTCACCTCTTAAACCCGCCTTGAAGCTATCCCAAACCATACCACGAGAAGCACTATATCTGTTGGCATCAAAAAATGCTTGAGACCAACTCTTTATATGTGCGATGTAATTACTATCTAATAGGAGTTTCCTATCGAAGGACCATGGTCTCATTCTTCCTCTTGGATTAGTGATAGACAGATCCAAGACGAGAGGGTTATGATCCGAGATTAGCTTTGGGAGCATAGAAATTTCTACGGTGCTGAGGAGAGTTGCTGTTACTAAGAAATAATCCAATTTTGTGTATTTATTAAATGGGTGTGAAAAGTATGTGAACCCAGGATCATCTTTCTTTAAATTGCCCCAGACATCCTTCAGGCCATAAGAATGAATTATAGAAGAAATTGCCCTGAATACCCGGGGGTTTCTTCCTTTATATTGGGTATTGCCTGTAAAATCTGCCGAGATATTAAGGTCACCACATAGTACCACAGGTGATGGCCAGTTGGTAAGCTCCCTTTCAATGTGATTCATCACCCCAGCATCATCCAAATTAGACCCATACACTGAGCAGAGAGTAATACCTAATCCCAATTCACATATAGCCCATCTTCCCAGTGGGTCAGCTTTTGATTTTTTAACCCCACCCAATCCAACCCGACCAATGATAGCTACCCCCTTTACAGTTGAGGTCTGCGAGGAACACGAGAATATTTCATACCCCCTTATATTTAACCAATGTTTCTTTTTCCATGGCAGATGAGTCTCTTGTAGACAAACAATATCGGGATTCACTACTTTTACATACTCCACGAATTTTTCCCTTTTTTTCCAGTAATTCAGTCCACCTATATTAAGACTAATTATCTTAATCTTTGACATAGCCCTGGAGGGAAACCAACCAACAAGCTAACCAATCACTTTTTAACTTATGCCTAACAATAACATGTATAACCACTTTCATTTTCTCCAGTGTATCAACAAACATTAATGCATGAACTTTCTTTTTGCTTCTTTTTCTTCCCCCTACCCCCCCCTCCCACAAAGAGCCCTCCCAGCCCCCCCCCCCCCTGAACATAACTCACCCCCTGGTGAGGCGCGCAGACGAAGTCTGTGCAAGTGATGGGTGCGGCAATGAACACAGTGCACTTAATAGACCCAAAGTCGACCTCGGCTTATATACAACCACAGTTAACCTACGAAGCTCCCCCAAATCACACCACGGATCTCCCTGCAATAACAAAATTTACTAAGTGATACTCTAACTGAACCTTAAGTTAATCTAAGCCTGAGCCTTCATTCAGTGACACCGTATGCTAAATAGAGTCCAAGAACTCCTGGGCCTTGATTTCCGAGGAGAAATACAAGGTCTTACCAAGATGAATAATCTTTAACTGAGCAGGATTGATAAGGTAGACCTGGACCTTTTTGTCCTGAAAAGGCTTGATCAATTGCCTTAATCTCCATCTACGTTCCACAGTGGAATGACAAAAGTCCGGTCTGACAAAGAAGGACCCTCCTTCAAATGTCCTTTTAGCATCTGGCCGGGCTTTCTCTGAGGGGGAACATATCTATAAAAAACCAACAGAAATCCTAGAGGTCTTTAGCGTTACTATCAGGCTCTCTATAAAGAGGATGCAGATACAACCTATCCAAGCAAGAATTGGCAGGATACGGGTAAATATTTGTTGCCCAATGAGAGGGAAATCTTAGAACAGGATATTACTATGGAGGAGCTCCGACAAGCACTGAAAGAATTATCAGCAGGAAAAGCAGCAGGACCGGATCTTATACCCCTGGAAGTTTATAAACATCTGAGTAAAGAGACGGCTCCTCTCCTATTAGATCTATTTAATGGGGTTATTAATACAGGCATTATACCAGAGTCCTGGACCAAAACTAATATAGTGGTCTTTCATAAAAAAGGCAAAACCAAGGAGAGCCCAGGTTCGTACCGGCCTATCTCATTAATTAACAGCGATAATAAACTTTACGCAAAAATATTGGCCACCCGAATGGGAAGGATTATTGCGGGCCTCGTCTCCTCCTGGCAACATGGTTTTATCCCCGGAAGGGGTACTACCGACCATATAAAAAGAGCTATAACCTTGTTTGATATGCACGCCAGGGAGGGGGAGGGGATCGCAATGATCCTCCTCGACGCCGAGAAGGCGTTTGATCGGGTTAAGTGGAGCTTTTTATGGAAAGTGTTGGAGAGCAGAGGATTTGGCCCCCGATTCCTTCAGGCAATTAAGGCCATGTATCATACCCCAACAGCTAACATCCACCTAATGGGTGAGGGCTCTAATCCGATCCATACCTCAAGAGGGACAAGACAAGGGTGCCCATGTTCACCTATCCTATTTGCACTGTATATTGACCCCCTGATTTGTCACATTATGGGTAATATAAACATTAAACCAATTATCACGAACGGATATGTAACCAAAATTCTCGCTTACGCAGATGACCTAGCCATCACTACTGTGGATCCTGCTAGCGCTATGAGGGAACTAATTAATGTTACCTCTGATTTCGGTAGTGCATCCGGATACAGATTAAATGTGGCAAAAACACAGGTCCTATGCTCCAGCAAGACAGTCAAGTTGGATAATAGATATGTGGACTCCGCTGTCTATTTGGGAATCACAATTAATGCCCAGACACAGGAAATTATTAAGGATAATTTCTCACCATTATTGTCGAAAATGAAACAGGATCTAAAGCGGATCGATACTTTGCATTTATCAATTATAGGCAGGGCGAATGTCATTAAAATGACAATGTTCCCAAGAATTTTATATAAATTCAGATCGATCCCTTTTAAAATTGATGATACTTTGATCAGGGAAATGGAGGCAATTTTTATGAGTTTTATATGGCAATATGGCAAGGTGAGGAGATCAATCAAATATATGTCTCTTCCTCAGGAAAAGGGTGGCCTGGGTATACCAAACTTAAAATTTTACCATTGGTCTTGTCTGCTTATAGATATGGCTATACTTTTCTTCCCTGCTAACACGGTAAATTCTCAAAGTGGTATTCCCTCTTTCTATAAGCTATTATTAGGGAACGAGACCGATGGAGTACTTCTAAGAAATTTTGACAAACGTTTCTTTAAGTCTCAAGGGCACAAAATGTTGGAAGGTATTTATACAATTTGGGTGGGGATACAGAAGAATCAGAATATTCCGAAGTACAATAAACACACTCCACTTTGGAACTCTGGGTTATTCCCCCACTTGAGCACAGACGGGCCCTGGAGACACTGGGAAAGACAAGGAATCACCTCATTGGGTCAAGTGATGGTAAAGGATCTACTGAGGCCCCTAGATCTCCTGGTGTCTCGGTATGCATTCAGGGAGGACCTGGACTGGCAGTTCGGTCTGAACTGTTCCCATGAGGCACAGGGTCAAGACTGATTTGCATATGGCTGGGTCCAAACTGGGGTGACGTAGTGGGCAAAAGAACAATGGATTTAACCAGATCTTTTGACTGGGGGAGAATGTTTGCATTGTCAGCATTCCGTCCATCATTTGTTTGCTGTAACACTTTTCACCCTAAGTTGGATGGGTATGCCTAGATGTGGGTCCCTTGCTTACTGTGCCACTGGATTCAAGCTAGCCTGGCTGAAGAAGGGCGACATACCCTGAAACCGGTCCCAGGATGCTTGTTTACGGTCCATGGAGGTCCTGGCCTGGCCGTTCGGTCTGGACTGTTCCCATGAGGGACAGGGTCAAGACTGATTTGCATAGGGCTGTGTCCAAACTGGGGTGGTGTAGTGGGCAAAAGGATGATGGATTTAACCCAGATCTTTTGACTGGGGGAGAATGTTTGCATTGGTAGCATCCTGTCCATCACTTCTTTGCTGTAGGAATATGTGAAATGTCAAAAGCTCATTATTGCCAAGAGAATTGGTGGGCACATCATTTAGGAAATGACTAATGCTGTCTCTAAGCAGGACAGGTGAGCTGATTAAAATGTTTCAGTGAGATGTTTTGACTGAGCCAGGGATCTGCACGACCAGTTTAGAAGGAATGTCTTTGTCTTGTCAGTTTGTTTGTACAAAACAAACTCTCTCTTCATCAACCAACTAAACTACCTCTTCAAGGAAACATAATGGATACCAGCAAAGGTGTGATATTGATAGCAAAATAGATGTCAAATCTGCAAGCACTTGCTTATCATAAATCAAGTATATCCCTTCACAATGAGCTTCACAGTAAATCAAGTACCTCACTTCACAATCAACTTCACGGTAAATCAAGTACCTCCCTTCACAATCAGCTTCACAGTAAATCAAGTACCTCGCTTCACAATCAATTTCACGGTAAATCAAGTACCTCCCTTCACAATCAGATTCACAGTAAATTATGGACCTCACTATACAATCAGCTTCACAGTAAATCATATATCTCACTTCACAATCATGTTCACAGTAAATCAAGTACCTCCCTTCACAATCATCCTCACAGTAAATCAAGTACCTCACTTCACAATCAGCTTTCACTGTAAATCAAGTACCTCCCTTCCCAATCATCTTCACAGTAAATAAAGTACCTCACTTCACAATTAGCTTCACAGTAAATCATGCACCTCCTGTCACAATAAGCTTCACAGTAAATCATATATCTCACTTCACAATCATCTTCAAAGTAAATCAAGTACCTCCCTTCACAATCATCCTCGCAGTAAATCAAGTACCTCACTTCACAATCAGCTTCACAGTAAATCAAGTACCTCCCTTCCCAATCATCTTCACAGTAAATAAAGTACCTCACTTCACAATCAGCTTCACAGTAAATCATGCACCTCCTGTCACAATCAGCTTCACAGTAAATCATGCACCTCTCTTCACAATCAGCTTCACAGTAAATTAAGTACCTCCCTCCCCAATCATCTTCACAGTAAATCAAGTAACTCACTTACCAATCATCTTCACAGCAAATCAAGTACCACCCTTTCCAATCATCTTAACAGCAAATCAAGTATCTTACTTCACAATCAGCTTCACGGTAAATCATGTACCTCTCTTCACAATGAGCTCCTGCAACATTCATTATAGATTGCATCTGATGTTATTAAACTTGCCTTGTCAAAATTGGTTAAAACGTGCCAAAAAATGCTGAGCTGACACAGTATGGGCTCGATAGTAATGGAATGAACTTGTCAAGGAGATTCAATCAATCAATCAATCAAGGAATTTGTAGAGCGCGCTACTCACCCATTAGGGTTTCAAGGCGATGGGGGTGGGGGTGGTTGCTACTGCTCGAACAGCCAGGTCTTGAGTTGTTTCCTGAAGGCGAGGTGGTCCTGTGTCAGATGGAGGTGGGTGGGGAGGGAGTTCCATGTCTTGGCTGCCAGGTAGGAGAAGGATCTTCCTCCGGTGGTGGCTTTGAGGATGCGTGGGACGGTGGCAAGGGCGAGGCTGGCGGAGCGGAGCTGGCGGGTTGGTGTGTGGAAAGCGAGGCGGTTGTTGAGGTACATGGGGCCCGCGTCGTGGAGAGCCTTGTGTGCGTGGGTGAGGAGTCGGAATGTGATTCTCTTGCTGACGGGGAGCCAGTGGCAGTGCACATTCTTCAGATGGGCGGAGATGTGGCTGTGGCGGGGGATGTCCAGGATGAGTCTTGCCGAGGCGTTCTGTATGCGCTGTAGTTTTTTCTGGAGCTTGACTGTGGTTCCGGCGTAGAGGGTGTTTCCTTAGTCTAGGCGGCTGGTGACGAGGGCCTGGGTGACCGTCTTCCTGGTTGCGGTGGGGATCCATCGGAAGATTTTTTGGAGCATGCGCAGGGTGTTGGAGCAGGTGGCCACCAGGAGTCGTTCCAGGCCAAGGGGGATGGTCCCAGATTCGGGCATTGTTTACACAAATACCAAATTGTTCAGAAAATGCTATATTTTTGACAACATAAACGGAGAATCTGAAAAGTGTTTCTGTGAAAGAAACATCCATCCGTGTGAATGAATACTTTCTAAACAGGTTTAATTTTTACAGGGTTGATAATGTTAATATTGAAATAGATGAAGCAGAGGCTTGTCCGCTATTGTGCAGTAATGTTTTTAGGTCTTGTGCCTAGCGATACACTGAGCAGCAGTGTTCACGCAGCGAGAGTCCTTTTGTACGGGTTTTGAAAATGGACCTGGAAAATGCAGGCGCTTGTGCTTGTGATTTTCCATTTGCTGCCTGCTATTGGCCTTTCCCTGCGTGTTGTTTTGTAAAATAGACACCAATAGGCTAGAGGCGGCCGCATAGCTCCACCCCTGGCCTATTGGTGTCTATAACGCACATTTCCTGCCATATGGTTTCAATTATCGTGCCCAGACACAGGCGCGATAATTGGAAGCATGTGGCGCGCGTGAGCACACCACTCCCGGCTTTGTTTTTCCGATGACTTTCAGTTTCGCAATTGCCTTCCTCCTCCAAAGCAGGCTGCACGTGCATGCGGACAAATATGTATTTCCTGATGCAATTTTATATGTGTAAATGTATAATGTGCACCGTCAGCCATTGTCCATAACTGTCTCTACGCCCAGCTTTGCAGGACAAGGATGCATGGTGCAAAAGTGACTTGCAGTGCAGTTTAAAGCATGCAGTGAAGTATGAAAGGCAATGGCCCCCCCAACCTGGCAAGTTTGGAATTATTGCTTTGGCTAAAAATGACTGATTATGAAACAGCCAATATACAGCTTGGGCATTCATGGGTGCTTTGCCGCACACCTGTCAATGGACGATCATGTTTACCTCTGTGCCATATAAGCGCTGCCCTGCCTGCAAGTCGGGGGGGGGGGCTGAGGAGGTGCAGGACAGAGAAGAGGGCCCAGTGACAGTGGGTGTAGAGTGGTGAAGGGATGCAACAGGGAAACGTGTGACAGATGAAAGTGCAAAAGGTCTGCAGTCCTGGTTTCTCAGCCAGTGACACGTTGCATTCTGGAACTTGTAGTTTGTTTTTAACATTGTACGAAGTGTTGAAAGTCCGAGCATAAATAGTAATGTTGGATGTCAAGCCAGGAGTGGCTGAAGGCACCGCGGACACTTGATAACACGCTATCCCAGCATGCCTCGCGTCTGTCAAAAATGGGGTGCGTTGGCCTGGAGCCCTTTTGAGTCTGCGCACTTTTAGGGAGACAGGGAAATAGAACTTCAAGAGGTATATGCATCTGTGAAAACTGAAGTCCAAACTCTGGAAATCAAGCATGGCCTATTCACTTTTTCACTGTTCTGAAGCTGATAAAATGAGGGCTGTGTTTTTGCTGTATATACCCAACTCAGTGGAGTTCATTTTGATCATGTTCAAGAAGATGAAAGATGAAGCCGGCCATGCTGAAACTATCCTCTGCCACTGAGGTCCCACACCCAGCTTATGGGACCACAGTCAAGACTTGGGGGGCAATCGGCCACCCTGCACATTAAGGGGAGTTTTGTCAGGGGCCAATGGGGCTGGACCGAGGGGCCCACAGATGGCTTACGGCTAGCGGGCCATGCCCCAACAGCTGCGCCCAAGCCCTGAGAGAGGAATGTGGAACATTCTTGGGCGATAGACTGGTTTTAGAGGATTTTACAGCCATGGAGACTCCTCCCCGAGGAATAACGACTGTGTAGCTTGGAAGGGGGAAGTGCTGAGTGTTTGTTTTTGCGGTGGATGCAAAGTGTGCATCTGACACCGTGGTGCCTCCTGGGACCATTTATGATTAAAGTTCCCCCCCACACACGTGACACTACCACCGTGAGTGTCTTGGGTGGGCTTCCGTCTGCAGGTAGCAACGCGAGCTTAGAAGGAAGTCCTTGTGGGGGTATCCCTACTTCACGCATCTCAGTGGACGAGGCACTGAACCGGCACCAATGCACTTGGAAAGGGTGCTCGTTGGGTTGCCACCCTTGCTGCAGACATTGGGGTTGCGAATTCCACGGATTCAACTCCGCCTTTCATCCTTTCGAGGTCGATCAAAAAACGACTTTTAGTAATATGTCCGGTGTTCATAGCCAGAGGACAGTAAGGACTAAATCGGAACACTTTGTTTTGTTACGGTTGTTGGCAGTGGCACGTGGACATGTAGGCAGGTAGCACGAACATTTGTACAAAGTGTCACAAACCTCTTGCATGTCATTTAAGGCGCTGAAAGAACAGTTTCTTGCGCACATTTGAATAAGGACCTCACTGGTGTCTTGTGCACTTAGATCCCTTCTTCGGGCCCCAAAAAGGCGCGGTTCCCATAACAAGGGTTGTGCAAACGAGCAGTGACCCGTGGCCTGCAGCGCCAACCATTGGCACCATCTGAACACGGTTTTTATTTTTACACTTCAGAGCTAATTCATAGTAATTTATTGCAATAATAATTATGTTATTTTGCTGTTTTATTATAGCGCTTGCTGCAAGTCATGCGGCTTTATTGAGCTTATTATTATTATTGTTACCCAGTGCATTATGACCCACGTCTCTCCATGGCATGATTTGCTCTGCCATAGGCTGGAGTGCGCAGAAGACAGTGTGCTGCAGTGATAAGTCATCGTTCTGCAATAAATAATCGTTTTTTGTACGAATACAGTCCTACGTGTGATTTTAGTCCCATGCATGCCCCTCTGCACCAGAACGACCCCTCCCCCATTGTGTACTGTAGTGTCAGCTGCTGGGTATTGATTAACCTGTCGATAATGATCGCCTTTTGAAGCCGACAGGACAGCTGCCAGGGCCCCAGGGAGCAATAAAACGAGATACCCAAATTGTGTTTCCCTCTCCCCTCCTGGGGTCATTAATGGGTGTCAGGGGTCATGTCCCCTCCTCGGCCGTGTAACCAGTGGAAGGGGTGTCAGCAGATTTACACTGACACTCGGCAGGCTGTGGGATATTTTTACTCGCCCAGCAAATCAGTAACTCAGAACACAACTACACACACACACACAACCACACACACAATCACACACACAACCACACACACAACCACACACAACCACCACACAACCACCAAACACAACCACCAGACACAACACACACACAACCACACAAACAAACACACACAACCACACACACAACCTCACCCAACCACACACACACAACCACAAACACAACACACACAACCACACACACAACCACACACACACACAACCACACACACCCACACACACAACCACACACACATAACAACACGCACACAGAACCACACACACAACCACACACACAACCACACACACACAACCACACATACAACACACACAACGACACACACAACCACACACACACAGCCACACACACACAACCACACGCAACCACACACACACAACCACACACAACCACACACACATAACAACACGCACATACAACCACACATACAACCACACACACAACCACACACACAACCACACACACATCCACACACACACAACCACACATACAATCACACATACAACCACACACACCACCACACACATAACCACACCGTCAGTGCACACTTTCACCAGGCACAGACACCATCAGTGCACGCTTTCACCAGGCACAAACACCACCAGCCGTCAGTGCACGCTTTCACCGGGCACAAACACCACCAGTCATCAGTGCACACTTTCACAGGGCACAAACACCACCAGCTGTCAGTGCACGCTACCACTAGGCACACACACCACCAGCCATCAGTGCACGCTTCCACCAGGCACACACACACCACCAGCCGTCAGTGCACACTTTCACCAGGCACACACACACCACCAGCCATCAGTGCATGCTTTCACCAGGGAAACGCCACCAGCCGCCAGTGCATGCTTTGACCAGGCACACACACCACCAGCCGTCAGTGCATGCTTCCACCAGGCACACACACCACCAGCTGTCAGTGCATGCTTCCACCAGGCACACACACCACCAGCCATCAGTGCACACATCAATTGTTAACGCATCCACAATTAACTATTGTAGCAATCGCAGTATGGCGCACTTTACTTTTAAACATATTCATCTAAAGCGCAGCATGCCACCATTGCTACAAAAATAAATACACATTTTTTTGGCCTACAATTTATAGACTTTTGTTGCAATTGGTGTTGCAATATTTAGCAATGCCAATAGCTCAAACTTAATTAATGTGAGACCTATTGCATTGCAAATGCTTGTTAAAGATGGCCTGACTGAATGCAGACAGCATCTGAGCAATGAAGCCCGCTGGAGTTCCCCTCTGGCTTTGAAAGCTGCACAATTACTGCTGCATCCACTCATCCCCACAACAATGTGAATTCTGTTGGTGATGGGCATAAAATGTGACTGAGGGCTGCCGTAGAGTCTGTTGTGAGAAAATGGTAGAGCTGAGGAGTTAAGGAGGAGGTGACCACTAAGAATGGAGGTTGACTCGCCAAGAGCCACTGTCCACATTTGAAGGAGAACCTGTGGACTGGAGGGCAAAGGAATAATGGCATTTGAGCTATACGTCAAAGTGGAGTGCTTGAACTTGGAAAGCTGAGCCCAGCAGAGCTGAACCGGTCCTGTGGTAGAGGGACCTGGCAAAGGGATAAACAGATGAGAGCGGCTGAGCAATAAAGGGTCCGAAGGGGCACCTGAGGCCAACAAGAAGATGGGGAGATGGATTAAGATGCTCCCAGAAAAAAGAAGGTAGGGCTGCAAAACTCCCTCCATAGTCACTCTTGTCACTCTGAGCATTCCTGAGATCAGCCCAACCCAACCACCATTTACACAGATCTCAAAACACTAACTAATTACCCCCCCCTGTCATTGAAACAGCAACAAGAATATAATCGAAAGTGCCCAGTGCCCAAAGGAATACTAAAGAGACGATAGAGTGCCCAACAGTGCAGATCAATGGCACTGACCACAGGGGCATCCTTCCACTGGAGACACCAGGCGAACTCGGGGCAGAACTCACAAATGAAGAGAAGGGACAAGGGAATAGAAGGACAAGCATGTAAGGCCACACATCTTCATGAAGCACTCTTGGGTATGTTAGAGGTAACTGAAGTAAGCTGAAGCAATCCACTACATGCTATAGAATGAATGGAAGCAGATGTGGGAGCCGAACCCAAATTATCTCCTGATCCTCAATATTGCATGAACCGCAAATTTTACCTTTGGCAGTTCAACTCTGTGAATCTTCACATTGATCTAGGGGTAAGAGGCCACCCTCCCCTTCAATGATACAAACTTGGCAGAGAAATTTTTTTTTTAAACTGGGACTACTAAAGAACTGAGTGCTACATCAAAATTAAGTCTAAAAATGTTTAATGCATAGCCGTTAACAAAACATTACAAAGGGATGCATAAAGTAGTCATTAAGACGAATCCACAAACCATAACAGAACCCAAGTCGCCTAATAAAGTCCTTCTAGTATCTGAGTCCTAAACTCATAAAGAGTACTAACAGCATTGCAAATGATGAAGAAAATCTCAAATAAATCGGCCAGAGTCTCAGGAGACAATGGAAAGTCATCCCCGATCCCTAAAGATCAGAGGGGTTTACACACAATTTATGCATATTAATAAATAAAACTGAAAATTCTTCATGATATATTCATGGTTAGGTCACATTGGCAAATCAGAAACAAATTCGTAAATCTGAAAAGCTCTTAACATTAATCCAATTCTTAAGGTTAGAAAAATCTTCTGCTTGCTTCCTCAGCAACTCCAGTCTGGAGATGTACAACCCAATATGATTTTTTATTCTCGCAATAGCCCGTAGTATCATGTTCTTCTGCTCCCCTGCATCAGAACTTCCAATGGCAATCCTTCAAAATGAGACATTGAGTACTCGATGGAACGTTCATTCACAACACATGCTTTCTAATAGTACAATCTGTTTGCATCATTGCACTCTCTGCTCCACAGAAACAGTGGGGAGAGAACACTCAGAGCAGGTAGCTGATTGAGAGGGGGAATGAGCATGAGCAAGATGAGCAAAACACCAGAAACTGCATCCATTTTAATTAAACAGTGTCACACATTAAAATGTGGCGTAACTATACTACATAATTTAACACACTTCTAAATGAGATTATCATATTGCTTCAATAGCAAAATCATTATTTCATAAATTACGGTCATATGCATTGTTGAAATTACTAATTCTCACAAATAATTTGTGAGCCCAAAATAGCACATCAGAAAAAAATCTTTAATATAAACATCCCCTTTGGGGGAAACAAGAGAGACACAGCCAGTATAATGGTTAAGCTCAAAGTACAGAAAACCAACATACTGACCCAGAAGGGAATGCTCGTGCCAAGATATTGGAAGAGTTACCTGCAACAGATGTAGAAGAAGCAGCAGACACAGTCACCCACCAGGACATCCTAAATCTAATTCTGGTGGCCTTGGAGGATGCACAGGAGGCCCTTAAGGCAAAGACAGATGCAGTTGCAGGAGGCCTCAATCTGCTTCAAGCAGATCAGCAAAAGAGGTGGAGTGGAGGCAACCTGGTGGAGGTGCGACCATCTACATTTGACATGTGGGGGGCTATTGGTGGATCTCCTTAAACAGATCTGCTATCAGGTGAGTATGCAGACTTTGTGCCGCATATTTGTTTGCAGATGGACATTTTGCTACCTGCATTGCAGCACCTAATTAAATAGCACTGCAGTTGAAGATGGCAAAATGCCTGTGGGAAGGGTGGGGATTGGGGAGCAGGGGTAAGGGGGTGCACCCCTGTAAAAAAAAACACACAAAAAAAACAGCATTCACAGTAGGGCAAACACCGACATTCAGAGTGTATCCGTGTTTGCCCTCCGGTGGTGCCTGCAAATATATCTGGAGTACTATGCCAAAGATGCAGAGGTGCACTCCAGGACGAATAATCTAAGGACAGTAGTTCTCTCAGAGAAAATCAAAAGCTCGAGCATGGAGCTATAACTGGAAGACTGGCACAGCGCCCATGTTGCCCCACAGATACTCTCCAAGTTCTTTTCAGTTGATTGCTTGCGCTTCTAGAACATTAAAGGGCACTGAAGGTACCTATTCAACCATCAAAAAGGAAGCTTTAGCCTTGTGGTGAGGTGTTCAACATTTAAGGAATTTCTTGTGGGGCAATGAATTTGATTTAAGGACCGATCACAAACCTTTGGTTGACCTTTTCACTACTCCCCGCATTGCGAAGTGGCAGTATAGATTGCAAGAATTCCACTGCTGCCTAGAAAATGTAGCTGGTGCCAAGAATCTTGTAGCCAACTGCTTATTCAGGTTACCCCTTATGGGAAGTGTGTGCGTGGAATCACCTGATGACTTGGAAATGGTTTGTGCGGTGTGATCTTTGGAAAATACAGTGGGTGGTGTTCTTTCTGAACAAGAATGGGTGCAAACTTTGTCATGTGATGTTGAAATTAATATGGTCATTGACTCTTTATTGGGTGTGTGGCCCATCAACAAGGATTGTCCCTGTTAGTTGATCCTTTACAAATGGATCGGTGAGGAGGTATTTGTAGTTGATGGGGTGTTAAGGAGAGGTGGTTTACTGGTTGCCTAGAGTACAAAGGGATATAGAACACTATGTTCGGTTCTGCTGCATTTGTGTTGTGAGCGACAAGTCTCAGGTGACTCATCCTTCCCCAGTTGATCCCGTTGCGGTAAAAAACTCTCCCTGGTGTAAACTGGCTTTTGATGTTGACGGTCCTTTTGGACTGATTGAGAGTTCTCCCAAGTATGCTTTGGTCCTCCTTGATTACATGTCAAAATGGCCTGAGGTCAGGATTGTGGATAATGTGAATTCTTTGTCTGTCATAAAAAATGTTCAAGATGTGTGTCACAGGGAGGGTTTTCCTGAAGAATTGGTGTCAGACAATGGAACTAAATTGGTTTCCAAGGAAATGGAAGAGTTTCTCAGGGACATTGGTGTTAAGCATATTCTTACTTCCCTTTACTATTCCCGCAGCAATGGTTTAGTTGAACGCTTCAACCGCATTAACAAGCAACATTTGCAACCTCTGGTCCATGAATTGCATTGATGGCAAGCTGATACTGACATGTTGTGGGTGGTGAGAACTACTCCTCATGTTAGCACTGTCATGGCTCCTTTCACTTTACTCATGGGTAGAGTTGCAGGTTCCAAGTTAACCAAGGAGTGGATGCCAAGGAAAGAGGTTGATAAGGAGAAGTTGTTGGAAGTGGTGGATGTCAGAGCTGCTGTTCAAGCCAAGTACAGCACTAGTTCTGGAAATGTTAGTGCTTTGTCTGTTTGGTAAGGGTGATTGGGTCAGAGGCAACAAACCAGGCTTTATCCGCAAAGGCGAGTCGGGCTTTTCAGCACCTAGAATAGTGACTGTGGTGAAAGATCATGTGGTGGTGTTAGAGAACGGCAAGGTATGGAACAAATGTGCTGTTTCTGTGGTGCCTGAATCCAAGGTTGGTTATGTCAATGAAAGAATCTGTGTTCATTCTTCTTCGGCGGTTGTGCCTGGTAGTGCTCATGGGAGGTTGGATGCTCAGCCTGGTTGTGTCGGCGTGAGGGGTGCTTCAGCCAGGTTGAGATATTTTCCTGCCAAGTATCAAGATTATGTCATGCTGTAGATCCTGTTCACTTCTGGGTCTCTCATTCTTATTCCTTGCTATGTTCATGTTATTGCTTTTATTGTACTTACTTCATTTTGCCAATTTTGCATCATTCTGCCAATTTTGTACTATTCTGTTTGCCTTTGCTATTTTGTTCTTTTTTTTTGTTACATTCATTGTGTTATGAAGGAAGGGGGGTGTGTTAGGTTCTGTAATCTTATTGGGCGGGTGCTCGTGGGTTCGGGGGGTTCGTAAAAGGAATGTGGAGTGTCGTTGAAGCGGCAGTTGCTGCCGGGGTTTGGAGACTATCGGTCATAATAAAGAAGTGTTGAAGCTACCTCTTCTTGTAGACTTCTCTTTATAATACTATGGATGTAAGAAGAAATATACTTTGGTTACATAACTGTGGAAACAGCTCAAAATAATACATACATTAAGAACAGAGTAGAAGAGTAAGATTACCACGAAAAATGTCCCAAAGAAATTTTTAAGGCAGCAATAGCGCAATATAAAAATCGCTCAGACTATAACTTAAAAACAAACGATAAATGTACCTTTAGTGAATGTGTAGCTACAGAGAAACGCTTAGACTTGCCAACGAGACATATTGTCGTGGCTTATGCGCAGGAACTCCCTTTGCGGTACCTGACCGGACTAATAAGACTGACTTCAGATGCTGACCAGGTGACTTCAATGAGGGCCGAGATGCAAGTTCTGGGGGGTGTTTATAAGTGAAACGCTCTGCATGCGTTCCTGCCCTACAAGACAATTACCTGATGGTAGAAGGTCAGTGTTTGTCACTTCACACCGTGAAGAACATTGTCAGTCAAATCCGGAACAATGGCGTGGAAGCTCCTATGACCGTCATGCTATATTGGAAGCAATCCCAGAGTAGGTTTAGTTAAAAAGGAAGAGTACCAATTGTATTTAACATTTAATAGTATTACTGAGGTATCAGTGCAACCCCTGAGAGAAAGTGATCTAGAGATTCAGGGAAGACCCTGAAAGAGGTCTGATTATGTGCAATGCCAGCAGGAATACGTCTGGCTAACCCACCCACTAGGATGCCATACTCCTGTAGTTGCCCAGTGGTAATGATGGCAAGCCGCTTTGAGAGGGTGAGGTTGGCAGAGATGGCCAGGAGCTCTGGCAACATGTAGAGAGCATAACAGTTCACAATGCCTTACACGTGAAATCTGTGACATGTTCTGTGGATGGAACACATGCCTAGCAGGCCAGTGTCAAACCCTGTTGTGCAGACATCTGTGGTGGAGATGGATAAGTGGCACAGCACTACCCCTGACGCACCGCCCACTGGTCGATACACAAAATATAGTGCAACACCGCTCTAACACACACCTGAGGGAACAAATGGTTAGTGATGGATTGAACAGTAGGGAGTGATATAACATGAAACAGTTTCATACGTCGTTTCTTATGTTGTTCTGAGGTATGTGACAGTATCACAGATATCCGTAAAAGATCTTTATCTGTATAGCTAGGTGAAAGGGCGTACTAGTTTTGAAAATATTCACATTTTAAATAAAATACAGCAAACGCAGATGTTTCAACCATATTTCGCTTTTTTTTGACTAAGGAGATGCATTTCCAGCTGTATATGGGCTCTATGAATAGCATCATTTTCTGGCAGACTTGAGTCACGGTAGAAAGAGCACTTCAAAACTATTAGCTGCAGCAAAGAAAATAGCTAAAGAACTGCATTTTGAACACATAGTTTCTGAAATGCCTAAGATGAGAGCAATTTGATGGATTTGTTATTGTTAACACTATCACAAATGTCCGTACCTGCTGTGATAAGATGACTATTTCAAATACTTACTTGTCCACGTTTCTCATGTGATACCCCTGATTATCTGGAATGTTGCAAGGCATAGCAATTGTCAAACCGCCAATTGTATTTACAGGAGATATTCAGAGTGTAGACACTAACATCCTACACAATGAGAGAATTGCAGTGGTTGGAAATATGTTCTTTCATTATTTTGTAAAGGGAACAACCTGAATATTTGGAAATATCACAGCCTGTAATTTTCAGTTACTGTCTGGTGCTTAAAGATAGCGATGATCATGCTTTGCTCTACTCTCTGTTGAAGAGTAAATTAATAGAAGTGCATTGAACAAGGACAGCTGGGAATTATAAAGTTTGACCTACTTCTTTAATCATAATATAGTATGGTTTGAATGTGTATATGTGGATAAAGTACCCCTACAGTTTAATATAAGGATATTACAAGTCAACGAGGACTTCTAAGACCATTAGAGGAACGAGACAAAAGGCCGAGTTCCTTTACAATGTTATGCAACTTTAAGGTAACCTGCAATATGCTTATCAGTTCAGTTCATACGTCTTTATTTTGAATATTTCATCATAAAAGACACACACATAAAATTAGCATCATCCAAAATTACAGAACCAGAGATTTAAAAGACAATAAAATAGCACAATATATACACGTGATAGGTTTTTTGTGCCTATGTAAAAAGGATGTTACTACTATGAACCAATACCACAATAATGCAATGTAAAAAGTAAATCTCTAAGGTCTATTAAAAACACAATGATCCTAAACCTAGTCAACCTCTAACCTGATGGATGGTCCTGATAGTCGACATCCAACCTAGGAATTTTGCTACTGCTATTACAATGCATTCCCTAGTATCAGTCCTGAGAATCCTTAAGGCCTCCAGCCCCACCCGAGTGCCGATGTTTTGGCAAATAGGTTTAAGCCATTTTTTACGGGGGCTATAGAGGCAGGACATGCAAAAAATATATGACCAATGGACTCCCTCTGATCCGCACACCAGAAACAAAAATCATCCCCCTGTTCTTTCTTCCAATTTTTAGTGACTGTTCTTATAGGCAAAGAACCGATCCTAAACTGATGGTATAGCTTCCTATCACTCATCTTAGTGATAATGTCCCAATAATCTTCTAGGGATGGATCGAGCTTGTGTTCTAAGAACATTCCTGATAGGGATGAGGTAGTAATCTGTGCGAGGTGTTTTTGTCGGACTGAAAGCCAGTATAAATCTTTGAAGGCTTTTTTCGAGGGGAAGCAATTGTTTACTGGGTCAGACCACAAGTTACTATGGGGCACATACATCAAAGGAAATAGCATTTGCAAATGTTGCAAATTGCAAAATTCGGCCATGTGCGAATGCAATTCCCATTTTTGGGATGCATTAACATTTTTGTAATTTTTGCAATTTAAGAAATCACAAAATTGCGATTTCTTAAATTGGGATTGCATTTAAGGAATCTCAAATTGAGAATCCTTAAATGCATTGCATCAAACTCTAAAAATTTGCGAATTCACAAATAAGGGGAGCAAATTACCATGAAGTTGATCTTCATGGTAATTTGCGAAAACTTTGAAAAATGCACTAAAGTGCATTTTTCAAAGTTCCATTTTACACACACACATGCCCTTGGGGCATGTGAGTGTGCAAAATGTACTTCTAAGCAGATTTCAGGGGTGCAACAGGGTGTCCTTTGGACACCCCTGCACCCTTGAAATTGCATTCTTAATTTGCGAATTTCTAATGGTGAATTGCAAATTAAGAATGTCTTTCCATTCATTCCTATGGGCCTCTAGGCCCATAGGAATGGATGGGGAGGTATTCCTTAGTTGCGATTCTCAATTAGAGAATCGCAATTAAGGAATTTTAAGAAATCGCTATTTTTATAGCGATTTCTTGATGCATTGCAGTTTGCAATTCCTTAATTGTGATTCCTTATTTTTCGCAATTAAGGAATCGCAAAATGCAATATTGATGCATGTGCCCCTTAATCCCATATCTATTAGTAGCAATCTTACTTTTTTAAACCATGGTAGGTTACCCGAACCCATGACAGATCTTACATCCATGATTTCTTTAGCAGAAAGAGCCAGTTCTGGAGTAGTCCAGGTCCTCCTCCATAAGGCCGCCGGTTTGAACTGTGCCACATCATCAATTGAGTGGCAACCTAGGTCCATTAAAAGCGGCTTCAATGGGCTAGAGCGAGGGAGGCCTATTAAATTCCTTAAAAATGTATTTCGGATATCAACAATTTGGTTTAAGTCCGCAAAACCCCAGAGGTCCGCTCCGTACAGGATCGCTGAACTAATCCTAGAGTTAAATATCTTTAAAGCAGGATCTATCCTTTTTGTTAGTGAGGACCTCTGCTCTTTAACTAAACACCCCGATAACTGAGTAAACCTGAGTGAAAGAGTATCAATCTGGGGCTTCCATCTAAGCTTATTCTCAAGAACAATCCCTAGATACGTCATGACATTGGTCTGTTCAAGCGGAATACCATTCATTGTAACTTGTCCCACCACAGGTTTAAATTTTGTAAGTATCATAAATTTAGTTTTTGCTACGTTCACATGTAGGTCATTGATTTGGTAAAATTCCTCAAATGTATTTAGGGCTGCCTGCAGGCCCTGCTGGGTTTTTGATAATAAAAGGGCAATATGCTTATCATCCACAGCAGGGTTTACTTTATCTCTTTTAATAGATGGGCACATCATCACCTTTTCCAGAAACCACCTAAATCCTTGGCATGTAGCTCTTTCATATAAAAGAGAGAGCATGTTTGCAAACATGAACAAGAAAAGTAGAATCTCTAGTGCAAAATTAAATGCATCAAAAAAGCTGTGTGTTATTGTTTGCAATACGATAGTAGAATTAGTTTAATACAAGTCAGTTAAAAAAAATGTGCAGTAGCTTGGAATGTGTAGAAACATGCAGAAAGATTCTCAAGGCCAGATGTATAAAGCATTTTTGTGTACGTAAACGGGCTGAATCAGCCCATTTGCGAAAGCAAAATGGCTTTGTCCAATCCCAGTGTCCCTACCCAATACCAAATCGAAATGGTATGTGGGAATGTTTTGTAATTGAATAGCAGTTGCAAAACAGTTGCACTTTACTGCCTACTTCAAGTAGGTGGTAACCCATTTATTTAAAAGCAATCACAGGCATGGTGGTCTACTGATCCCAGCTGGCCACCATCCCTGTGATTTTTGCGATTCCCAAGGGGTCGCAAACCAAGACCTCCCTCATTAATATTCATGAGCTAGGTATATTTGCGGCCCCTTGGTATCGCAAAATGTGTAAACAACACATTGGTACATGGGTGTTTGCAATTAACAAATAGCGAATCGCAAAAATGTGTTTACCTACGTACATCTGGCCCCCAGTGTTCTATTTTTACCTCAGGAGTGCAAAACATAAACGTTATCATAAATATCTTCTTTCTGGTGGTTATTGTACAGCTTTAACAGCATAGCAGAAGAAAGAAACGTCTTGTTTCATTTCCGTTTTATAAGCAGCTTCTTTAGTTATGCTCCATGTCTGGCCTGCCTTTCCCCTGTCTGCTGACTCAGGCAGCAGACATTGTGACCACAGAACTCAACTGTAATAAGTCATTACTTTATAATTAGTGACTGGCTGCATCAGAAGTCGCCGATTATAAAGAAATTAGAGGTGGGCTTTTATACAGGGGTTGCAGACACCCATGTATTATAAAATAATGTGATGTGGGGATTTGAACAAAGGCTTTTTTGAATCACAGCAATATATACATGCAAATGAAATTATTAAAAAAATACCTGGACTGTTCCTGTAGTATATTATGTAAAATTTGAAAACAACTTAAATGCACGGTTTAAAAATATTGTGCTTCCCATGTTGTAGAATTCTCTCTAGTTGTTTCTCCACGTTTACTACATTGTGTTGCCTGGTGTATCACAGGCATGCACCTATATTGCTAACAAGTTAATATATGGAAATTATAGACACATATAGGGCATCTACATCCACACTGTGTGAACCCACCACAACTCAAACAAAGCCAAGTACACAAGAAACGAATGGAAAAACCTTCCCAGGCTTTAAGTTCCAAACAACTCCAAAGACCTGCATTTCCAGTGGAGCACTGCTGGAGAACAGAGATCGTCAGACAAAGCGAAAACAATGTGCCAAAAAAACAGCATATTTGCACATTTGATTAAATGATGTTTAAAAAATTTACCAGATATATAATGTGACACACTTTTTCTTTGGCTAATAATATTGGCTGAAGTGTATTGGCACTGATGCTTGGGCTGATGAAAGAGAAGCAATGTTTGGTCAGTTAGAAGTTCTCATACAGGTACTGGTGGTACTAGGACATATTATTGGCCTTGCGCTAAAGAAATCATGCGATACAGTTTTTTGTAATATTTATGGTTTGTCATAGCACATTTAACAATACAGCGCTTTCGTTCCCATCAATGAGATCAGTAACTCTGTACTCCCGGTCATACATGACTGACTGTCCCACTACTTTATATAGAGCATCTACACAATTTCCCTTTTCATTTCATTTGTGACAACGTGGACCACAACGTTGCATTTTTATAATATGTTTCCCTATTTTTGGCCCCCAAGTCATTTTACACCCCTGTCTTGACTGTAAGCTGATCCTTCTCCAGCTATCTACACTTGCCAGTACTCCTGCTCCTATCCTTACTCTTGTAGAGTACCAGTATCTCCATCCTTTGAATCCTCTACAAAATATTGCTTATATTGGACATCATTTCCGTCCATTCCGCCTTCTTGTCTGTTGTAATTTCCCAAATTCGTATTTCCTCCAGGAGGGCCCATTCCCCCTTGTACTTCTCGCTGGCTTCCCTCATGGGCTTGTTATTTGAGCCCTAGTGAATCATTCTACAGCGTTTCGGCAACAGCAAACCCTATGCTGCAAATCTACTTTGTATCTTTTTGTTTCTGGGTTTAGGTATAATACTCAAGAAACAATGCCTCTCATAGAGAGTTTGGTACCTCCTCACCCAGTAGTCTTATTTAATCGCACAAGGTCAGGTCATACGTATAAATGTGGCATCCTATTCTGCACATTTTAAAAAGTTTGGCAATCTGTTAGGGAGTAGTCTATGTATCAGAGGGGCAGCAGGTACACACAGTGTAAGTAATTAAAGTTTGATCTTTTTACATGCGTCCTAACTCGGGAGCTTTCATTAGCAGTTCTGTGAACTAATTACTTAATTAATTTACACAGCATGCACGGGACGCCAGATTCAGTAATGGCGGGCGCTTCCTAACAGACTTTGCATTTCTTTTCAAACTCTAAATATGCTCCGTTTCGCACTGCACAGATGCCCTATAGCGTCCTCTATAACTTTGAAAATACGCTCCGTTCCCTCCCTCCATCTGCCGTTGCACTGACCCATGCGAGGCGTGCGCTGTCTTAATTAAAGAAATCTGGTCTGATGTACATATATTTTATAATGGCGGCTGTGCGCTGCTCATCCAACTCATTTTTTTATATACATTCTTAATAATTGCAGCCACACGTCTCGTTGTGCATGGCTCAATCTACTCTTTTTTTTTAATGTACAGAAAAAGACTGCCTTGCATGTTAAGCACAGCCCTGGAGCACTTTGTTGACATGAATCCTTCTCTCCTTTCACAGTGCAGGGCAGAGACATCATACGCACCATAGGGGGTGGAGCCAGCACTGTGGGGACCGGGCACAGTCCTATTCAGGTCCCAGGTGCAACTCCTCCCTCCCATCTAGATGCAGATCTCTCTATTCAACACTGGGCGGACTCATTCTGTCTCCTGGAATCCCCCAGCCCTGTCACTCACAAACCAGACAGTCAATTCACAAACAGGCCAAGGCACACAGAAAGGTCAGACAAGAGAACAGCAGCTTTCAAAAGTGCTGTTCTCAAACACAGGATTTAAAAACCACCTTTCCTAAAAGATGTGTTATTAAATTCGGAGTTCAGGGATACCAGACTTTTATGTCCTACCTTGCTCCTATGGGAAGATATGCTGGTAGCCACTGTAGCCGGCATTCCCCATGATAGCCTGTGGGCAAGGTAGCCTTACAATAGTGAAAAACGAAAATGGCTGTCATTCACTACCAGAGCTTGTCACCTGCACTAGTACATGCTCTACCTTTCACATACACTGCACCCTGCCCAGGGGGGTACCTTGATCCTTCCATAGGGGTGACCAATGTGCACAGAAAGGGAAGGGCTAGGCCTGGTCAGTGGGGACGCTGACCCGGAGGGCATGGCAGTTCACAGACTGCACACAGGCACTGCGATGGCCGGCCTTAGACACCATTTTAGGGCTACTCATGTGGGTGGCACAATCAGTGCTGCAGGCCCACTAGTAGCATTTGTATCACCAGCCCTGGCACCAGTGCCCATTACTAGGGACTTCTTGGTGATACAAATATGCCAATCATGGATAACCAATCACGATAACAATTTACACAGAGAGCATATGCACTTTAGCACTGATCAGAAGTGGTAAAGTGCCCAGAGTCCTATTGCCAGCAACCACAGGTCAGGAAAAATAAGGGAGGAAGAAGCAAAAGGTTTGGGGGTAACCCTGCAAAAAGGGCCATTTCCAACACTGCCCAAGATGCATCTAGCAATCCAGTGGACAAGGGACTGGGGTGTTTTGAGGGAAATAGAAAATGCAATTAATTGGATTAATGTGCTACGGCTGAGCCCTAGGTAGCTCTTAAAAGTCGGAGTTCAAGTCTCAGTCGGTCCTCTAATAGAAGTATCCATTCCCACGCCTTTCACTGTCCTTTTATATACGGTTGTGCTCTGGTGTATCCACCAAGTTGTTTGCATTGAAATGACATGAGGCTGCAATCTCTAGCAAGTCTGAGGCTCCTAAATGAAAATCCTATATCTCAAGTGAAAATAACTATCCTTGCGCTACTTTTTATCCTTTCCAGGGCAATGAAATGAAATGAAAACATTCAACTGTCTTAAACGATGCACCTGTTATTTACAGTGTTTGAAGCTTGCAGTAGAATTTTGTATATTAAACCCTACATCTGCAGCTCGTCTACCAGTATCCAGCTGAGTTGCTCACAAGCTTTCACCTCTACCTTTCTTTCACGCACACAAGATCTTTCCAGAGGCACATCAACAGAAGCCGAGCATATCAAGAAACAGGACGGCACGACAGCAGGTATGGTGCAAGTGTTACCGAGTTTAGGCTTAGGAGAGCTGCGATCATCCAGAGTGCATCTGGGTAGACACATCTCACAGGAGGTCAAGGAAAAATCTGGAAAGGGGAATATATGAACATGTTTTCTTTCTTAGTTGATAAGGATGAGAAGATGGAGGAAAAAAGATTAGAGGATGGGCTCATCCAAAGGACTGGGGCAATTAGACCACCAGGAAGTTGATGAAACTCTAGTAAACTGGATAAAAGCATTCTCCAACTATCATGCAATACTGGTAGAACAGGTCCCTGGGCTAGGCGCACAATAGGATCACTTGTGTGCATAATGAGTATGTGGGAGTGGGATGGAAGGAATATGACAAGAATTTCAAGAGGGGGAAGGCATCTGATCCAGGCTTAACCTGGGATCAGAATGATGCCATCATGTGGTTACGTCACATGAAAACTCCCAGCCAAGACACGCCAAGAGTGCAGTCCTTTCGGTCAGGCACACTGCAGAGCATGGGAGGCGGTGGCAAGAAGGGGTCATGTTGGGATTTTAATAGGCGGTCTTGCACCAGGCCCACGGGTTCATGCAGGTTCAGGCACGTATGTTCCTTCTGTGGCCTCTTCCCACCCGGAATCCAAATGTTAAAAAAAAAAACAAAGGAAAAGGGAGGTAAAAAGCAGGAATGAGGACTTATTGCTTATCAAGGCTCACTCATCCATAAAAACAATGGCTTTGATACCCTGGTTCAATAAATACTGTTGCCCAAACACAGCCCAGACTCTTTTAGAAGGCTTCAGGGATGGCTTTAAGATTCCTGCACCTGGCTATTCTGGGGTCTCTTACTGCCACAATCAGCAGTCAGTGAGGGATAACAAGTTGTAAATCAACAGCGATTGGGTTAAGCATTAGCAGAAGACATGCTGTGTTTGACCTTTATTGTAGCAAATGTACCGACTCCATTTTGTATTTGTAGCGGCCATTTTGTATGCCATACATCGCCATGTGCTTATCATGTGCTTTGTCCTACCTCTTTGTTAACTGTGCCTGAAGTGTGCCCGCAACAGGCTATATTTAGCATCCCCCGCTTCCAGCATGTCCAGACATGCTCAGTAAGGTCTACGGCCGTTACTAATTAGTTCCAGATAGGAATGTATTTACTAGTTTCCGAAGACTGTTAACTCGGTCCACTTATCGATTGTGCCTTCCAATATGTCATTGTATGATCATGAAACTGCTCTTGTGTTCTGTACCGCCTTCTTTTAGCCCCCTCATTGTGTATAAAAGGGGCCATGTGCTTTAGTTCGGTGTGCTACTCTATACAATACTGAAGGGTGTTGTCTGGACTGTAGTACCACCTTTAAAGGCTTAATAAACTTTGCTTTTGTATTTTCCAGTTTCATTGCCAACTTCTTCCTATGGTCTGAGGAATCTGTGCAAAGAAGCGCGAACCCCTTGCACTAAGTAGGCCTAGCTGAGGTTTGCTTACAACAAATTGGCGCCCGACACGTGGGGCTCATCGGCGACTCGGATGCCTGAAGCAGTGGTTGTGACGAAGGATTGGAATCTCGCTGCGGACGCGATCGCATGCCAGAAGAGACCAGAGTCTTGGCATCCAAGGCTTTATTTCCTTTCTTTCCGATCTGACCATCCAGGTGGTGCCGGTCCTCGACTGAGGTCTTTTCTGTTGGCTTGCCGTGCAGTGGCCGTTTGGTCGAATTTAGAACTTGGCAGTTGGAATCTGGACGCCCTGTGATTGGTAAGAACCATTGTACGGTACTTGCTGTGGGTTTTGGAAGCCTGGGATTGGCAAGGCTGTTTTAGGATACGCTTGCTGTGGCAATTTTGGTTTGGTATGACTAGTCAATAATGTGTATGTGTAAGTGTAATATATGCATTGCAACACATATAGGCAGGTAATGAGGAGATTTTTCTCTACAATGCGATTTTGATTTGAATGGCACAACGTATTACAGATACCTTAAGTGCTACTTTGATTATAATACTGCATATTTTGCACTTTTTTTGGCATGCCTGCTCTTAGCGCACTTCGTAGGATGTGCTGCTTTTGTGGAAATAACCAGTTAAGTCTTGAGGAATCGCAGTCGGCTCCTCCAGAGGGGACACCTCATAGAGACATTTATCTAAAGTATGGTCTTTCTTCTATAATGTACAGCACATTGTGGAGGAAATACACGCGAAAGGATCCTGAGTTGCTTTGGCCAAAGTATGGGTCGTTTGATATGCGAAAGATTGAGTATGTGGAACAGTATATGTTCAAACGAAAATCTAGACAAGATATGTTTGAGAGTGTACGAATGTGGGTGAAAGACGTACGTGAGCGTGAGAAACATGAGCAAGCGCTGATTGAAAAAGAGCAACGGAAGAATGTGTATGAAAAAGCGCAAGAACTAAGAAAGAAGGAGGCGAAATAATTGGAAGAGAGACAGAAGAAGGAGCGCAGATTACAGATACCTGGCCAATATGCTGTTCGACACCCTCTTTATCCTGTCCGTAATAAACCGCAAGATGATTTGTCTTTGTTAGATCGTCCTCCACCTACGTATGCCGTTCCGTCCACTCCATCTGGCGAAGATGAGGATTCTGGCGCGGATAAAACGAAACCTGATATCCGCTACATGATGTCGGCCAACAGTGCGGCCAAACTTAGAAAGATCGCCCGTCAGGCACTTCAGGATACTGTTACTGTTTCTAGTATCTTAGAGACTTTAAAGGGATGGCAAGATAGAGAGCAGATATATTTTACTGAGCATTTTGCCGGCGAAGTTGTTGAAATGTTCCGAAAAGTTTCTGACCTTCTCGAACCTGATGATGTAGCAATTGATTGTAAGCAATTGCGTAAACATCTTTTTACTCTGCCCCACGTGACTGATATGATCAGGCGGCTGTTTAAACTTTGAACTGAGGCGCTTCGTCTACGGGAGGAGAAACGGAAAGCTAAAGCAGATGGACGGACAGGATTGATCGACGGAAAACAATCATCTATTTTTGAAACAGATAAGACCGTGATAGTGCATGCAAAGCCTATGAGAGAGGCGCGCCTTTATATGTTCCTCCTAAAGGAACGGGTACAAGTGATGATAAATTTTCTGTAGATGCTAAAGGTTATTTTATTTATAATTGGGTGTATACTCCCTGGAATATGGCAGATGTTATGGCACTTAAAGCTGCATTACCCGATCCGCGTAAAAATCCAGCCGCTTTCTATGAGGAAATTGAGGGAGCCATAAATTCTTGTACCATGACATTAGCTGATATTGATTTATTTTTCGGGCTAATATTGCCGCCTGATATGTGGAGATCCGTGCGCAAAGTTGATGATCGTGCAGCGTATGGGGCAATATGGAGGGGGAAGATGAGGATAGGGAACCAGCGAAAAAGCCATGTCAATGGATTTTAGATCTTCCAGGTGCAATATTAACTACGCTGAAAACGATTATTCCTCCTATAAAGATTGATTGGACTATTTTAGCATCTTGTAAGCAAAAGGCAGATAAATCAGTTTCAGATTTCTTTACGCGTTTCGAGGAAGCTTTCATGATCTTAGTGGCCAGTCGCTAACGGACGATACGGGCCGACACTTGTTCGTAGATAAGTATGTTACAAATTATTACCAGGAGTGGCTAGCCGCTTGAAAGCTAGTGAAAGCTCTTGGACCACCTCTTCTCCAGCATCTGTCCTGACGATGGCTCAATATTACGAGCGTCAGGAATTAGAAGCGAAGGGTAGCAAGGATAAAAAGTCTAAAGAATTAAAAACAAAGGTTATGTTATCTCAGGTTTATGGTCCACCTCTTAGAGGCAACAACTGAGGTGGACGATAATTTTATAGTTCCTCTTACACTCGTTTGAATTTGGCCTTTGATCAATGCGCGTATTGTAGGAAATTTGGCCATTGGGCAGATGAGTGTCCATTGTTGCGCTCGCAGTGCTATGTCCGTGGCCAAGGATCTATGAGAAATCGCGGGGGAAATTTAGGACCCAGAGGCGCTATGAATGATCGTGCTAGGTTTGATTCTAATGTGCCGGTACAAAATGGATTCAACACTTTTGATAGGTGCAACCAATACCAGATGTCTGATTATGTGCAGCCTGATTTGCATGATTCTGCTTATGCATAGGATTGCGTAGGATGGGGTAAGGAATCAGTTGAAGTTCCATTAGATCAGAGGGGTCCTTATGTTACAGCACATGTTTTGGGTTCTACTGATCAGTTTCTGGTTGATACAGGAGCTACTCGTAGCGCTTTGTCTAAACAATTGGTTCCGAGGGCTCCCCTGTCTGGCTTAACGATTACATTGATAGGGTTCAATGAAACACCGTCCCTTAGCACATTGTCACAACCACTTGCATTCCATGTTAATAAGTTTGCTGATCCATGTCCGTTTTTGCTCTCCCCAAATACACCAGACAATATTGTGGGTCTTGATATGCTCAAGTATTTCAGAGCCACAATAAGATGTTCCCTTGAAGGAGTGCGTGTGATTTTGAATGATAATTACCCAGCAACAGATAGAGTGTGCATTGTTCAAGAGGGTACTGCAGTAGCCTCCCTACCTAAAACTTTGTGGGCAACTTCAGATACTGATGTGGGTCAGATGGTTATTCCACCGGTGCATATTAGTGTAAAGGAGGGAGCTGTGTTGCCACATTTGCCTCAATATCGAATTTCACAGGAGGGGGAGGAAGCACTCATACGGATTGTACAAGATCTTATTGAAGTTGCACTAGGATTTATTGTTTTATAATTGACCTATGGGAGGTGAATAAGATAGTGGTGCCACAATATCCAGTGGTTTCTGACATCACAACACTTCTTACTTTAGTTCCACCTACTGCAACTACATTCTCTGTTATAGACTCGAAGAACGCCTTCTTTTCAATCCCTATTCATCCTGATAGCCGATATCTGTTCCGTTTCATTTTGAATAATCGATCGTACAGATTTTGTAGAGTTCCTCAAGGCTATACTTAGAGTCCTAGTATTTACAGTCAAGCACTAAAAAGGCAGCTTGATTCTTTTGTTCTACCTGAGGTTGTGGCGCTCATACAGTATATCGATGATATTTTGTTGGCAGCTGATACCCCTGAACAATGTGAAAAGTGTACTCTGTCTTTGCTTTCTTTTCTTGCGTAACATCACCACAAAGTATTAAAAAAGAAACTGCATTATTGTAGACCAAAGGTAACCTACTTAGGTCACCTTTTGTCTAAGGAGGGGCGTGCGCTTACATCAAATCGCATTCAGGCAATTCTAGACACACCAGTACCTTCCACATAGAAAGAGGTTCGAGCATTTTTGGGTCTTACTTCTTTTCGTAGGCAATGGATATTAGGATTTTCATACATTGCTAAACCTTTGTTAGCTCTTTTGACAAAAGATACTCCAATAGCCCTTCCTTGGACAGATGAATGTGAGAATGCTTTTCGACAGTTACGACAAGCCATTTGTTCAGCACCAGTGTTAGGTATTCCAGATTACATGAAGCTTTTTACATTGTACGTACACGAGAGGGATGGATGTGCATTGTCAGGTTTAGTACAGACACATGGTGATAAGCAACGCCCTTGTGGATATTTTTCAGTAGTACTCGATCCTGTTGCTTGAGCGTTGCCTGGATGTTTTCGCTCGGTTGCAGCAACAGCTGTGTCAATACGCCAGAGTGAAGGGAAAGTCTTATCACATAAGCTGTTGGTGGTGGTACCCCATGCTGTTGATGCCCTTTTGAATCAAACAAAGACGCAGCACTTAACAAGCGCTCCTCTGACAGGATACGAGTTGACGCTGTTATCTCCTCACATTACACTGAAGAGATGTGCAACACTAAACCCAGCCACGTTGTTGCCATTTCCGATGACTCAGCCTGAGGTGCAGGAAACACATGATTGCATTTTCTTGACTGAGGAACAGACAAAGGGTCGTATTGATTTGCAAGATACGCACCTTCCAGATGTGGATGGAGAATTCTGGGTTGACGGGTCTTGTCTGAAGTTACCGGATGGTACAACTTCAGCCGCATATGCAATTACTACGCTTCACACGATAGTAGAGACAGCTCGCACACCACAGAAGTCAGCTCAAGCAGCGGAACTAATAGCTTTGGCACAAGCGTGTGAGCTTAGTACAGGATTGTGTGTGAACATTTATACAGATAGCTGCTATGTTTTTGGAGTGGGGCATGATTTTGGCCTGCTCTGGAAGGAAAGAGGCTTTCTGATATCACACGGGATGCAGATAATGCACGGAGAACAAGTGCATAGTCTTCTGACTGCATTACCATATCCAAAGAAAATAGCTATAGTGAAGTGTAGTGCACATAAGAAAGTGACTGATAAGGTGGGACAAGGAAATGCTTTTGTAGACCGAGTGGCACATGAGACTGCGATGCAGCCTGACACTACTCCTATGTATGTAGTGAAGTCACAAGCTGAGCGGTGGCACAATGCTAGGAAGAAAGCATTAGAAATACAGAGGACCGCTTCTGACAAAGAACGGGAGCAATGGTCCAAGGATGGAGAGTTGGATGATGAAGGATGTTGGCGAAACAAACAGATGGACAGATGGAAGTTGCCTATAGCTTTTGTACAACCTATGGTTTAAATGGCACATGGGCTAGCACATGTTGGAGCTTCAGCAATAGTGAAATTGCTTACACAAGTTTGGGAGCATCCAGAAATTGCTAGCACAGCTAAGAGAGTAGTACAGTCCTGTATGATCTGCCTACAATTCAATCCTGGAAAAGGGACACGAACTCCAGCAGGAGGATTTGCTATACCGACTGTACCTTTTGAAGTTTTGCAGATGGATTATATTCAGCTTGAACGCTGTAATAATCTGAAGTATGTCTTGGTGGTGGTATGTGCCTTCAGTAAATGGATTGAGGCGTACCCCACAAAGGACAACACTGCAATTACTACGGCAAAGGTGCTTTTGAAGGAATTTTTCCCTCGCTATGGTGTTTGTAGATTTCGGTGGAGTGATAACAGACCTCATTTTATAGGGGACGTTATCAAGTATGTTCTGAAAGGATTAGGGATCAAGCAAAATTTTTATGCAGTGTTCCACTCACAATCAGCAGGATTGGTGGAAAGATACAATGCTACTCTGAAGCTGAAACTAGCTAAGATACAGGCTTCTACTTCTTTGACTTGGCCAGATGCGTTGCCACTGGCATTGTTGTCTATTAGATCAGTGCCTCATTCTCGAACAGGTCTCACACCCTATGAGGTCCTGTTTGGTAGGCCCATGAATATCTGGGGAATTCCTAAACCGAGTTCTGTGTATGATGTACCTTGTGTCTTAATGAATGACTATTTGGCACAGTTAACTGATAACTTGGTTTCTATTCATCAACAGGTTCGAGAAGCACTTCCTGATAGATCCACAGGTGAAGGTCATAGTCTCCGACCTGGTAATTTCGTTCTCCTGAAGTCCTTTGAAAGATCGAGCAGTTTGGAGCCAAGGTGGCGTGGGCCAGAGCAAGTGCTACTTGACACGAGGACAGCAATTTGAGTCAGGAACCGAAGAAATTGGATCCACAGTACCCATTTTCGGTGAGTACTTCCGACTTTGGTGAAGCCTGCTGTGTTGACCAACCATCGAGAGGTTCTGCATTAAATATCAGAAAAGTGCGACAATTAACTAGAGTTGTAGAAGCTGTTACAGATCAAACATCTGCGGCTTCAGGAAACCTCCCTGAAGAATTGCAAATTGCTAGAATTGTGGCTTTACAGAACCGAATGGTTCTGGATGTCATGCTAACAGATAGAGGTGGTGTATGTCGCGTTATAGGTAGTAGTTGTTGCATGTTTATTCCAGATCACACACCATCAGTGTATAAAGCGATTAATAAACTTCATAAAATCGCTGCAGACCTCCATACAGAAAATGGTACATGGACTTTTACAGGGTGGCTTTGGACTCTAATTTCTGCCTGGGGCTGGAAAGTATTGACTGCTCTATGTATAATAATTGCAATAGTCTTCACTTGTATATGTATCCAGTGTAGTCCGATTATATGTTCTATGTGTGTTACTGCTTGCATACCGACCAAAAGAAATGTTGCAGAAATCAAAATGCAGAATGATTTAAATAAAGAGATAGCTAGCATGATGGTCATTGATATAAGGGATGAGTATCTAGCCTATCCCAGGAAGTCGAAAGCTAATGCTGAAAGGGTCATCTGTTGTAAATCAACAGCGATTGGGTTAAGCATTAGCAGAAGACATGCTGTGTTTGACCTTTATTGTAACAAATGTACTGACTCCATTTTGTATTTGTAGTGGCCATTTTGTATGCCATACATCGCCATGTGCTTATCATGTGCTTTTTATCCTACCTCTTTGTTAACTGCGCCTGAAGTCTGCCCGGCAACAGGCTATATTTAGCATCCCCGCTTCCAGCATGTCCAGACATGCTCAGTAGGGTCTACGGCCGTTACTAGTTAGTTCCAGATAGGAATGTATTTACTAGTTTCCGAAGACTGTTAACTCGGTCCACTTATCGATTGTGCCTTCCAATATGTCCTTGTATGGTCATGAAACTGCTCTTGTGTTCTGTACCGCCTTCTTTTAGCCCCCTCATTGTGTATAAAAGGGGCCATGTGCTTTAGTTTGGTGTGCTACTCTATACAATACTGAAGGGTGTTGTGTGGACTGTAGTCCCACCTTTAAAGGTGTATTTTCCAGTTTCATTGCCAACTTCTTTCCATGGTCTGAGGACTCCGTGCAAAGAAGGGCGAAACCCTTGCACTAAGTAGGCCTAGCTGAGGTTTGCTTACAACAAAGTATGTGGTGCTAGCTAAAGTGTTGAAGGAATTGCGTTTGGGGAGACTAGCTGGCCCTTTTGATGCAATCTATGTTAGTCGCAGTTCCAAACTCGTTGGCCTGTCTCCTCGGGCACTCGGGTGGCGGCTGAAATCTCAGCTAAATTCAAAATTAAGATTCTTCACTCCTTCATGAGTTTAAATCATGTATGGGTTTATTCATTCATTCATTGATGTTGCCTTCACATCCAATTACTCCATATTCACAATATGATGTTTGGTAATTTCTCATAAAACATCAATTTTCACATAATCATGGCTGTTCCCATTCGCGCCTTCATCAGGAGTTAACTCTGGAAAATAATAATGTTTGTTCAAATGTTTGTGAGACCATGTGGAGTGTGCCTACACCTTTCTAAAGCTGACTGGCTTTACATTGAGTTGCTCTATAGCGCTCACCTAAAAAGTTAACGTGGCTCGTAGCATGCATGATCTTTGACCTTTTGTGCCGTCTACCGTTCTACTCGTATACCGCATATTTTGCTTGATCCATAACTTATCCGCTCCCAGAGGTCAATCACTGAATGATGCTTTTGATGGGGCCCTGTGCACTGTGAGATATGCAGCACTGGATCAAGCGATTGTGATGCTGCAGTCACTTGGCCCAGGCACTTTGTTGTCAAACTCTGACATAGCATCTGCCTTCCGTTTACTGCCAGTTCACCCACAAGATTTCCATCTTTTGGGATTTCAGCTAGAGGGGAAGTACTACATGGACAAATGCATGCCCTTGGGGTGATCTATCTCTTGCTCCTATTTTGAGAAATTCAGTTCTTTCCAGGAGTGAGTTTTCAGGCAAGTGACTGGGCACCAGTGGGTGTAGCACTATTTGGATGACTTCCTGTTGTTGGGGGCACCAGGGTCTCAGGAGTGTGACAGAGCTTTGAAAGCATTTTGCACGCTCATGAACAAATTTGGGGTCCCCCTGGCGCCAGGAAACACAGTGGGACTTATCACACAAATAGAGTTTCTCTGCATAGAGCTGGATTCAGTGGAAGGTGTATCACGTCTGCCACTGAGTAAGGTAAGGGGTTTCACGCTAGCACTGGAAGAATGCCTGGGCAAAGAAAAGGTCACCTTACACCAACTGCAGAGGGCAGTAGGAATGCTTAATTTTGTGCTAAGAATCATACCAATGGCCCGCCCATTTTCGCATTCCATTGCACAAGCACTGTCTGGTTTAAAAGAGAAGCATCACCACACTCAGTTGTACAGTGAGGTTAAGCAGGATATAGGGATTTGGATGGCATCCCTGCGTAATTTCAATGGCACTGTAGTGTTACCCAGCCCTGCTAGGTCCAACCCAGACCTTGGCCTAATAACAGACGCCGCTGGGAGTGAGGGTTTTGGTGGCATTCTGGGTCCCCAATGGTCAGCGCAACGTTAGCCAGCTTGGTGGGTTGACACTGGCTTAACAGGTAACATTGGATTTTTGGAATTATTTCCCATCTTGGTGGCCTTAACCATATGGCTGCACCAGTTTCACAATTAATCAGTGGTTTTTTGGTCTGATAATATGGCAGTAGTGGAGTGCATTAATCATCAGTCTGCTAGTTGTAGGGTGATGCTTCACTTGTTAAAAGAGAGAGTACTTCAATGTATGAAATTAAATGTACTGTTTAGGGCCAGGCATGTCCCAGGAGTACTCAACCACGCTGCTGATGCATTGTCTCATTTCATGATGCAGGTTTTCAGGTCTTACCACCCAGAAGCAGCAGAAAGTCCAACGCCTTTTCCAGAGCAACTATGGAAACTTGGTGTTCCAACCTATCGGACCTTGTGGCAGCTAGCCTAGCACCCAGGACCTAGCGGGCTTATGAGGAGGCTTTTACCACCTACTGCAATTTTCTTGGGAGGGCTGGGAGGTGGCATGGCATGAGCCAACAGCTGTCATATCATTTGTGAGGGAATTGAGAGATGGGGCGCGTTCTGAGGCATGCGCCAGACGCCACCTTGCGGCAATTGCTTTTTTTGCAAAGATGCAGGGACATAGGGATCCCATGGGCTCTTTTATAGTCAAAAGGGCACTGAAAGCACCTACAAGGTTCCACTCGATTAGCGTGGAGTATGTATATCCACTGGGGAATTAATCTTTTCAGGTCTGCTTTTTCCCTCGCCTTCTATGGTGCCTTCAGGGTGGGAGAATTGGTGCCGCGTAACAAGCATGATTGGCATCGTGGGATGCAATTTGTACATGTTCAATTACAGGGGGGATCTTTATCCTTATCAATTCCTAGATTCAAGACAGACCAGAATGGAAGGGGTGACCATGTTATACTTCACAAAGCTCAAGGGAGCCCATGCTGTCCAATAAGCAATCTGGAGGCTTTTCTGGCTTACAGGCCACAAGGCGTAGGAGGTCCACTCTTCATTCATCAGAATGGGACCCCCCTCATGAAATTTCAGTTTGGCAGGATAATGACATTGTCGCTGGGGGCAGCAAGCTTGGATACATCCAAATTTGGTACCCATTCTTTCAGGATTGAGGCAGCCACTGAGGCTAGGGGACTACAGTGACATGAGGTTCAGAGGATAGGGTATTGGTCTTCTGACTGTTACATACGATATGTGCGTTTACACCTGCTCTAAGTATTTTTGGCTAATGGTTGGTTATTTGTTTCAATCTCTCACAGTTTCCACATTCTGTGCCGTGGGAGGGAAGCTAGCCGTCATCTGTTGGTCATGGGAGCCTCGCCCATTCCAGGTCCCCGCCTGGGGGCCAGGTAAAAGAGAAGTCTGGATTATAGGTCACTCATATGGGAGCAAGTTGAAACAATATTTTTTCACTGCCAATTTCTTGGAAAGGGCCTGCCAGGCGGGTGTCTAGGTGTCACTGCATGGACAAGGAGGATTGTGATTGTGCCAGTTGCATAATTTGGATGCTTTGTAAGCTAGGATTCCGGCAGCACCCACTGTAGTAATAGGGCATTTGGGAGGTAATGACTGGGTATATCTGGGCAGGAAGGGAGTGGTTGAGGCACTGATCACGGAAATGGGATGGCTGGCCAAGAAGTGCCACAGGCAGTGCTACTGTGGTCCCACATGATCCCGAGGTTTCAATGGCAGGGGGTGAATCGGTGTGGGCCTTGAATCACTCCGAGAAGACAATCAATAACAGGATTGATAAGCTTTTTCACTCCCCCAGATTGAAGACGCTTTCTCATGGGTGCATCCGGGAAGATCGTTTCTTTCTCTAGGACGGGGTTTACCTTTCTAAGCTGGGCAATGAGTATTTAATTGAAAACGTGCTAGCCTGGATGTTAGGGGCAAAGGACAGGGCATGACCTTTTGTCAATAGGCGGAAGGGGGGCCCAGATAGTCGGTCAACTATACTGGCCTGTGGCGTTAAGGTCATGATTGGTCAGTCAGTCTTTTTCCATCTTTTAGTAGGGATCTCATTATTGATGGGGACACCTGGGGGGAGGGGGGACAGTGGTCTCTCATCACACTCCATGGTGTGGTTATGGGTGGTAGGCTGAAGGGTGCGGGGTAGGAAGTTCCGCTTCCGGCAGGGTTTTTGGGCCAATACCTACACAGGCGCATGGGCGCCAAGTTGGTATAACAATCAGTCCCTTGGAAGTAGTATTGAAGGGCATAATCTGATGGGTGACCGGGCCTTTTGCGCAAGGTCACTCCGGTAAGAAGAGGGACCCAGCAAGTAGTTGGGACCTGCCATGACCTTGCACCTAGGCTCATCCGGGATACGCGGAAAACAAAAATTGTACAGATTTCAGTTTTAGATTAGGTATGGCTATGTATTAGATATGTGTTAAGGTTAGCCATAAAGAAGTGTAAATACGTTGTATATGGATAATGTATAAAGTTATGAATATGTGTTGGTTTTCTGCATATTAAGGAATCATTTAATTTTTAAATATGATTTTAATTTTAATAATATATGTGTGGGGTTATCCGAACCTTATTCCAAGACCTGTGTGGATCTAAATTTATTGTCTGTGCACCGGAGGAAAGGGGGAGATGTGTAAAATACCCTGTCGTCACTGAACGTGAGGTTGGGGGTCAACCTGATGGAAGGGGGCTCGGCCATACTTGGCCATATAGCCACTCACGGGCTGATGCATTAGTGTTGCAGACGTTCCACATTGAGCGGGAATTATGCGAGCTGCTCGGATTCAAGCCTCTCTGTGTGCCCGAGATGTTGTTTACAAATGAGCCACGAGCACTGACAGTTGCCCCATGTCAGATATGCATAGCTCGTCCATGGCTGTTTTTCTTGATACACTCTGGTACTTTTAGTTTTCTGTATCCTGCATCTTAAATTCCTCATATGTTATTGTAAATTTGTAGTCTATGACTGACTTCTTGAAGAGAGATTTCATTTACAGAAAGCCTGACTTGTATTAGCTTGACGTTTGTGGCTCAAGGAGACGGCCCTTCTAATAATGCCTTCCCACTTGACCAATGTTGTGTGATCTTGAACAAAGCATTTTTCCTGTTCTACAAATCCCAGACCTGGTTAAATCAGAGGTGTTTGAATATTAGCTAAAAATCAGAATTTCGTGGTGTAGAAATTACTACCCATAACATGGAGTCACTAGAAAGCTATGTGTACCACATCTGCAGGAGTTCTAAGCTTTTTAGTCAACATCTCTCTGCATGTTTGGGCATGTCAGCCCCACAGACAGACACAACTAGAAAGGTAAACCTCTTAAGTTCCATAATGCAGTTGCAGGTGGCTAGGAAGTCAGGGCCCGACAAAGGTGCCCCACATGAGATGGGGATACATTGAAGAACGCCATGAACATGCTCTGCTGTGTAAGCCAGGCCCAGGTGCTACGCCTGTGCGAGGCCCGTGTGTGCTGGTCCATGAGGATCCATCTGCAGTGTGAGCCGAGCAATGTGCATGCATCAGCTGCAGACCAGGTGGTGTCTTCAGATGCACATTGGATATTCTGACTTCAAGAAGTACAGGTTGCTGTATTTCCACATGAATAGCCACCATTCGTGTTTGAAAAAGTACAGGTTGCTGTATTTGCACATTCGTGTTTGAAGAAGTACAGGTTGCTGTGTTTGCACATTCGTGTTTGAAAAAGTACAGGTTGTTGCATTAGCACATGAATATTCACCATTCGTGTTTGGTTATTGCTGCTGCACAAACAGCCATGTATTCAAATTTCTCTAGGCAAGAGAACTGACTCTGCTTTTGAGCTTATGGTTGCCTCGCTTTCGTGTCACTCGCACTCTACCTATTATATGAGATTAGTGCATGGTTATCCAACATGCAAAGTAGTATGCACAGGAAAACCAACACTCTGCAGACCACACTCTCAACATTGACATTTGTGAGAGGAAGTTCCGCTGGACCTACCCTACCAGGTACTACCCTTTGGTAAAACCCACAAGCCTCAGACTAGTATAGCGGTGAGTTGTGATGTGATTGTGCTGCCAACAGGTTTGAAGGCTCTTCTCCTAGTACTAATGTTACTTGCATTACATATCTATATGCAATCACAGATACAGCAAAATGGCACACTAACAGGCTAACATGTCCACCACTCAAATGAATTTCATATTTCCCTATACTAATTTTCCACTACTCCTG
Organism: Lissotriton vulgaris; assembly: GCF_964263255.1. Taxonomy (NCBI): domain Eukaryota; kingdom Metazoa; phylum Chordata; class Amphibia; order Caudata; family Salamandridae; genus Lissotriton; species Lissotriton vulgaris. Next base: position 368,492 of record NW_028249907.1, read on the forward strand.
TTTGGGTTCCAGAGTAGCGTGCTACCTGCCAAAAAGCAATTAACACCTCCTCAGGGGTAGCAAGCGCTATATAAATGCAAACCTTTCCCTTTCCCATCCCTCCACTATCCTTTTCAACCCAAATAGCAGACTAACATGTCTACCACTCAAAATAATTTAATATTCCCTCAGACTATTCACCACTAATCTTTTTTGGTTCTGGAGTAGTGTGCTGCTCACCTTGAAGCGCTTTGACACCCCATCAGGAGTGGCAATTGCTATATAAATGCAAACCTTTTTCCTCCTCTATCCCTCCACTATTCTTCTCAACCCAAATAACAGGCTAACATATCCACCGCTCAAATTAATTTCATATTTCACTATACTAAATTCGCCACTAAATCTTTATGGGTTCCGAAGTAGTGTGCTACTTGCCGAAAAAGAGATTCGATGCCTCTTCAGGGTTAGAAAGTGCTATATAAATGCAATACAATACAATATATTTTATTTCGCTCCTGTCTGCATCCAACAATCTCCCTCCTCAGGGCTCTTAGTTACAATGCGGCAGACAACCACCTGTAGCGTCTCCTTCAGCCAATCACCGAGACCAGGGACCACTGTTTTCAGCTCCAGAGTTAACCCTCTGCTGACATAATTTATGTGCGTCTCTAAGCCAGGATAACATTTATCGGACCAGCTGCAAGTGTGTCCTTTTTATGACATGCTTTTAGGTCTCGCCTAGCGAACGCAGCGCATGCGCTGCTTCGCCTTGGCGAGACTCTATTGTTGTGGCTTTTGCTAGCAAAGGGAGACAAAACATGTGCGCGCACGGACATCCGATGTGCACGCGCATGGCGTCTCCTCTGCTTCACACACTCCCACCAGTGCGCCCGGATGGCGTCTCCTCTCTGGTTCCCACCGCGCGCTCACACGCACATAGCGCGCTTTAACTTTCCGTCCCCGTCAGCTCCACGGAGGCAGCTTGTTTCTAGTGTTATTATTTCAACCTATTTTTTGAGAGACTTTACACACAGGTAGCCTAGACTCAGGCACACAGCAGTGATGCGCCGCTGATCTTTTGCTAGTGGGTGCAGAGTGTCTCTCCAGGTCAGTCTTCGAGCCTCGGGACGTGTTTCACAAGTAGTGTGGACTCTGTACACTCCCCTCCACGCCCTGTGTGGCTGCCTCCTTCGTATACTTCGCCATCTGAATCCTCGGGTTGCTGTCTCCCTTGTTTGCTTTTCCCCATACCTATCTTGCTCTCCCCTCATGCCTCCCGTCCACTAACTAACCCACCCACTCCTCCGTTGTTCTCAAGTCTTTGTCATTCATTTTTTTAATATATTTTTTAAATATTTTTTTTCAAGGGCCAGGTAGCAAATAGCTGCAGCCCCTCCACAAACTGCATTCACACAGTTCCAATGTCTCTTTTCACTGACCAATTTAAGTGGCACCTGCAAATGTTAGATCGGTCAAAAAAAAGAAAAGAAAATGGTGATTTCATCCTTTCCTAGGCGCGTGCAGGAGTAATGACGTTTGGGTACGCCTAAAGAATGATGCGACCACCAACAGTGGCTGATTGCTCATTGCTTTTTTGCGTTGCTGATATTAAGCAGCACAGCAAAAAATAAAGCTTTTTACTAATGGTGTTCATCAGCGCAGTAACACAGTAAGTCCCAACAGGTAGGTGCGGTGCAGATTTAAGTGATACACTGTGGTCTACCCCATGCATACTGTGGCAACAGGTGTATGACTGCTAATCAAGCAAACAGATAGCCTATTTGTAAAATATTGTTTCATTGCCTAGCCCCAGGAGGCCATCACCAAACCTGTTTTTAACTTTTTTCGACAGGGACAAGGTGTGAGAGGGCATTTCAAGAATCGAATGGGATTGCTCCATCATGCCACAGGATACACACAGATTACAACACATCTCTTCTTGCAGCAATAAGAACATTATGTTGTCAAACTCTCAGGGAACAGAAACAGAATACATATACACTTCACTTTGTTTAATCTCGCGGTAAAACAGTATCCACCTCTGATTCTGATTTTACAGCTCAAAGAAGCGTTAGATGCACTTGCTTCCTCCAGCACTATTTCCAGAACGCCACGTTCCACAGCTGTATGGTCCTTAGACGCTTTGCTTGTGCTAAACCATGTCACCATCAACTTTGACAGCATTTTCATAGACATTTGCAATTACACCAGAAGACTGACGCTCTAAAAACGCCTTCACCACCTGAAATAGAGACTAACACAACCCTTGTCATCCACCTTAAACCCATGAGACTTAGAAGATTGTTTTGCTTTGATTTGATAGGCTTTAATGTTGTTAGCAATGTCTCATTTTCATGTATGCACTCCCTCATACGGGTGGCGTACAAACCAGCATTAGAAGAGTGACCACCTAATAACAACAAGCATTTGCAATGCAATAGGTCTCTCATTCACGCAAGCTTGAGCTATTGGCATTGTAAATGACAATGCCTTTTATTTATGTTTTAAAAACCAAAACATAAATGAAAGGTATTGTCATTTACAATGCCACTATCTCAAACTAGTGTAAATGCGAGACCTAATGCATCGCAAATAATTGTTTATTAGGCATGTACCTGGTAGCTACACAGGACGTCCTGGAATTCAGAAGGCCAGTTACTTAATGTCCAATAATCTCTGTGTGACACTTGAAAGCGTATTAATGTTGTGGTACTTTATTTGCATGAAACATTTAGATTATGGGCGCTGTGCTACTCCTCATTCCGTTTCCCACACTTCGACATAACCAGCTGTGTTCGTGCAGCAGCCATGTGGAGCAATGCTGGCAGAAAGTGAGAGCAGATATAAAAATATATATATATATTTTTAACCAGCTTTCCTTTTACTTCACTTTCATATAGGAAACTACCTTCAAATACTTAAGCTCAGAATACCAGCTGTACAAAAACTAACCTACTGCGTTTGATTTAAAATACTATAATGTTGCTCTACCTATAAGAATCTGGGCCACAAACAGGGTACACATGACAACTATGTTGCCTCTTAATTCACTAGTGGCACTGTCGCCAGAGCGGGGGCAGGAGTAGTTCAAAAGTTCTGTTTAAAAATCATCATTTCGATAAGTACTTATCGGTGCAATGCTATAATGTGATGCATAACAACGCTTCCACGTGTTAAAGAAATGCACATTTATTAATTCTGAAGAGGCTTTATCACATGGCGCATGATGTTTGTTGTATGATTTATATTTTCACGGCTGAGATCGTGCAAGGACCAAAGAGCCAAGCGCTGTTGCTGGCTCGCGCACCTCTAACAGCGTGACTCGCCCCACCCGATGGAGCGGTGAAATCACTGTCAAGACGCATCTACAACAAGAGACGTAGTAAATAAACTCGCTTTCAGACACACTGCCTGTTAAAGTTACTCTTTGTTGCACGACACCATCAAATGTGCGTACATTGACATGGCTTTAGGGTAACATCACATGACTGTTGTGTCCCCGAGGGTCCGCCCCCGAGGTCCGGAGGGACGGACAAGTTGGTCATGTGACCGCCCTATAATAAAAAGGAGGTCGAGCACGTGAGAGGGCGTTCAGAGACGCGCGCCGACCGACCAAGCAACTTTATTCCCAGTGTCTGGCTGAGTTTATTCTAGGACCACGTGCTAGGCCTAGTCAGGGTTAGATGTCCCTTATTGAGCGTAGATCATCCGACACAACAATTGGCGACGAAGGTGGGATCGATTCCCCGCTCGGGGTGCGTGTGTGTGTCCCTGTTGGGGTGAGGCGGCTGCGGGCACTACCACGTGTCCGCGGTGCTCGTGCCTTGCCACCACACACCCCCCCCGCTCTGCCTGCCTGGAGGAAACACTCTGATCCCTGGCTCTCCTCAGGTGAGCAGCGCTGGCCTGCTTCTCTCTGCGGCGCACAGGAGTCTGATTGGTCGCGCGAAGTGCGTCCGGCGCTCCGGCTGCCGCTGGATCACATCCCGGCTGCCCACGGACATTCTCCCGGGCGTCCAAAGCGATGGCTAACATTCCGCCCATTGAGCCGTTCGTGGTGGAAGGTGCGCCGTCCACTCTCGCACCGAAGTGGAAAGAATGGGTGGACAGGCTATTCATATTCTTTGAGGCCACCAAGGTCCACAAGGAGCAGAAGCGTGCCATGATCCTCCATCTTGGTGGCAAGGACATTCATTCCATCGCCCGCACCCTCACGGAAGCAACTCCCAAAACCCACCACACGCTCATAAACGCGCTCAATGCGCATTTTGAACCCATGGCCAACCAAGACTATGAACGGTTCATCTTCAGGCAAGCGCGGCAACTGCCAGAAGAATCGCTGGACGCCTATCACTCTCGGTTGAAGAAACTGGCACTAACGTGTGGATTTCAGGATGTCACGGAGGAAATCAGAGGCCAGATCATTCAGGGCTGCGCTTCTGCTAAACTGCGCGAGAGAATTCTAGAGGAGTCCGGGAAACCCCTCCCAGACATTCTCACGCTGGGCCGCACGAAGGAGCTGTCCAAGGCCAGGGCAGCCCACATGGAAGCAGCTCTGCAGGCCAATATGAAAGTGGAACCAGTGAACAAACTGCAGGTCCGCCCACAGCCCAAATGGGTGAAGAGAACAACAACTCCACAGGGCGGAGCCTCGGCGCAATCATGTGGTTACTGCGGAGGCCCGAGACACCCGGCGCCAGAATGTCCAGCGCGGGGCAAGATATGCTCCGGGTGCGGGAAAATGAACCATTTTGAAAAGGTGTGTCGATCCAAAAAGTTCAGCAAGCCCCGCCAGACAGTACACGCGGTGGCGGAGCCTGAAGGCGCGGAAGGAGGACCCAGCAACAGTGATATGGACGACGACGAGGAGGAAAGGTCCCCACACAAGGTGCACATGATCGGCACAGCCACCCGACGCACAATGACACTACCACAGTGCGCAATACAAGTGGCTGATCAGGACATCATGGCGACGGTGGACACGGGCGCCTCAATAAACCTGATGAGTGCGTCCCTCTATGGAGACATGGCTACTCCACCCAGCCTCCGCCCCACTCCGATCACCGTTTTTGCCTATGGCCAGGATGTGCCCCTCCGTATTCGAGGAAAGTTCAAAGCAGCAGTCCGGCACGGAGATAAGATCACGCGTGCCAACATCTTTGTGTCGGAGGAAGGCCAAGGTATGCTCCTGAGTTGCCGGACGGCAGAAGACCTGGGAGTGGTCTCTTTTGCGTTTGGGGTGCACGAGGAGTCAGTGCAGCAGCTGATCGCAGACTTTTCGGACCTGTTCGAAGGGATTGGCCGATTCAAGGGTCGGGAAATACACCTGCATGTGGACCCCACTGTCCAACCGGTGGCCCTGCGACACCGGCGGGTCGCATTTCATCTGAGGCCCCTGGTTGAAGAAGAGCTACTGAAGTTGGAAACAGCGGGCATCATTGAGAAGGTGTCCGGACCCACTCCCTGGGTCTCGCCCATTGTGGTCACTCGGAAACCCAAGCAGCCGGGAGCGGTCCGGATATGCGTGGACATGCGCCTCCCCAATGCGGCCATCAAAAGGGAAAGACACATCACCCCTACGATTGATGACCTGATCGGAGAGATGGCTGAGGCCCGGTGGTTTTCCAAGTTGGACCTCAGAGCGGGGTACCATCAGCTCGTGCTGGATAAAGAGTCCCGGAACATCACGACGTTCTCCACTCACATCGGACTGCGCAGGTACACCAGACTGAGTTTCGGGATCTCCAGTGCTGCCGAGGTATTCCAGAATGTCATCCAAGAGCTCATTGCTGGCATACCGGGGGTGATCAATGTCAGTGACGACATCATGGTGCACGCAAGGACAATTCCTGAGCACAACCAACGCTTGGCACAGGTGTTCCGCAGGCTCCGCAGCGCTGGACTTACTCTGCACCGAGAAAAATGCGAGTTCCTTCAGACCAAGCTGGGGTTCTTCGGCTACGTATTCTCGGCTGATGGCGTTAACCCTGATCCGGACAAGGTCAAAGACATAAAAGATGCACCTCCGCCCACAACTGTCACTGAAGTCCGAAGCTTCCTTGGGATGGTGAACTACTGTGGTCGCTTCATAAGAGACCTAGCTAACCTGACCCTCCCTCTGCGTGAGCTAACCAAAGACTCCACACCATGGAACTGGGGACCGGAGCAGGAAAGAGCATTCCAAGCCATCAAGAGTGCGCTGTCCAGCAACACCACGCTGGCATTTTTTGACCCCAGACATTTCACTCTTATTGCAGTAGATGCTGGACCGGCGGGATTGGGGGCCGTCCTGATGCAGAGAGCCCGAGACGAGATAGACTGGGCCCCCGTCGCTTTTGCCAGCCGGTCCCTCACGGACACCGAACAAAGGTACTCCCAAATTGAAAAGGAAGCCATCGCGATTCATTGGGGATGCCGACACTTCCACCTGTATGTATACGGGAAGCCCTTCACAGTAGTAACAGACCACAAGCCACTGCTGTCGCTGTTCTCAGGTACCTCGTCCAAACCACCCCCCAGAATAGAAAAGTGGATTTTGCAATTACAGGAGTACAACTGTGCCATTGAGTACCAGCCAGGGGCAAAGAATCCGGCGGACTATCTGTCACGACACCCCCGGGCGGCCACCCCAGAGGAGATGGAGGAAGCTGAAGAGACGGAGGCCTATGTGCGATGGGTCGTGGCCAGATCATGCCCGCGTCCCATATCCCTGGAAGAGGTGGTGAGCGCCACGGCTCAGGACGCCTGCATACAGCGGGCCAAAGATCTGCTCCGGACAGCCAACTGGCAGAAAGCTAGGGAGAGCTGGAAGGTGCTCACCCCCGAGGCACAGAAAATCATGGACGGTCTGTACCACGTGAGGGCTGAACTGAACGAAGACGAGGCAGGGTGCCTCCTGCGAGGGCATCGTCTGGTGATCCCGACGGCTTTGACGAGCCGAGTAGTTCAGCTGGCGCATGTAGGGCACCAGGGAATGGTTAAAACAAAGGCCCGGCTACGGACAAAGGTGTGGTTCCCGCTAATGGACGACCTGGTGGAAACTGCTGTGCGCACATGCACGGCCTGCCAAACCACAGGTGACAGCCCCCGCGAAGCACCCATAATCGTGGAACCCAGGCCCCGAGGCCCTTGGGAAAGGGTCAGCATGGACTTTGGCAGCCTTCCGGATGGACGGCACACGCTAGTGATGATCGATGATCACTCCAAGTACCCGGAAGTCGAAATTATCACCAGCACCAGCGCCGACTGTGTGATTCCCAAGATAGAGAAAATCATTGCCACGCACGGAGCCATGAAAGAACTCAGAACGGACAATGGGCCGCCATTTCAGGGCCAAGACTTTGCAGACTATCTCTCATCCCAAGGAATTCGCCACAGGCGCATCACCCCAAGGTGGCCTCAGGCCAATGGAGAGGCCGAGCGGTTCATGAGAACCTTAAACAAAGTAATCCGTATTGCGCATGATAAAGGACAGTCTGTGGAGATGGCCATTTTCACCTTTCTCCGCAGCTACCGCCAGACCCCTCACTCCACAACGGGGGTAGCTCCGGCACACCTTCTCCTAGGACGAGTAATAACGGACTCCATTCCTCATCATCCTCAGTGGGCCCCTGAACTGATAAAGGAACAGACTGTAGAACTGAGGAGGCGGGCCGCCTATGATCAGATCAGCAAGAAACGGAGGGCGGTGGCCCCCCATATCAAAAGAGGTGACCTAGTGCTCATAAAGAATCGGGCCACTGGGGGAAAATTCAAACTCAGTTATGAAAGACGACCATGGCGAGTCAGTGGCGTGAAGGGCACCCGCATCACAGCTACTCGAGGACGAGACAAGGTGACTCGCAATGTATCCCATTTCAAACTCTACCACCCGGCGAGTAGCGAGCCAAGGCGCCAGCCAGGCGACAGAGAAACCGAAACTGCAACAATGGTGCCGCCTGGTGAATCAACATCTCAGCACGAGGTCCGGCCACGTGCCGAGCAGCCGGTCCCTGGTGAGGATGTGGGCGGAGACCCGGAGGCCCTGGATGAGGCCCCAGATCCGGAGGGGGCCGACAACGAGGCGCCAAGCCAAGAGGTGGAGACTGGAACAGAGCCGATGACTCAGCGAGGGTCCCAGCGCCAGCTACGTGCTAACCCCACCCCCTCCAGCTGGCTGAGAGACTACTTTACGTAAGACTGTTCTAATTTATATGTGTGCCCGCACGGTGTTTGAACGGAATGCGTTAGCATTTGTGAAAGACGCTGAAGGTACCGGTTCCGATGCGAATGAGACAGTGGGCTCGATCAGACCCTATTTGCAATGGTACAGTGTGTTGTTGGTTTTTGTTGTTTTTCTTGTTTTAGGAGGAATGTTGTGTCCCCGAGGGTCCGCCCCCGAGGTCCGGAGGGACGGACAAGTTGGTCATGTGACCGCCCTATAATAAAAAGGAGGTCGAGCACGTGAGAGGGCGTTCAGAGACGCGCGCCGACCGACCAAGCAACTTTATTCCCAGTGTCTGGCTGAGTTTATTCTAGGACCACGTGCTAGGCCTAGTCAGGGTTAGATGTCCCTTATTGAGCGTAGATCATCCGACACAACAATGACAGACCCGTTAAATTATTGGCGTAAAAATACTGATTTTTGTCAATTCTGCCGAATCAGCTAGCAGACTCCCTAACGTCAGTCAGCCTTATATATTGTAGAATTTAAAATAAAACAAATAAAGAGTACAATCCAGAGCTCCGTGTGTGGCGCATTTCTTGCCTGCTTCCAGGGTGGGGAGGGTACCACGCATTGAAGTCTAATCGCTCATATTTCTGACAACTGAAGATTGGATAAATTCGCTGCAACGTCATTAGACCAACTCTGTCAGACAGGAAAAGCAAAACATAAATCTGGTAGTAGGAAGAAGGAAAGAACCTTCTCTCTGCGACAGCCCAGGATTGATACATTTCAACAGATTAAAAAGACATTCATATGGCTTGGCAGCAGCAGGCTCTGCCATTAATAACAATTTGACTCCCCGGCCGCCGTAGTGCACGCGCGCTCGCCTGCAAACATGTTTATCTTATTGCCACATATACACGGATCATCATTTGACTTAATCGGTGACTTATTCACTCAGAAATCGGTCATTTGGGGCCTCTGCTTGTCAGGCAGTTGAGTAAATAAATGTCCCTCCTGGGGCGGGGGGGGGCCACCAGGGACGTGGCCTTGCCGGGGGCTCTTTATCATTGTGCTCCAGTCTCAGCCGAAACACCCTAGACCTGGTGATATTATTCAAGAATTAAACAGGAACAAAGTCTTAGAGGCGGACACAAGGGGATATAACAAGGTAGTTACTGATACCACTACAGGTGCTATAATCCCCAGTGGGATATTCTCCATTTCAGAGCACTTGCCAATGTCCCTAACGCACATAAAGCAGGGTAAAAAATACATTACTGAATTAGGGCATTTAGTAAAGTGCATAGATACCCGATATTGTCTTGGTCCTTAGGCTGGGGATAGCTCTATGCAATGTGATTCAAGCCAAGCAGGATGGAGCATGCAGTAGACAGAATTAAAAAAAAATAGGGATCTTGTGGTTTGAGAAATGCTGCAGATTCGGGAGATCATGTGATACAAGGGCAGAGGGGCTGCTTTCCAGTGTCAGGGGTCTAGGGTGGAGGAGGTCCGACCTCCACAGCGTGCATGGCTTTCACAGGAAATAGAAGGCAAGAGCCTATCTGACTGGCATGTTGGTCCAGTCCCACATGTAGAAGATAATGAATAATCCAAAGCTCTGATCAAGAACATACTTCACACAAGATACATAATTAATGATTCATATGTTCTTATTACTTTCTTGTATTCTTTTATTTTCATCCCATTCACACATTAATACACAATTTTATATTACTTAAAATCAGTTTAAAATATTTTATTTAATCAATCCTGCCATAAAAGAATATACGAATGAAAATAAAAATATTAACATTTGCTGAATTCATCATATATGTGGTATCCCCAATGAATTGACATTCAATTTATATCATGCACAGGAGAAAGTGATTTGTGAGAGCACTAAAGGGAGATAGACGTTTTTTTTCTTCTACGCTTAAATAAACACATGCCACCCACCACTCGCACTGACATATTGTTCATGCAGTGTGCCATCTCTGTGAAAATTGAGCAGGCAGACCTAAACAACACACATTCCCATAATGAAGTCTCAAGAGAATGCAGGTTCCAACAACAGAGGGCTGCAGCTGTCATGGAATGAAAGACTGAATCTTTCTGGGAAGGTCTATTTGGAAAACAAGCAATACAAAGCCAATAGCCCTGGCCTTGGAGAGTTGGTGCAATTGTTCTATTTTTTATTATTTACTGCAAGCATGTGCCACACAAAGGAAAAGAAAAAAAAGAAAACATGCCGCCTTGTAAGTCAGACTGCCATATGAGTGCAATAAAAACTGTAAATAAACAAAAATATTCAACGATGCTGTTGTTATAGTCGTGATGTTAAATAGCCAGCCTTTCAGTTGCACTGTACTTTTTCTTATTATTGTTTGTGAAGGAGCCAAGAATTAATCACCACCTAACCAAGGATTGACAGTTTAGGGAGCTTTGATACTCAGACTCCCCCGTATATCGCAAGCTTGCAATTTATAGAAGAACCACAAAATCTACACTTTTATAAAAGTCCTTGGATTTTTATAAAAGTACCAGTAAATCGTCATTTAAAAAAAATATATATATATATAAATATATGGTCCGTGCTCTTTGTTTGTGCCCTACGGGAAAGGGATTACGAAGCTGAAGAGTTCTACTGCATATATATATATGTATATATATATCTATATCTATATATATATATATATATATATATCCAGCCGGAAAGCCGCTTAGGACCCCTGCCACTTCCAGCAGTGGGCCTCGGACGGGATAGCGAGTCCCTATAAATCCACCACTCTGCTTCCTCTTAAAGAAAGGATTGTTACTACGATAAAGCGGGCTTGCCCCGCGAAACGCGTCGAGCGAAGCTGTCCTAAATAAACACGCTTTCGATTCAGAAGTGGCCCGGACAATCCTTTCTTTAAGAGGAAGCAGAATGGTGGATATATATATATATATGTAAATATTTATATATATATATATATATATATATATATATATATATATATATATATATATATAGCACACTCCTCCGTTTTGACGAAAGAAATGGGCGCACACTCGCTGCCTTCCACAATTATTTTATTCGATCTTTAACAGCTTGGAAACAAACAGCTTGGAAACAAACAAAGATCGAATATTTGTGGAAGGCAGCGAGTGTGCGCCCATTTCTTTCGTCAAAACGGAGGAGTGTGCTATATTGAACGGCGAGGTTCCGCCGTAGGGAAACGCACCCACATTGAGCGCTCGAAGTGGCTGGGAAAGCAGGAACCGGCATGTGAAGATATATATATATATATATATATATATATATATATATATATATATATATATATATGTATATATATATATTGATGTATAGTGATATATATATATTGATATATATGCTGATCCTCCTTTTGCCAGATCAGCAACAGTACGGACAGTACGGAGCTAACAAAAGGAGGGTGAGCAGAGGCCGATGACAGCAGAGGTGTCACGTTCCTCAGTCGCCTCCCTGTTATAAGCTCGCAAATGCTTAGGTCAGTCCTCCTGTGCTAGCAAGCTGTAGCCCAGCTCCCTGCATATCTCCCCAGATCCCCTCCCTTTTCTCTGTCCAGGGCCAGACTGGCTACCGGGCGTTTTGGCATGCTGCCGAGCTGGGGGCTGATTTCGTTGATGGGGATCTGCGTGTGCATAACTAAATTTGTTTTGCTTTGTTTATTTCGAAGCACACACAGGTCTCCATCAACTAAATTAGCCCCCACCGCAGTGACATCAGCCCCCAGCTCGGCAGCATGCCAAAATGCTCAGTAGCCAGTCTGGTCCTGCCTCTGCCCCATTCCCAGCACCCTCCCCGCTCCACCCGCCCCATGCCTATCCTACAACTTTCACTGCCTCCTGTGCTCCTGTCTCCGGTACACCTTTGGGTGAACACCCCCCCCCCTACCTCCCTCACTTCCTCCATCCCCAAGGCACCCATCGATCTAGACCCACTGCCACCATGAGTCTCCTGTTCCCTCCACTTTCACTCCCCTGCTTTCCTGTGCACCTTTGGAATGGGGGTTGGCAGGTGCCAGAGAGTCTGCTGCTGGGCACTCTGTCAGGTCACAGTCACTGACCTCGCAGAGTCCAGGAGTGACATACAAAAGGCCAATCAGTTTTTTTTATGACAGGCACATTTTCTACCTACCGCAAAGATACTTCCCATTTTATCCTTTGAGACTGCAAATTTGGCTTTTTGCCGCAAAACTTGCCATCACAGACATTAAAATCCTGGGGATCTGGATGTTAAAATATTGCTTAAAGACTTTCTAGCACTAACTTTAAAAAGAGAAAGAAATAAAATCGCCATCTAACTGGAATCCACATATACAGGAAACATAAGTAGCTAGAATGTAAAGTTATTATGAAAAAAAACTTTAATATAACAGTATTGGAGGAAGGAACAATTTTAGGCGGATGTAAACAATGTGCACAGGCTTTGTGCAGTCACTTAAAGTAAAAGGAAGCAATGGTTCAGCATCATCATAGACTTTGCTCTCCATGAACCAACAAATCATTGCTATCTCATCCTCCTGCTTCCACACGCTCCACCTGCTTCAAAAGATCTTCAAGTGAATCCTAACCGAGTCCAAGGAAACGGTCACCCATACGCTCATCAACATCAGAATACGACATCGACTACAGCAACGCTTTCTACACCGGCACCACCCAGAAGCTAGAAAAAGAAACTGCAGAATATCCAGAACGCCTTCCCCAAACTCATTCTGAACATCCCACACTGCAGCCACATCACTGCCACCTGAGAGACCTTCTCTGGCTACCTATCAACAAAAGAAATACCTTCAAACTCCTCACGCACACCTACAAAGCCCTCCATAATGCCAGACTGCATACCTCAACCACCGGTTCTCCTTCTACACCTGCCCCAGGCATCTCCGCTCCATTCAACCGGCCCTGGCCACCATCCATGGATCCAGAAGACCATAGCTGGAGGAATATCCTTCTCCTACCTCGCTGCAAAGCCTGGAACTCCCTGTCTGTGCACCTCAGGAAATCACCATCACTGCCGCAGTTCAGGAAGGTCCCCAAAACCTGGCTCTTCGACCAGGCGCAACCTGTGCAGGTAAGAGCGATGTGGCCAGGTGGGGGTGGGGAGGATTTCGACAGGCGACAATGAGGTAATATTAATTATTTATTTAATTTTCCCTCGTGGTCATCAGTTGATTACCCCCCAACCTGGCCCCACTGCCCCACCCCTCTTACCTGCAGGTGCTGCTCCTGTCTTTGACTGAACCACAGAGCCACCATCCCGCACTCAGCACCTTAGAGTAGTCGCACTTTATAAGAATCCTGATTCATTCATTGGTTAAAGCAGGTTGACCCATTGCTTGTGCTGTGTCTGTGTGCTGTATGACAAAACGCCCCTTCATATATGTACATTGTGCATGATTATGTGAAAAATAATAGTCTTGCGAGACAAATAAAGATGCCTCAACGGCCAGACCTAAAACTGGCAGAGACTACCACATTAGTTTCGTCAACAAGGAAGCGTTTCAGATGGAGAATTCAGCGGAGGGGGGTGAGTACCCATGTTGGCTAGAAAAAGAGACTACCAAGGCCAATTATGACCTTGGTGGTGCTGGAGTTCAGGTTTAAAAAGATTTCACTCGTTCTGAGCTCGAGGACAAGTAAGTGAGAACACATACTGAAGTTAAATACAAATGTGTGGCTTATTGTAAACCGAGGTGAGTTGAGTTAGAAGGTAATGTCGTACGTCACCTTACAGATGGAAGAGAAGCCCAGTGTAATATGACAGCACCTCCTGTTGTATTGCTAACTACAATACCATGGCCTCGTCCCAGCCTTCAAACTGAATACAATAGTATCGCTTTGTGCCAACCTCCAGGCTAATCTTGTCTTGGGTTGGTGTGTAGTCCAGTTCTACACTCATGCCTGTCGATTAAATGCATTAAAATTGAATAAAGCAAACACCGCAGAATTAAAGCATACTTTTAATTCTTAGCACATATCCACTTTAGCACCGGCACAGAGCAGGAGGTAATTGTGAGACTGATCCCCAAAATCAAAGCATTATTTATATGTTTGGTCTCAATATTGCAATGAAAGGCTCAGGCTGAAGCAGAGTCAGATTTACGAGCCTAAAATACGACTGACCCCCAGCCAACCCGAGGGGTCTTTCTCAAGCACCAGCCTGATGGGAGGCAGGGAGATTCCCATGCAAAAACACACTGGCCCCTTATACAGAGGCACATAAAAATGATTACATGATCAACAGGAGAGCAACAACAGTCAACAATGTTTATTGTTCGGTTATGTTCAAATTTCAAACAATTTATTGCAGGTTTTGTGGTTTAGCATTTTTACGAGACAGAATATTTGGAATGTATTCGTTTCCGTACAGCTATTGTGCTACATTTGCGCGTATCTGTGATTGTGTTTTTTAATGAGGAGCCATTTAGAGTGTGTTCCATGCGCATGTAGTCACAATTTATAGAGTAACATCGTTTGTTTGCTTTGGCATCGGTCTTTACAACCTTTTCATGTTAATAATGCGCTCCTGTGTTGGTGTCGCAGTAAAGGGCCTGTCTGTGTCCAAAGCTTGCCACACTCACAGAAGCTGCGAGAACCAGGCGCGAGCAGGACTGCCCGGTGACATGGGGATGCGCGGCTCAGCATTAAGGTGCAATTAAAAGCCTTACCTCAAGTTTCTCATCACAGGGTCTGAAATTAGGGTGATCTCAAACCGACCGTCTCTGCTTCGTGTGGCCCCAGTGGTGCTGAAAAACAACTTCACTGAACTGAGAGAAATCATGATTGGAAACGTGAAGAGGTAGACACGCACCCTGTGGAGAATGGCGAGTCTGGGGGCGCAGTCGGACAGGACTGCACCCAAAGTGCCCGCTCCTATGGGCTGGGCCCTCTATCTCATTGATATCTATGGATCATAACCCTGGTTTTATCTTTGACGGTGAGCTGTCTCCAAAGGCCCTAGGTCATCAATGAGACAAAGTAAGTCGATGGCCGAATCAGATTACCCCAAAAAGATCAGCCCTTGTCTAAACACCCAACTCAAACAGGCACTGATCACGGCCATTGTTTTATCCGGCTTCCCCACACCAATGGACAAAGGTTTCCCTGTAAACATAAAATAGGATTAAAACAAACTGAGGCCAGGATAGAAACCCCCAAGGACCCCCGCAGTGACAATGCACCAAAAAATCAGTGCTAGCAGAGGCCGATCCACGGTTATCAAGAACCTTCAATGTATATTTTCCATCCTACCCGCTCAGGTGCATGGATATCTTCATATTCACCACCCCACACCTCAAAACACAGATCTGGAAGAAGGACTCTCCGGGTGAGGGCCCTGTGGCCCTGGAACTCTGCCCACACCTCTGACCCCCAGAGTGGGTCATGCCCTAAAGAGTCCTGAATCCCCGCCCGTTTCTCCAGGCCTTCCAAGTCTAGGTCCCATCCATGTGCTTCAGGGCCGGGAACACATCATGGTCGGTCTAAGTACAGAGTGGGCAAATACTTAAAATCCTTGGAACAGTGCGTGGAAAATGGGAAGGGTGCAAGTGGAAGCAGTGACAACTGAGGAAACCGATGGGTTAAGCTTGAAAACCACAGCACTATTATACACTGGCAGTCTGCACTGAAGCACTTGAAAGAGAAGCAGCACTTTCAGAATATGCCTTTTGACACACTCTGGCGTTATTGCTCACAAATGTTGGTTTAGGTTAGTCTACGTCATTCAGTGATAATGTCCGCATGCTTCTCAAAGTTTAGCTTTAATAACTGCATGACATGTTTCCAGTAAACCTCCAGGCATCTTTAGGTTCCTCTGATCTCTGAACTTATCATAACTAATTCTTGATGTTTAAGCCAATCAATTCCTTAAGTTAGTTAGTTGTCTGAACCAGGAGTAGCAGCTGACACACGTTTCACCCTTAAGGTGCCGTTGTTCCTAGATCTTTTTCAAAGGCATCTAGGACAAGATTTCGCTCTGGTTGGTGATCCGTGCAAGGGATTTTCAAGCATGAGCAGCAACAGAGGTGTCAAACCCTTCCACGGGTTGTGTGCAGCCTACATGACAGGCTCATGATCAGTCATTGCAGATCCATCATGCAGCTTGTATCTGCTGGAGCATAGATACACTCCCAGCATTAGCACACAAAGCCAGCTTCTTATACTCCGGTGCCTTGAAAAAGCTCCAGAGGGAAACCTCGAAAGGAGAGAAACACGCGTTGACTGACGGATCCAGAAAGAACTGACAAACTAGATGCCTTTACCTGTGAGGCACTCTTTACAGCTGCAAAGGGACACAGTCTAGAACTACTCCCCACTCTCAATTCGACGACGGTGCTCAGAGCCTGTCTGTGGCCTCAGAGTGAACTTCCCAGACAAGCCAGGGTGTGGACACCCTCAAGCATGGTGAGCCTTGCTTGGTCTCAGAACATCAGCTAATAATGGCTGATGTGTGCTGCAAAGTCCCTTCCATGTGCTTCTGTAACTTTACAGCATAGTAGCAGAATTAGCCTGAGTGCTTTACTAAGAAGGGGGAGGGCGGTCATCAAAGTTGGACTAAAAATCAGGGCATCAGCTGTGGTTGGCTTTGATCTGTTTTCTTCACAGACAGAAGCAGTGTATGTTCGGTGTGCTCCAGAGGGAGGTGGGAGGGCCGCTGTGGGCAGCGAGCAGTTTAGATAATTGGTACCACTCAATTGACAGGTGGGAGATAGAGCCACGAGGGAAAACAGAGTCACCAACAGTGGTGCTGGCTGGGATTAACTCGTATACCACGCAGATCATTCATTATACAGTTCACAAAACTTACTAAAAATGGTGATTTGTAGGGAAATCACAAGCTTGCTTCTTCTCTGGCGTGATTCAGACACATAATACATTGTCACAGGATAAGCCACCGATTACACTACATTTACACTACTCTCATTTGCATAGTGCATATTACAGGTCTACCGTCTTCAGGAGTTGCACAGGTCAGCCAAGAATTGATACCACCATTTAACCACGCCTTTGCGGCTCAGAAGTCGTTTTTCAATTCAGTTTCTTAAATGACGAAAAGCAATAAACAACCAAAAGATATATTTTTTATTTCCACAGAACTGGCTAGCTAAGTATTAGCTCATTGTAACATCAATACTTCCCCGGAAGACCCTAAACCGAACTCCAGAGAACAGTTTAAGATATTTGCTCTAGCAATGCCTGTACTTTAATAGCGGTGAAGTGCCTACGTTATGGATGGCAAACAAAGGTCCATGATGGCTAGGGCCATGCTAGATGTTTATGATATCAACATGATATTATGTTTATGCAATGAATGCATGAATATAAATGGAAATCATTTCCCTAATCACCGTCACTAGTCTACTAGGCAGAACTTCTCTAGTAAACTAGGGACGGTGCCTAGGCATCTAGCATAGCTCTAGCTCTCCTTGACCCATGTTGGACACGTTTGGCATTGGGACTAGAATGCCCCCTGCATGATGTATGGTCATGTTCCTTGCCCTGCATGCCCAAACTGCATACATCTGAGATCCTGGATTTAGATTTTTGATCATGCCATACACTATTCCTGTAAGAGCACGTTCACCTAGGCCTTAGGCAATGATCGGTTCTGGACCTAGTTGTGCAACAGAAGGGGTGCACCAAGCGCAAACGGGCAAGTAATTGATTACTGAGTTTTATTTTCTTTCCACTTGCTCTGGAGTATGTTGAGGTGAATTTTGAATTCCGGACATCCGAGTAACGCGGAGATAGAACTACTGACTACGAAAAGAACAAAACGGAAAATTTCAAGTTTTGTTCACGGTCCTTAAGACATTGTGGATTTTCTCGTTTTTTATTTTTAGGATATTTGAACGGAACCAAGGTGAAAGAAAATAAAACCCATGGACAGGAAACTGTTTTTTCAAATGAGGGCTGGCTCTCTACCTCTTGGTAATCTGACATCTAAATGGAGAAATAGAGGTCCAGCAACTTGTCTAGTTTGCGGGGAAGGCAATGAGACTCTGGGACACTTCTTGTTTGTCTGTCATGCATATTCTGTTCCTAGACGTGTGTGGTTGGCCCCCATGTGCAGAAATTTGGGTACTAAAAGCTCCATGGTAGCTCTACGCATTGTTAAAACTACCTCCTTAAACTGGATTATTTTAGCGACCGCAAAGTACTTGGGGTGGGCATGGCTAATTAGGCAGAGATTGCTAGTAGGGTGACTACTCTCTGCCTAGATGATCAGAGACTGCTAGTTTATCTATTCTCTGTTCCCATGCCAGGTGTCTATCTGACGAAATAATTTTAATCTATTTTTTAACTACGTAATTGGATTGTTTTTTATGACTTTATAATATGAACTTTGCACCTTGATGGTAAATAACTGGATGTATGTGTTTTAAAACTTCTTTTTTAATGTGTATTGTGCTTAAAGTCATGCTGACTATGTAATTTAATTGTATTTTATTATGTGTTTGTTTGTCTGCTTTTATGAGTAAACACTCGAATAAAGCACTTTTGAATTGAGAAAATAAAACTCAGTAATCAATTATTTTCCCGTTTGCCATCATAATCATGAGTGTCTAAAGGGTGGATATGTGTCCCCTCCCAACACCACGGTAATTGCGGGTGTTGCGTACATCATTTTGTGTATCGGGAAAGGAAAACTTACTGCAAGGAATACTAACCGGTGTATACCTTTATAACATTGTTGGAACGTATTAGTAGTAAGCCTGAAGAAGGAGGTTGGACCTGTGTATGCCTGCGAAACGCGTTGCTGGTTGGCCTACTCGTTTGGAAAAAAAGTTCCTACAATGCTCATAGGTTAATGTGCAATGATTGGAAAGGGCTATGAAATGAGATATTAATGGATTGTAATGTGACGGTTTTATGTTCATGTTTTTTATTTACGCTGCATTGGTGATTTTAAATTTTGCCGCATCTATGTGCATTCAGTATGTATTTTATTGAGTATTGAGAATTCTAACAAATGAAATAGATGAATATAACTTTTTGAACCAACCGAATAAATAATTTTTAATACTTGATTTTCTGGCAACTGTTAGAGTTATTTGGTAACAATTAAATGTTGTTTGTGGTGTGAGAATCTGATTGGTATACTGAATAAATAACCCAAAGGGTCGCCAAACATGAGTACATGTGGTGTGACAGTCAGAAGAAGAATCAATACATTGTATGCTGTGCATCCCAGCCATCAAGCCGAGACAGGTGGGGTTCCCTTCCCTTGTTGCATCACGTTATTAACAATAGTCCCAGGCTAATTAGAATAGATGTTTAAGAATGTACTAAGAAGCAGGCGGTGTAACTGGGGCCTCAGATTGCACTGGAGTTTGTCCCACAGCCTTGGACTTGTGCTATGAAGGCTCTGAATGCACTATTGAGTTTGTCTCGTTAACTTTAAATGTAAGCTTGGCGTAATGCTGCTCGATCTCAGGCTTCGAGGCAGTGTATAAAGGTGGGGCTGGGATGAACTTCTGCAGATAATTGGTGCCTTGGTTACAAGCAGCCCTGGTGGTGAGGACGTTGCAATTTCTTCTTCATTAAGGCAGATTTAATAATTTCTTAGCGATACAGGTGGAGGCAAAGAGGAGGAGAAAATTACTTAATTGCTTCTTGCAATGATAACTTAATAACTACTTTCAGTGTAAAGTATGGAAACAGAGACAGGTGTGTTAAGTTGAGGCATGATAACCAAGAAGCATATGTGGAACTTAATTTTGGGAATTTGGCTGAAATTCATTAAAAAAAAATTAAGTATTTATTGAACATGGCTACACTTGCTCTGCTTAACATCAGTTACCCCATTTTTACCCAGTTATTTTTTATGTAATAGTTTTTTTGTGCCATCCAGCCAATAGCTATCCCTTCACATTTACATGTATGTCTGCGAGCAATGAGTGCTTTACTGTATGAAGCATATTTAGATATAAGAATTTAATATAAAAGTCAAACAAACTGTGAAAGGGAAGACTCTCTCTCTAGTGTCGGAGATTCCTTCTCAGGTTTTGCAGTCCGGAAGGACCTTAATTAGGTGGTTTGTACCCTATGCTGAACCTATACGAAGAGAACCGTAGCGTCATACCTTACTTAAGGGTTCCATAAAAGAAAGGTAAGAATCGAGAACTAAAGGCAGGTGTATGATAATTGGCTCCCACTCCAAGCACACCCACTTTAAGCAGTTTGCATGATTTCAAGAGGCACCAGTCGGGTACCACAGAGGACAGAAGCCCACTTGGTGCTGGCTACCAAGGTTGGTGCACCTACAGGCAACCCATGTAGCCATGAATTATACAATATATTGAAGATAAACAGTTAAATTCAATATGAATTGATAGACTATCACTTGCTCGTTTGAAGGACTCTTAGAATACAGCTAAGTGAGTCTGTCAAGCTTCATTTCGTAATCTGCCTAGGAGATACTCAGAGGTAGGGTTAACAGTGGTGGGAGCTGATGTTTGAACTGCAGTATTTCTATACAGGACGTGAAAGTGCCTAACACATCTGAGCTGAGGTTACCCAACAGGACAACCACCATTTTGGGATACGCTAATAGAGATGGAATTTAAACCATGGAATGGCAGACACTGCAGGTTGTCCATGTTATTTTAACTATTTTGATTCAGGGTTGGAGCTAATAGAATGCTCTCCGATGAATATAACTCGAGTGATTGCAGCAAGTGAAGAAGCGCAACTGGGGAATGGGGTTTAAGCACAATTGCACCTATCCTGAGTGCTGTCTTATGTAATCCTTTAGGTGCCACGGACCGGAGATTCAAAATCCCCTAAATCTCCCAAGACAGAGACTGCCTTATTCTTAAATATAATAAAAAATTGGTCCAGCACACACATTTTGTCACAATTATAAAGCAGTAACAATGATTATCAGACACCAATATAAATTATTCATAGCAGAATCAGCAGTGTTGTTTGTAGTTCATTCTTTATTAATTTCTTCAGTAAAAGACTGTAGCCGTAGCCAACGCGTTTCGTCCTTTACAGACTTCTTCAGGGCAAAGAATTGTGTTATAATATTATCATGTATCGATTTCAGTACAACCCCAATCAAACTCAGCTTGGTCATGTAAATCTTAAAAATATTCTTTTATCTTTATTCTCTTAACACAGATGACGAACTGCTCTCGCGTTGTCAGATCAGTCCTCGTTGTATTTTCACAAATTGTTAATGCGTTCAGTGTGAATTTCAGCCGGCTCCATGGCGTGGCGTCCTCCTTAGTAGCATGCAAGTGTTAATTACTCAGCACAACTGAAACATCCTAAAAGCACAAATTTCCTCCTCGGTCTGGGTGTTCTCTCGTTCATAGGCAATGAGTGAAAATCAGTGTTTGGGCAGTACTCCAAAGTAGTGTAGCTTAGCTTTTCAGGTGTCGACAGACAGACTATCTTCCTCAAAATACAAACCAGAGGTGAATATCTTAGTGTCACTATGAAGGCAGATGATAACACATATGTGAGGACTCAGCTCTTAAAACATGCACTTGCATTCAATCTGAAAAATTTATCACTCTGCGAACCAATGTAAATCAACAGAGCATATTCTGAAAAACTTTAATGAACATTGTGAATATAGAATAGCAAAGCCGATAGGTCTGGCCTGTGTGTAGTTCACCCATATAGCACATAGACACTCAAGCAGAGTCTGACAAATACAGGTCTCCATATAAAAATGCATTGACCAATATATACGCAGGACCACTGCATACAGATAACAAACATAAAGATAAAAATGCAGATAGGTAACATCTTTACAGGCAAACCTTACATAGACAAGCAGCAGTGCATATGTAGCTATACATAAACAACTGGATAATGCCCAAGTACCTACATCTTATATGTCACACGTTCAACCATGGCTGGGTTTTTGGACAAATGCATTTGATATGATTCTTTGATTTGAGATTATATTTATACGGGTGAAGGATTTCTAACAGTACTGGTAATGAAAGCAGCAGTTGGCACCATGATCATCAGGAAGGGAAGTTAGCTCTTACGTCATGATATAATGGAATTCAGCTCTTACACCATGATGTAAGAGATAAATTCCATTCTCAATCAAGCATTCTTCTCTAACCCAACCAATCTCAAGGTTGGCGATGCTACTTGTGGTGCCCAATGCCCCTCCATTATCTCTCCAAGAGGCTTGACATAAATGGATAACTTAAGTGCCAATAATTTAACCAAAGCTAAAACTGAATCAGCCTGCTCAAAGTCCAGCAGCCTCAGAAACTAACGATATGGTGTTGTGCCCACAGTTTAGCACTAAGCAGCCCTGGAAGGCTCAAGGTCAAATGTTGAGGTTATGGTTAGAAAAAGAACTATCATCAGTAACATAAAAAGTACTATGGGAGGAAGCGCTCCATAAAACAGGATGTGCTTTAGTGAAGCTAGGTCGATACCCTCACCAAAGAAGAACAAGAAGGTAAAAGTCGAAACTATGATTGTAATGGAAAATAGGAGGCATGTTATGTATTCAGTAAACAATTGCATGTATACTGCAGTGGACGTTTGTGTCACATTCGTTTCTGTATTGTAATTTAGCACAGAAGGGGAAACTGATCGTCTGTCATTTGTTGGGCCTCCAAAGGCGTCAGTGGCCAGAGTCCTTTCTTTAATTGAGACAGTAGATAACAATTATAATTTCATCAATGCATCCTGTATTAGAAATAATTGCAAAGAAAAATAAAACAAGCATTTACAATGCAATGGTTTCGCCTTTGGAAAAGTTAGAGCTATTGGCATTGTAAATGACAACATTTGTATTTATGTGTTGGTTTTGGAAACAGATAAATAAATGGCCCGAATCTGGTCCGGCCATGACGGACGCCTCTCTGTTCCAATGGCTAGCCTCCATTTATGGAGCTAGCCAATGAAACAGAGGGCGGGTTCCAGAGCCACATACTGTAACTCAATAGATTTCTCCTGCAAAAGCTGCTTGCGCAGCTTTTTGCAGCCGAAACCTAAAAATGGGTGGCCCTGCCCACCACCTGAAACCACCAGCACACATTAAGCACTACAAATACGTCTAACTTTAGAGCAGAATCTATTTGTGAACATTTACTCTAAGCAGTGGGGCTTCACAATGCAATCAACTTATTTGGAAGGTTCTATTGTCCACTTTCAAACATTGGTTTGCCCCCTTTCCTGTAATTGTCGAGATTTTTAAGTTAACGCCTGACAGGTGTGATATGTACAGCCAGTCATGGCCTTTAAAAGTGCACTCATTTGCAACCTGCTTCTTGTAGTTTTACTTCTCCCATTATAGATGGAGTGCTAAAAGTAGCAGGATGCAATCGGATATAAGTTAAAATTTTACTGTAAGATCATCACACTCTGGCTGCAGGATTCTAGGTCAGATGTACAAAGAACAGATTCACAAAAAGCGGTTGCAATTTTAAATTTGGGAACCAACCTATGCGCTAATAGTCCGGTTACAAAAAACATCATTTATAGTTGGTCACAATTCGACCTACCTCATCAATATTCATGAGGTAGGTTGCAAATTGCAACTCACTCTAATTAGATGCCAACACAAGGATCGTGGCATCAGCATGTCAGCAGAGCACCACAGTATGTTTTTTTTAATGCAGCTCATTTTTCTTCAAAGAAAAACGTCTGCATTAAAGATTATTTTTTAAGTTATTTTTTTAATTTAAGGGTTGGTATTGCCCTTCTCTAGACCACTACTTCAAAACAAACTTTTTGTCCATTTACATAGGGGAAGGTGTCACATTGGACACGTTCCCACGGCTAAACGGATTTGCAGATTAGACAGACAAATAACATATAGTGCTCTTACAGTGCCATCTGGGCACCTTTCACGGCTCCAAAATAATATTACGGGATTACATTGAGAGGGGAAAATGACTCTTGCGAAAACTAACCACCCGGAAACGAACAGTGACGAGAAAAGACAGATGTTTACCGAACCCAACAAGGAAGCTGCAAAGAAAAGGTAGTTGCTGGCGGCAGAGTGGAAATTCTGAAAAGAAGTTCCCTTCGTTGAACTACCCCGGTGGCACTCTTCTGATTCTTGTTGTCTTTCTCCCCCAGGGTCCCTCCCTCTCCTCGCCCTCAGGCGCCACCACGCACATGCAGTATTTTGGGACTAACTTCTAACTTCCTCACTCTGTGCAGATGGACAGTAAAGATAAACGCGGTGTCACGCCGATAGTGAAATGTGTGTTTTACCGTAACTTGGAAATAAGCGGCTCTCTGGGGGTTATAGTTTAATACAGCGCCTCGGAGGCGATTTAGAAGCACCTTAAGCCCTGACAAGGCAGAAAGCGGCGAGAGGTAAAGACGATAGGCAGAAGAACGGGGCGGTGAGATTCCAATGCACCGAAAGAGAAACGGAGAGGGGACGCTTCAGTGCGCTTTCGAATCTCTGCTGAGATGGTGGCGGGAAGTTGCGGTAGAAATGCGGAGACTCAGGTAAAAGGAAACATTCACGTCCATAGAGAATGCCGTTCAGTACTCCAACCAGAACTATGGGGCTTGAATGCTATAAATGCAATGCACCACAAACGTTAAACACAAGACTGTCCAGAAAAGATCGTTTAATAAACCCATAAATACCTGCAGTACTTCCCGGCGCTGGGGCGGCTCAGCAGCCCCCCATGGCTCCGTCACGCAGGGATCGCGAGAGAGAATGGCACGTGGCAGAAAGCTTCCCTACGACGACATCCCAGGCATGAAGCTGAGCACGGTGGAGACGAGGCTTTTCAAGACCCGGCCGGCGCGAGCTGTTTCCGGGCTCCTCCACTCCGCAGTTACCAAGTCAGAGAGCTCACTCTCAGGCCGGGGCTTCTCTCACTGCCAATTTACGTTTCCAGAATCCCCGAGGGGAGGAGAAAGTACACGAGCTGCCTGTCAGCAGCCGCACAAGGGCTCAAAAAAGGTGAGCTACATACTGCGGGGATGCGACATCAACTAACAGATGGTGAACAAATGGACGCCTGATGCGGGCGGCGCAAGGCAGGACAGCAGCAAGCACGGCCCGGCCGGACCAGATTCGGGGGCGTTCCCGGCTTTTGGCTGACGTGGCATGACGTAGCCAAAAGCCAAAAATTCTCGGGAACGCCCCCGAATCTGGACCGGCCATGACGGACGCCTCTCTGTTCCAATGGCTAGCCTCCATTT
Organism: Lissotriton vulgaris; assembly: GCF_964263255.1. Classification (NCBI taxonomy): domain Eukaryota; kingdom Metazoa; phylum Chordata; class Amphibia; order Caudata; family Salamandridae; genus Lissotriton; species Lissotriton vulgaris. The sequence continues at coordinate 393,807 of NW_028249907.1, forward strand.
ATGGAGCTAGCCAATGGGACAGAGGGTGTATTCCAAGAGTCCCTACTGAACACTAGAGATTTCTCTGGGGGCGGAGCTTGCGCTCCGTTCCCCAGTCGAAACCTAAAAACAGATCACAGTGTATCTCTGGCGCCGCAGATGAGGGAGGATGCGAGGACTGCTCTTGAACTAATCGAAGTTCCATGTACCCCTCTTCCAGTCCGGCTCATGGGGCACTGACTCCTATTTATTCCAGCCCACGACTCAGAAATACCGACAGGGCTATAACTGTTCAATATTGAATGCCATTTTGCAGTTGTATTGTAATCTATGTTCCATTCACCTGTATATACACATAGCACACATTGTTGCCAACCTTAGTGAGTGACAGAGGGATCTGACCCCGTCCTGACGAAGAGGCAGTCAGCCTCGAAACATGTTGACAACACCAGGACAACTAGCCCATTGTTAAGCTAGATTGTCTCCGCCACACTATTTTTAACGGTACCAGCCTATGACTAATAAATAATGTTTTGCTTTCATAAGGCCAGGTATTCTTTTAAATTCTTTTAAATCTCACTTTTCTATATCACTCATGACCCCACTCACACTCACTCAATACACTTCACATAGCACTTAAAATATCTAAGTGCTCCAGCGTAGTCGCTAGTCGTAGCACGCCCCGTGGCGCAGCGGGGCGGGAAGACCCCGATGATGAAGCATGACACCAAGGGCCCTTTTGGTGTGTGAGGGGTATTTTAACAAATATTGTGTATGCCTGATATACTCTGGCTCACAGAATACCTTCTAGAGGTGGACCGTGTTGTTTATTTATACCAATAACTCTTGAGGGTGCGCCCACCGAAGTGCTTTTTTGGGACAGGCAAAGACATTTTCCAGCACAAGGAGTGGGGCACGCTAAATAAATACAGATTTAGACAGGACAACAATTGGATATTTATCATTTTACCCTGTGTAGGAAGTCTTTTGTTTCCAAGGATTTCTCTTTTTTTTGTGGATTCTATATTTGAGCTGCTTTAAGAACTCTGTGCACTTTAACCCTTCCTATCCAGAGGAAAGGTGCCTGCGCTCCTTATTATAACATGAACTCCTAATGGGCATATTTAACCTACTTATAGGTCCCTAGTATATAGTACAAACTGTAACCAGGACTCGTAATTTAAATACCACCAGTGGACTGCAGCGTCTATTGTGTCATTCATTATAGTGATAGTGCATAACATGGCTTCAGGCTAACTAGTGTAGCCTAACTGTAGCAGTGTTAAATTTACATTTCAACCTGTCAAAATAAGTCCTTTTGACAGGTCAAAACCACCCTTTTAAATATAAAAGAAGTCAACCAAAAGAATGCCTTGTAGTCCACAAGGCATGGTGCGTGGTAATTAAAAGTAGGAAATGAGAAGATTTAATGTTACCATGTCCTTACAGTGATTAACACCAAAAAGCTATGTTTCACTGTGGCAGGCCTAGCTGTCCTATGGAGAAAACTAGAGTACAAATTAAAATCCTAATATTATATCTCGGCAATGGGACTAGCTAAAAAATAATTAAACAACTTTTTTAATAGTTGTTAAAATTCCAATTAAATGGTGAAGTTGGATTTCTAATAAATATGAAGGAAAAGGAACTTAATATTCCTGATGGCTAATTTGCATTTGCTCCCCGACTTTTCCCAACCAGTGATTAGCATTTGAATAAGTGTAAAAAAAGTGTATGATGCCTCCCATAAGCAAATAATAAGCTGACCTGAATGGGCAGAGATGACTCCTCTGAACCTCAAAGAACATGCAGAGTCAGGTCTGTGGGTATCCTTTTGGAGACTGCTTGATCATGAAATCCTGCTTAACAGGTCTGCTGGGCAGTTCCCAAGGGGTGCACTTGAAAGGTAGAAAACAGAATGCCAAGAAATTCTTGTGTATCCACTGACCGGTTCTTGAAATATCCTGCTTTTGTCCTACCAGACTTCTGTCTCTGGGTTTTACATATAACACTTGGATTGCACTTAAAAGGAAGGGAACAGGATGCCAGCACAATTGTTAAATATCCACTGTCTGGTTGATGAAGAATCCTGCTTTTGTTCTACAAGACTTTGGTCTTTGTTTTTATTGTGGGTACAGTGGCTTCTTCAAACTGGCTTTTAGTGTTAAATGTGGGAGGACACTAAGATTACCATAATATATGGCCCACACACATGCCCAAACCTCAGAGCCCAAGTTGAGTGTGGTTGAAGACTTTTGCCATCTTGAAAATGCCCAAGGTGGGTAGGGTTGGCAGGGTGAACTTTTACCCCTTTGGTTAGGATGTTTTCACGGAGTTATTCCCACCCACTAGTTGGTGCCAGACAATCTACAAGAGGGCTTTTCCACAAATGCCCTGCCTGACACCCTGTGAGTCTCTAAGTGTCTCCACTGAGGTCCTGGGGGCTTTAGAAGTGTAATCCTATGCTTTATTAGAATTTAAAAGACTAAAGTCAGAAAGTAAAATCTTTGACTAGGAAGAACCTGGTTGGTATTCCCTACCAACGCTCCATTGTGGTCAGCATCAAATTGTGCCTAGGTCCTTGTCTACCACATTCATTGACCATCATTGAAACTTTGTGCTTGTTGGTGGTATTCTTACCTAAATGTTAAAAAAAATCATATCTCGGGTTCCCCTTATTAGATTTTGTCGTTTTGGTGTCATTTTGTTTACTAAATATGACCCTATGTTCCTTATTTCAGTTTGGGATCTTTACTACTGTTTTCGTACTGCATAAATACTTTACACATTGACCGAAGTTAAGCCTGTCTGCTCTGTGCCACACCTATCAGGGGTTTGAGCTTTGTCTTCTATCTTTGAGGGTTCACGAGTGTTGTGATTATTCCTTGAGGTGGGTAGTCACCTACATAAAATAATAATGTAATTTTGTACACACTGCAATAAAAAATGGTAGATTCTCCTACACTCTCAGGGTTTGAACACATTTATTTATTTATTTGTGTACTTTATAGAGAGCACAGCTACCCCAACGGGGTGTCCCGGTGCTATTGAACTGACAGCAGTTAGTCCAGGGCAAAACTTACTAGCAGAAAAGCCAGGTTTTAAGGGATCTGTGGAATTCAAGTTCCGACTGAGTCGTGCGGAGGTGAAGCGGGAGTTTGTTCCAGCGACAGGTGGCACACACTTCAAAGGTTTTACCTCCAGATCGGGCTTTTTTAAATCTAGGGGTGACTAGTAGCAATTTGGTGTTGGAGCGCAGGGCTCTGGAATGACTAGAGGGACGAAGTCTCTTTATGAGATAGGCTGGTCCTAAGCCTTTGGTAGTTCGAAAGGCCAGAGTCATGGCGTTGAACTCGATTCTTTTAGAGATGGGAAGCCAGTGCAGTTTCCGCAAATAGGGGGAAATGTGTTGTAGAAGTGAGATGCCACCGACCAAACGGGCAGTGGCATTTTGAACCGTCTGGAGTCCGTGGCACAGTCCTGCTGGTAGACCCAGATAGAGTCCATTAGCATAGTCTAGATGCAAAGTTATGAGCACAAGGACTATGGTTTTACGAGTATTGCTGGGCAGGTAATTGATAAACTTTTTTATTGTCGATTATGTTGCTTACTTGCAACTTTACTTATTTTCAGTACACGAACACGTGGTTAAGACGATTGTGAATGGTGATACGAATTGTAGTTCATATGAATATTGAGGTGAGAATGAAGCGATTTTGTAACTGAGATAACCGATACAGACTTGCGGGGGACAAACAATTACAGAAGTTCTTTAATTTTTCTTATAGACTTATGCTGTTGCGTTACAGTGATCATATCAAGATGAGATGATATTATTCTCATACTTTCTATTTTGGTGAGTTGGCTTAGGGTGCTTTAATATGTGTCTATGGACAATGTAATTCGATCTGGTATTTAATAGTTATCTTCCAGCATCATATAACTGGTTGATTATGACATATGGTTAACGAATATGTCCAGATTTATGGAGAGTGAGGAACTATTGACTCATATGAATATCTCCTGAAAACGTATATTACGGAGATAAATAAACTATGTTAATTAATATTACTATTACGCTTGTGCACATGCTTTGGTGATTTTTGGTTTAAATTTGGCCTTTTTTTTTTTTTTTTAATTGCAAAATTATATAGCAATATCATCACCGTACACATAAACGCCTACAACCCTGAGGCCGGCTGTCAGTATGGAGTATATAATCAGAGCAGAGACCTTGAAACCTCGTCCGATTGTAGAAACAGTATCAATTATCAAGATGATCAATTGTATGGAACCAATGTAATTTACAGTAAAAATACAATTTGCTTTTTGTGTTTTTTGTTTTCATATTAAACGTAAACTAAAGAAACTGCACACATGAATCAGTACGACAATAAGGTATTCTTAGCGTGTTATCTAGCATCGTGGTTGTCCTGCGAGGGACCAGTTGTTTAAATCTCCCAAATCCACATCCCGCCCACTCATTCCCCCCGTCAAATCCCATTGTTATGTGACCAGCCCCGTTCCCTCCATGCAAATAGCCCACCGTTGGCCTCGGCCCCTATTCAATGTTCTCCTCGTCGCCAGAACCTTCAAGATCCTCTTCCGTCAATGGCTCACAAATATCCCCCCTATATGAGTTCCACGGTTGCCAGACCCCATTCCGTTTGCGCGGGTTATCTCTTAGTTTGTAGACTGCTCTTTCTGTCAACATAAGCATGTCCATGTTCCTGATCCACTGCACCAGTGTGGGGAGATCCGCCGATCCCCATTTCTGTGTGATATCTCATTTGGCTGTGACACGCCCTATTGTGGTCCACACCCTTTCATAGAAAGTAAGATCTGTAGGCCCCCACACATTCAGTAAACATACCCGTGGGTCCAGTGTGAGTGAGGTGTGGAGTGTCTGTGCAATGGTGCGTAGAACCCGCTATCAATAACTAACAACACGTGGGCATTCCCAAAGCGTGTGTATGAACTTGCCCTCTGCCCCGCAGCCCCTGAGACAATACGGGTGGTCCGCTCTCTGCAGTTTGTGTAGTGTTGTTCGGGTGTAGTAAATCCTATGTAATATTTTTAACTGTACCAAACGGAATTTAGATGATATACCTGCCTCACGTGGAGACGCCATGGCTGCGTTCCAGTCGGACTCGTCTAGGTCTCCGGCGTCAGTCACCCACTTGTCTTTTAGCTTCTCCAGTGGTTCAGGTAAATTGTTGATTAGCTTACGATATGTTAATGAGGTTACGCCTTCCTGCATGAAATCTGTGAGCAGACGGTCCTCCAGCGGGGAGGATTCTGGTGGAGATGTGTCTGGAGGGATCGCTGCCTGTAGGGCGTGTCTGATCTGTATGTATCTATACAGCTCGCTATCCCCCAATTCGTACTGTTCTTGAAGGGTCGCGAACGAAACCACTCCCTCCCTAGTCCACATGTCTCCCACGGTCGATATCCCAATGTTGTTCCACTGAGTGAAGCCCTTAGTGCGTCGTAGATGACCCAGCGCCTTGGTGTCCCACAAGGGCATAAGCTTTGTGATGGTCCCATCCCAGTGTAACTTCCCTTGTGCCTTGTACCACAATTGAACGGTGTGTTTAATGGGCCCTACGAGTTTTGCCGCAGTGCCGCGATGGTACAGAGGTGCCAGTAAGCTATTTGTACCCAGTTGTATCCTGTCTGCTTTGAATGCTGGGTCGTCCTGCGGGGCGTGCAACCACTGATTAAGGATCTTGAGCTGGGCCGCCCAATAATACAATTGCAGATTGGGCAGTGCAATGCCTCCATCGTACCAGCTCCTATTTAGCTTTGTGTGCGAAATCCGAGGTGGCCGGTTCCCCCAAAGCAGACTCGTGATCTGTGCTGTTACTCTCTGTATGAAGTTGGCTGGTATCAAGTGCGGGGCATTTTCAAGAACATACAAAAAGCGCGGCAGGGCCATCATTTTAAACAATGCTGCCCTGCCCAGCAATGTCAGTGGGAGTTCTTTCCAGTGTTGCACATCAGTACGGAGTCGGAGCAAGGGAGGCTGCAAGTTGAGCCGTGCGAACTCCGGTTCGTCTCGAGTGATGTGGATTCCCAGATATTTAAAAGAGGAGGGAGCTATCTCAAGCGGACAGGAGTCCGGCAGTGGCGGGAGTGGCCCCTCATGCTCAAAAAGTATCGACTTCGCCCAATTGATGGTATAACCTGATACTCGTCCATGTGAGTTACAGATTGCTAGGAGGTTGGGAAGGCTGTTCTCTAGGTCAGTAAGGTATATTAACATATCGTCCGCGCAAAGGGACACTCTGTCTTCCCATTGTGGATCCCATTGTATCCCCTTCAGAAGTTGCGTAGTACGGATAGTGACTGCCAGCGGTTCCAGAACCAGAGCAAAAAGAAGGGGCGAGAGTGGGCACCCCTGTCGCGTGCCACGACCTAAACGTATGGCCCGAGATATGTGGCCGTTCGCTACTACCCTGGCCATGGGATCTTTATAAAGCATCCGTATCCAGGAGATAAAGACTGGACCAAAGCCCATACGTGTGAGCACCGCGAAGAGGTAGTTCCACTCCACCAAATCGAATGCCATCTTGGCGTCAAGTGATAGTATCGCTGCCGGTTCCCGCAACATTGAGAGTCTAGCCACAACTCCGTGTAACCTGCGAAGGTTTAGGGCCGTGCTTCTATGCGGCATGAAGCTGGATTGGTCCGGGTGAATCAGCTGACTTAAGCATGGCATAAGCCTGTTTGCCAGCACTTTTGCTATTATTTTGGCCTCCGGGTTTAGGAGGGAAATAGGCCTGTACGATTTACAGTCGCTGGGTGGTTTACCCGGTTTCGGGATAGCAACGATAGTCGCCATCCGTTGGTCCGGGGGCAATGTTCCCTTCAACCTACTCTCCTCATACATCTGAAGAAGGGGCGTACTTAGGAATTCAGACATGGTTTTAAACCACTCAATGGGCACCCCATTGGGGCCCAGAGCCTTACCCGAGTGGAGGGAGTTAATGGCTAATTGAATTTCGTCGATTGTTAAGGGGGCATCGATATCCTTCGCCGCCTCTTCCGTCAGTTTTGGCAGAGGCACACATTCTAGGGCGTCCTGGGCCTCATCTTCTGTCACCACTATCGTTGGAGTGTATACGTCATGGAAGTGATCAGCCAGGGCTTCTACTATGTCCCCCGGTTGGGTGTGGACAGTGCCACATGAGTCTGTAATTTGTAGTATATTCCTACCCCCCCCCTTGTTTTTTGTCTAGCCATGCCAGGAGTTTACTAGCTTTATCCCCTATGTCATAGACCCTGTGTTTGGTCGCGGCAATGTCCGCCAGTGTCACATGTCTCAAGTGGTCGTTGAGGCGGCGCTGGTGTATCTGTAGGTCATGAAGTGTGTCTTCCGATGGGTCCGCCATATGGGCAGTGTTGGCCCTTTCTAGGCCCAACTCCAACTCCAATGCTTCCTTCCTGTGTGCTTTCTTGTGGTTCGTTATTGCTGCAATAGCCTGACCCCTGAACACCGTTTTGTAGGCTTCCCACAGTATGGAAGGGGAGTCCACCGAAGACTGGTTCTCCTCAAAGTAGAGCCGGGTCACCTTCTTCAAATCTTTCCTAATCTGTGGGGCTTTGAGATACCCTGGAAAGATCGGATACACCCTCTTGCGTTTGGTACCTGCGCTAGTTACGGTCAGAGTGACCGGCGAATGGTCCGAGATGCCTCTCGGCTGTATCTTTGTCTCGCTAATGTTAAGGAGACCGTTACTCAGTGTGAAAAAGTAATCTATCCTCGAAAGACTATTGTGGGTCGCTGAGTAATAGGAGTATTGTTGCTGATCTGGGTGCATTGTACGCCACACATCCACTAAACCCTGTGCGTCCAGAAAGGACTGTAGCTTGCTAGGGCCATCTGTTTGTGTTCGTGAGGGGAATCGGTCAAGGGTGTCTGTGAGTGTCATGTTGAAGTCTCCACCTATAAGCAAATCCCCTTCAGGGAGTTCCAGCAGGAATTTGCCGAGGTCCGGCAGAGCTACTGAGTGTAACGCCGGCGGGATATAGACGGAGACCACATTTAGCAGTTTACCCTCCCACTGGCCATGTACTGCCGCAAAGCGGCCTTGATCATCAGTTGTTGTGGATTTCACTATGTATTGGGAGGATTTTCTTACCAAAATACCTGTGCCGCGTGACCCTGAGGTAAATTCAGCATGCGCTATCATGTGATATCCCCTCCTATCCAGAGCCCGTGTGGCCGCCCCCAACAAGTGTGTCTCCTGCAAAAGAACTAGGGCGGGTCCCTGTCTCTTAATGCCCTGTAGCACCAGGCCCCTCTTGATCTTGTCTCCCAGGTCCCTAACGTTTCATGACATGATTTGCAACGGGGCTGGTGTGGTGTGGTTATCTATCCTAGCATAGGAAAAACTGGTGGGCGGTCGCGAGGCCTTCTCGCCATGTGCGAGGTGGTGTGTGGAGACGAGTGCAGGGCAGGTGTGACTCCTCCCAACCTCCCGTCATCTGGCCGACCCCATGACATACGATGCTTCCCAAATACTGAGACATACCAATGAACATGTGTGTGTGCAAAACAAGAACCCGCAGGACCAAGTGGTCCCAAAGTTTAACCATTCCTGTACCCCTACCCACCCCCCTCCCTGCCCCCCTGCTACACGGACTCCAAACTGCCCGCCCCCCAACTGAGCAGAGTGCATACCCCATCCTCAAAACAGTGTACTTGCGCGTTGGGGTGAGGGACTCTCCGCTGCCGGCGGTCTCTCATTCACACCCCCGGAGGTCCATCACCCAGTGTCCAATGGCGGGAAGTGCGTGTACAGCACTATAAGTCTAATTAAACATAGAAGTCTGGGGATTACTGTTCCTCATTGTCTTCTTGGCCGCCATCTGCTCCCAAGGACGTGCTGCTCTCTGGGCCCCCTCCCAAAGCCTGGGAGTCCGGATGTTTTCGGCCCTCTGGGGGTCGGTTGGTTCGTCGCGGGTGGTGTCCCGGTTTCCACCCCTCCAGCCAGTCCTGCAACGCCTCTGGGTTGTCAAAGAACCAAGTTTTGTTTTCTGCTACTACCCTAAGCCTCGCAGGGAAGAGCATGGAGTATGGCAGTTCTCGTGTCCTCAGTTCCTTTTTTACCTCAAAGAAGGTTCTTCGCCTGCGTGCGACGTCCGCCGTATAGTCGGGAAAGAAGGCAATGGTGGAGTTCTGAAGCTTAATAGGAGGGGATGTCCTGGCCGCCTGTAAGATGGCGTCCCGGTCGCGGAAATTGAACAGGCGGGCTACTATGGGCCGCGGAGCCGCCCCTGGCTTTGGCTGGCCTCCCGGCACGCGGTGGGCCCTTTCCACGGAGAAAAAAGAGGACAAGCCCTTCGGTTTAAGTTCGTCCGTGATTAAACTCTCTACAAACAAGTCCATTGCTCCTATGCCTTCCGACTCCGGCACCCCAATAATACGGATGTTGTTCCGCCTAGAACGCCCTTCCTGCTCATCAAGCTTCTCACGCAGCAGTTTATTGTCCTGTGCCATCTTCCCCATTGCCTGTTGAAGTTCGTAGACATCCTCCACTAGGGATTTTGTAACCACCTCCATGTCTTTAACCTTCTCCGACATTTTGTGGAGGTCGGCTCTAAGCAAAGTGACATCCGTGGAGATCGAACCCACCGTCATCTGTAACTGAGCCAAAGCATGCATCACATCTTCCAACGTCGCCTTCTTGCCTCCCGGGGTATCTGCAGTTTTGCCCCCCGCATCTTTCCCCGTCACTGGGGAGGCAGCTGGTTTGTCGGACGTATATCGTTCAATGCGGGTCTGTGTGGCGCCGCCCTTGGGACCTTTCCCCGCCATGGTTTTTGGTTTCGTGCTTTTTCGGGCCTCTCCGCTCCAGGTTGTCCGGAGTGGCGCACCCACTTCGGCCACAGAATGTTAGTGGTTTCGTCCACTCGTGAGCCTGACCAGGGCGCCTCTCAAGTGCCCGCCGATAGCAACTGGCTGTCTCTCCCCGGGCATCCGGAGGGTCGTTTTAGGCTCCTGAACTGGGTATAGTCGTTTGTTGTGCTCAGGCCCACCAATCGGGCACTGGTAGGGCGTTCCGCAGGGCGAAGAGTGGCAACAGTAATAAGTGCGCAGTGACTTCCTCGGCCTAGAAAATGGCAGCTGCCCTCCGCCTTCCCAGGCTTCCTCGTGCTTGTGGCCGCCGATCCGACTTCAAGCAGGGCTGGATGTACCAGTTATAGCGTTATATTGCAGTCACACTTCTTTGGACCATATGCGGCGCCCAGTCTGGCTCCGTGACTTTCGAGTTGTCGGCCGCGGGCACTTCCGGTCCTTGTCCCCCGGATCAACTGCACTTCCTGCCAGGCCACTCGATCAGGGAAGATCCCGGTTCAGGCGAGTGAAGTAGGCCAAACCGCAGCCGCGATGTAACTCGGTCCCCAGACGTCAGATTTGAACGCCGCTTCTCGCTACTTGCTCCGCCCGGTCCTGGGCTCCGGTACCTTCCTGTAGGGCTTGAAAATTGTGGCGGATTATGAGTCGGATAGTCGAAGAGGCCGCTTCAGCTGCGGAGCTCGTCCCTTATGCTGCCGCCATGATCGGCTGCTAGCCACGCCCCCTTGAATTTGGCCTTTGACGCTTCTTTTTTCTATACCTCTTCTTGTAATTACACTGGGTGGTGTAAGGGTGTATCCCTTATTTTTTTGTGTAATTGTGATTAAGTAATACTACACTACGCTGTAGTTTTTCAATGATGGTTATTATTTTGTCTTACATATTGTCGTTTGGGTTGCAGCCCTGAAGAAGTCTAAAGTCAATTACTGACTAGACGAAACAAGTGTTGGCTGCACTGTCCTATGTGAATGGGCTTTGAATCTATTGGAGAAAATAAAACTTGGACACAGACAACTGAAAACTGAACTGGAGGACTGTTGTTCTTACTTTACTATAAGTGCTCGGAAGAAATTTTTGTCATAGTTTAAATCACCAGATGGTGGTTGAATTCTGGGGTTGTGGTAAACGACCCCTTTCTCTCCTGGAGCACTAAATTAAGACTTGTGATATTGTAATTCAACTATATTTGCTAAACGCTCTTCTCTAACTGTTACCCCCCTCTTTTTGTATTATTTTAATTCCTGACTGTGATATCAATTCGGCCAGAGGGGTGAAATAAACATTAAAAAGAAGCGGGCTCAACGAGGAGCCTTGAGGGACGCCCCATTTGAGGGGCCTAACTGAAGAGGTGTAGGGGGGAGTGTGGACACACGCTTAAGTACTGCATTACAGTTGACTTTAAGCAGGATGTCCCTAGAGCATGTTATACAGATCCCTTGCTAGCAGATCTCCAAATACCTATGTCGGAGTCTTAGTAGCATTCAGTCTGTACCGACATAGATTGTAATTCCTGCGATTATAGCTCAACACCAAGTAGGACAATCTGGGATCTCCTAATATAAATGACTACATCACAAGCAAACTCAGTAATAGTAATTGCACAGTTAGTACAAACAACAGTAGAGAAAGTTAAAAATCCTCATATAAGCAATATAGAGGGTTCGGTATGAAGTCCTTCTGTATTTGTGAGCACTCCACCCACCGATCCTCCAAAACACTCATTCTCAATATCAAAGTCATCAATGAGGATCCTCTCACTACAGTGCTGCCCACCACGGGACTCACCCAAGTCCAAAACTAGGACCCGAAGCCCCTCATGCCTCAAAGGATCTCCTTCCCTATACCACAGCCCCCCAAATGCTATACTATAATTCACAAAACAAAAAGATCCCACTGTTACAGAGAAAAAGAAATGAGGGAAAAGGGTCTGTCAAAAAGATAAAAGTGTTTGTTCAAAAGGAAGATGCAGCAAATCCCAGAGAGGCCATCAACCCTACTTAAGAACGCTTTTAGGCTTGTCAGAACAAGGCACAACAGGAACATTTGACGGGATTCCAGTCCCTTCTGAGATTCATTCTCACAGGTACCAAAACATGTATAATCCTTCAAAAACGTTATGCCATATCAGCTTTTGCAAATAATCCAGTGCACTGCAAGCCATGCAGGCCCCATTAGTTCGCAGGACCATCTCTGCTGACCTGAGGACGGCCAACAGCACTGATAGGTTTTAGTGACACGGTAAGGCGATGTCTCATACTGGGGGAGCGATGCACGGACTGCATTGCTTTGCCTCTATTAGACACAATGCTCCCAACGCTGTCATGCTACTACTATAGCTACCAATTTTTGTTTCTTTTTGTTTTCAAATAGCATTGCACAGCGAGCACTTCGGCACAGGCACTGACCAGAGCTGCATGCATTTTATATTTTCCTTACATGTAAAACCAAAAAGCCCTCATTTCCCGTCAGCCCATTGTAGGCAAGTTTTTACATGAAAAACAATAATGTCTCATTTTAACATGTTTCAGTTACCATAACTAGGCTGTAGTCAGCTTATTCAGTAATTCTATTGAGTTGTGAGCTTTTGTTCAAGTAAAATTGCATAATGTATTGCATACCACATGGGCTTTGCATTCAAACAATAGATGATTATGTTGACTTTAAATAAAATTATCTACAAACAAAAGTTGGTATGCTTCCGGTTCTCACAACTGAGGGCTTACCTGCAGATTTAAGTCACATTGTAAGAAGAGATGTTTGAGATTTTTCAGAAAAAATTGGCCTGATTAGAAGTGCAGAACCAGTGCAGTTTACAGTAAAGAACAAGCATTGGAAATGCAATAGGTCTCGCATTAGAAAAGTTGGAGCTTTTGGTTTTGTAAATGACAAATATTTTATTTATTTGTTGGTTTTTAAAATAGCTAAATTGATAGCTTTGTCATTTACAACGCCAATAGTTATAACTTTTGCGAATGTGGCACCTATAGCATTTGGAATGCAACATGTTTTGTATTTACGTGACTTATATGGCAGCTCTCGTCGTTATGCTACATCTCTAGAGAGCAGGAGAGTGCAGCAGGGGAGAGAAGCACAGCAATGCAATATGTCTCGTATTAGGAAAGTTTGAGCTATTGGTATTGTAAAGGACACATTTTTTATGTATGTGCTTGTTTTTAAAATAGCGAAATAATAGCTTTGTTATTTACAATGCCAATCGTTTTATCTTTCGCAAATGTGACACCTATTGTAACACAATATGTGTTGTGAGGGTGAGTGAGGGTGAGGGGTTGAGGGTGAGGTGTTGAGGGTGAGTGAGGGTGAGGGGGTGAGGGGTTGAGGGTGAGTGAGGGTGAGGGGGTGAGGGGTTGAGGGTGAGTGAGGGTGAGGTGCTGAGGGTGAGTGAGGGTGAGGGTGAGTGTGGGTGAGGGTGAGTGAGGGTGAGGGGTTGAGGGTGAGGGGTTGAGGGTGAGTGAGGGTGAGGTGTGTGAGTGAGGGTGAGTGAGGGTGATGCTGAGGGGTTGAGGGTGAGTGAGGGTGAGTGAGAGTGAGGGTGAGTGAGGGGTTGAGGGTGAGGTGTTGAGGGTGAGTGAGGGTGAGGTGTTGAGGGTGAGTGAGGGTGAGGTGTTGAGGGTGAGTGAGGGTGAGGGTGAGGGGTTGAGGGTGAGTGAGGGTGAGGGTAGGTGAGGGGTTGAGGGTGAGTGAGGGTGAGGGTGAGTGAGGGTGATGCTGAGGGGTTGAGGGTGAGTGAGGGTGAGTGAGAGTGAGGGTGAGTGAGGGGTTGAGGGTGAAGGGTTGAGGGTAAGTGAGGGTGAGGGTGAGTGAGGGTGAGGGGTTGAGGGTGAGTGAGGGTGAGGCGTTGAGGGTGAGTGAGAGTGAGGGTGAGTGTGGGTGAGGGTGAGTGAGGGTGAGGGTTTGAGGGTGAGTGAGGGTGAGTGAGGGTGAGTGTGGGTGAGGGTGAGTGAGGGTGAGGGTGAGTGAGGGTGAGTGAGGGAAGAGAAACTTCGTAACATATCTTGAATTATAATGAAATTAAGTTTTGCCAAAGACACACTATACGTGGCTACAGGTCTGAAAATTCCAAAGCCTGCATAGAGTTTTAGAAAAGTACAACATTCGCGCTTCAGCCGTAAACGCATCATATAAAAAAATACACTTTCGTAGCACATTGCTGTAGACGTCACAGGTAGGATGCATTATTTATATTTCTAAGGAAGACTACGTTTGAGATCTGCAGTCTCCCTACGTCTTTACTGGTTGAAATGAAGTAGCAGTAGAAGGAATGAAGTATGCCATGGATAGGAACTTCTCGGCTCCCACAGCAGAACATTTTTCCCACATTCATAAACTATCAGATTGCTTTCAACCATTTTAAATTCTCCCGATCCTTGTCCGACAAACACATTTAAAGTTACATTGCCTTTATATCACCGACAATATTTGAAGTATTTGCAGGGAAAATATACAGCAAAAAGTGTAAAGTCCAAAGCGACATAGCGACATGGCGACATGTCCGTGTTTTCACTCTGGGCGGAAACACTGATACAGCAGCATGGTGTCTGTGTGATGTGCACATTATCACGGACAATGTATTTATCGATTAGGCAGAAGTACATCGCATAAATAAATGCATGCACCCACAATCAAAAAAATAAAACGAGCATTTGGTAAGTCAATAAGACTAGCCTTGGCAGTTTTACCGGAAGCATGTGTCAGAAAAAGAACATATGACAACACTTGCTAGGCCGACATATGCATGAAATATATTGCAAATTACAAAAAGTCATTGATGTGGCTGTTGCAATGTTGATTTTTTTTAAAATAAACCTTTCCATTGGACCATGCACTTTAATATGAGAGTAGGAACGGAGGGCATTGCTGTGGGGAGGGGGGAGGAGAAATGCGACGCGACATGGCAGGCAGGGGAGGGGGCGGAGCGGGGGTGTGGGAGGAGTGCGGGAACAGACGGCGAGGGGAGGAGAGTAGGAGGAGGAGAGTAGGGGAGGCACGGCCTAGGGGCCGTGCAATCAAGAAGTGAGGGGGCAGGAGAGTAGGCAAGGCAGGCGGCTGGGGGCATGTGCACGCGCTTTTAAGCTCAATGCGCATGCGCATTGAGCTTAAAAGTCACGGGCACTGCAAGGAATCACCACGATTCCTTGCAAGTTGGACAAAGAGTGGATAAGCCACCATAGTCTTGCTTGCTCGATGCGCATGCGCATCGACAGGCGAGACCTAAAAATACAGTATAACCGAAAGCAGTGTATCCCCATACACCTCAATATAAACTTACTAGTAAAGCAGAGGAGGGGATAGCACCTGTAAAGATGACTGAAAAGGGTGTTTGAGAGAAGTATTAAGGAGTCCATGTAACTCACCGATAATGGGCTTACGCAACCCAAGTGGGAAATGGAGGATAGTACAAGTCCTGCACATTATAAATGACATAGTGATCAGATGTTGATGAAACCCAAGGAACGTGGTAATGTGTATAGGGATTTTGGCGCCTCACGGTTGATTTGCAATAATTTTATATTCTTCAAGGAATTCAGGGGCATATTACCAAGCAATAGCGATAATTATCGCTATTGCTTGGTTAGCGGGGAAAAAATATCGCTGCACACCGAGGATTTTTACCGCTGAGATACCTTGATATTATCAAGGTTTATCTCAAAAGCGGTAAAAATCCTGCGAAATGCATGAATATCGCTGAAAAATCAGCGATATTCATGCATTAGCGTGACAATGCTCTTAGCCATGTTATCCACCTTCCATTGGATAACATGGCTAAGAACTGCTTTTAGCAGGCGTTAGCTTTTGGAGATATTCACGCTTAGCGTGAATATTTCCAAAAGTTGCTAATAGGAGTTAGAGATGTTAGCGACTGTTTTCAGTCGCTAACATCTTGGCACGCCCACTTTGCATGTCATTAGCGATAATTATCGCTGACATGCAAAGTGGGCCCCTAAATGTCCGCTATCGCCTACAAGCTGTCGCTAACTGGTGTTAGCGACAGCTTGGTAATAGGGCGATAAAATTATCGCCGCATTAGCGGGAAAAAGTCCCGCTAATGCGGCGATAATGCCCTTGGTAATATGCCCCTAAGTTAACAGTGTGGGGAACCACTGATCTCCACAAAGTGATAGCTAAGCTCTCAAAACATGAACTAACTCCCAAGCACACGTTAGAATTTAAACAAGGTTTCCCTATTTTTAGCGAGCATATATAGTAATTTCAAGACAAAATATTGAGTTAATTCATGTTTTGTGATCAGATGTTGTCCCGAGGTAGCAAATCCAGCAGTGATATTATTTCAGATTCCAGCAGATGACGAGTGGGTCACCGTGATTAATTGGGGTTCAGCATTTTTCACTATTAAAAAGAGGTTCCTCGTTTGGTGTAGGCATCCAGACCCTCCTCTGCTGCCCCGAGAGGGCACCACAACGCATCTGATGTTTTGTATCACTGAATGTAACAACTCAATCACAGTTTCTGGCTTGATAAAAATATAACCAGCAACTTTTGGGCCGGTACTACCAGAATGTTTGTTTTTTAACATCTCATGGGACAGTAATGGTGGTAATGCAAGAGGGCAACATTCTGATGAAAAAATAGGAGAGGGAGAAACAGAGAGAAATTAAGTAAGTGAGTAACAGGGCAGAGACGTGGGAGCAATGGGGTAAAGGGAAGACAGAGATATGTGGAAAGAGATAGACAGAAAACAGAAATAGGCAGAAATAAGGGCAGTGGAAAGAAGGAGGTACACGGGAATAAAGTGTGTAAGTAAAATCAGAATAAAAAGAGGTCGAGGGGGAGAAGGAGTGAAAGAGAGAATCCTAGGATGGACAAGTCAGAAAGAGGAGAGAGTGGGGCACAGGATTAGAAAATGAGTACCTTTCAGAAGGTCAAAAGGGTGTTAAGAATACATGGGCACCAAATTCTTGCCCTCTCTGCACGGCACACAAAGCAATGGTCACACAGTCCAGCTGCAGTTGTGATTATATGCAAATGTGTGTGATAGACGTACAGAGTTGTCAAAATATTGAAAGTGAAAGTAAAAGAAATTGCAGTTCTAACAGGTGAGTGGATGTGTAGTGCTTTTGGGTTGTGGTGAAGTGAAGGAGATGCGAGGGAAGTGCATTCAGGAAAGAGTGAGAAGCGGGTGCAGAAGAAGAAAAAGAGATGAGGTGTAAAATATGCAAATGGACGAGATGTTGAAAGAAAAAGGGTATACAAGTCTATCATAGACTGAACATAACTGGGGTGATTGAGACACTCTGAATACCACTACCACTGTCCACGGGCCTCAGTAATGTTACATTCACAGACTCACAATTTCATCATTGAAACATTTTCAGTATTGTTTACAGCAATATCATTGTTGTTACACATTCATCTTAAACATCTAACAGCCATTGGTCAAAGCAATATTTCTGGCTGGTTTTAGGTGTATGTCAGTTGTGTTATATACCTAGATGCAATAACAGAAATCTCAGAGTGGGACCAGAATAGCAGTGGGGTGGCATATTATGGAAATCACAGATATGTAATTTAAATGTTTAAGCCACGCCCTAGGGTACATAGGCCACGTGCCTTTTAGAGACACCCCGCTATTGTCATCCTACTTTAAGTGCTGAATGTGCCAGCGTGCAGCAGACTCTCCCTAGTGCTATTGAGGAGAGGTCAGAAACTTAGAAATAAACAGTAAACGGATGGGACTAATACACAGCGTCGAATTGGTAACGCAGGCACTCGGGCAGTGCCCGAGAGGCTGGTATCAGACTTCCAGCTGTGGGCTGCTTTTTGGGCAGGCTGGTGTCTGTGTTTGAATACCGCCAGCGGCCTAATGGGTGCCTGAGTGGCCTTTCTGGAGGTAGATGGGCGTCCATTACCTCCCTTTTATCAATGGCAGAGGTGTCACTCCTTTTCTCTCGCTAGGCCAGCCCACTAATGTATGCCTATCGCCCAAGATGACCCAGGCCAAGAGAAACAACAACACCACTGTAGCAAAAAAGGCCACCTTTATTAAATAAGATCAGGCAATTATATTTCACTTTCCATAACTCAAATTATCACATTTATAACTTTTTCCGAAACCATATAATTTAGAAAATCATGCCAAAACCAACAATTTCATTTTTGAACATATTTCCTTAACTGTTTATAACCAAAAACCTTTATATATTTCATTATATTAATTCACCCAATATTTCATAAACATTTCACTTTCTTTCTTTTTCCCCCATTATGATCTTCCTCACTCTCACTCATGAAGGACGATCAAGGTCCGCTCTAGACAATGACCTCCCCCTTTTTCGCCTCAAAGTCATAGAATAGCGCAATTGCCTGTCCTATCGTTGCAATCTACTAGAAAGTTTGCTTTCACCATCTCATATAAGTATGCATATATGTATATATCTTTCATTTTTTTTGAAATTTATTTATTTTTTTTTTTTTTTTTTTTTTTTTTAGGGTGGGTGGGTTTTTGCTCACGAAAAATGCTTCTCAGCTCTCCTTACGACGCACTAGAAAATGCTTCTCCTTCCTACGATGACGTCACCACCCCCTCGCGCCGCTACCCAACCCGCCAATCTGCGCCTCCGGCCTGTCCCACCTGGGCGAAAATTCCCGGGGGGAGAAACGCTAACGCTTCTACTCCCCCCGAGGACCCCATTGAGCGAGGGCATGAGTCCCGAGCAAAAGTGGCCTCACTTGTTTCCAGGTGTGTTTCACCTGTGTAAACTAATCCGTGCATATTTTTTTAACACCCCCCCCCCCTTTTTTTTTCAAATAAAATTATGCCGAAGCAGTGTTTTGCAGAAAGGCAATATGGAAATGTTACACGGGCCGATTTTTAATCTCAATCCAACCTTGCTAATACATAGTCTAATCATGTATCTTCAAAGCACATGGAGAGAAACAAATAACTCAGGGGTTCCCCTCATTTTAATCGATGAACTGAAAAATGCAGTAATTAAAAATCCCCATTGCATGTCCTTGACTGCAAGATTTTACAGCACTGTCCATCAGAGTAGAAAATATGGCCGTATTTACAGTTTAGAAATAGTTGCGCGCGCCGCGTGAGAAGGCGCGAGCGCCAGAGGAGTGACACAACTCCTCAGGGCACGCACGAGGCGCCGAGGTTTAAGTACACAAACTGTCGCCTAGTTAAGCAACCGCAGCGGAGTTGTGCATCAATGTTCTGCAATACAAAGCGGCGCGCGCACTGTGCGTTCTTCCAGGCTGTAATCACGGAACAATGACGAACGCCCCTGTTCTGAAAAACAAGAGGGTAATTTGGTTTGCAGGGATTCTGTTTAAGTGTGGCACTTCAAAAACATAGGCCATTGTCTGAACAAGATCACAAATTAACCAGTTTAATTGGGGAGCAGTCGTGGGTTGAAGCTAGAGAAACATGCTACGCTCGGGAACAAAGATACTTCATTGTCATAGGAGAAACAGCAGCTGATGTTCCCTGGAATCGCAGTGTTTTTTCCTACTTTGGTATTCTCTTTTCTCTATCCAAATGCGTGGTACATCTCTGAAAGCATTGCAGAAAGGGCCCCAGGCAGGCAGGGTATCTGAACCTGCCTCCTTAGTCGCCTAGGCACTTTGGTGTTATGGAAGGGCCCCCGATGCTTGTGCAGCCCTTTCAATGATAGGGGGGTTCTAAATAGCCGCAATCTGGGGGCGTTCCCTCATTGCACTGGGCCTGGCACACTGCAAATGATAGAACCGTTTGCCTTTATACCCGCACCGTATTACAAACAATGGCAAAATGGCACAAAAAGCCGGAAAGGTGTGAACTGATTGCGCATCACATAGAGGTGGAGCACAGTCACTGTGTCTCCAGACACGCTCCAAGGGGGAGGGCTGAAAGAGTCTCAGGGACTCCCAAATCATCCTGCTGCAGGGGGGTGCAGCAACACACCATGGATAATTTCCCTGTTCCAGTGCTTAATTTGTGCCGGTGTTTGCCGATGTTCAGCATTGGCACCTACTTCTCAACAAAGGCACTTTGACAGCCTACCACGCGATTGCGCTGTCTGTGTCCCTTGTGGACCCAACAGAGGGCTTTAAATTGAACGTGTGCCCTAATAGGGAGCCAATAGAGTTCTCTGATTGATTATATACTGAACAGAATTTGGGGAGATTCAAACAGACTCTAAGGCGCCCAGTGAAATTTTAACGAGGTCCTAAGTTCCTGATAACAAGTTCATGCACCATAAGACAACATCAGTAATTACTCATTACAGAAGGTGAACCCTGCACAATTCTTTGATTTTAATGCACACCACATAGTAGGATTATTTGGTAAATTTGGAAAATATGAAGTGAGATAAATAGCACCTGCAGTATTTATTGTAAATTATGCTTTTTGCATTTGGTATTCTGCACATGCAATATTTATGGAAACGTACATAAACTGTGTTTCAACCCAAACATAGCCATTACAGAGGTGTAAACAGTGGAGAAGCCACTTATAGATCCAGACATCAACAGCACCTGTGTATACCTCAGTCATCACTGATGGCCAAGGAGGTTACCTATTTGTTTTGAATAAACATCACTGAGACCCCAAGAGACAACCATCTGGCTGCGCTATGGTGGCTGCCAGCAGACAGCGCAGTACATGTTCAGACATTCAGAGCAGGATGTACCGTCAGAGTAGGTAATGCTCAATAAGGAACAATTTATGAAGACACCACCAAAACCAAGTAAACCAGGGGCAAACTGTGGCAGTAGATTAGGGGTAAAATTAATGGTGTTTCATCTAACCCATATGACCATGAAGACGTGAAAAAATGCTTCAGTCAGCAGAACAGGAGAGGGAGTAACACAGAAGCACATTACTGCGGAGAGACTCAGACACAGGTGGCGGAGCCCAAACCGAAGATGTGTCTGAAATCCTAGAAAAGAAGGTTCTGGGTATTCTTGACCTCTCTGGGAGTCAGGGCATTGGTAGAGGAGTAAGGATTGGAGGAGCCCATGGGCAACCAAATAGGTGTTCAGTGGTTGTTACGAATTACAAAGCAGACAGAGTGCAGTCTTGAAGAGGCAATAGGGGAATTACCACGTCGTGAGTCCAGTGAGAGCTGCCTGGGTGTGGGTTGCATGCGCAGCACAGCACTTTGTAGATTAGAATTAGAAAAACATGTACATTCTGGGAAAATTGGGGCAACAAACAATGAGGAGTTAAGGAATATGGATGCCGCACAAGTGACCGTGGTAGCCTGAGGCCACATAGTGTGGTGTCAGGGGTCATATCGCTTGGGATTGGTTAGTGTGGAAGGTGCATTGCCCTTGTCCAGTTGAGTGTGGATGTGTAAAGTATTGGAGTGTAAAGTGAGAAGGATGGTGCAGCGACCACATTGTTGGTATCAATGCACAATGTTGCTCCTCTCATGTGTGAGTAAAATATCCAGGCAAACTTTTGAAACCAGCTAGCACATGAAAAGTGGCTCAATCCACATTAAAGAAATGATAATACATTATTGCTTGTACACATTAGGATACAAATGTAATACTTATTTCAATAACATAATATTCAGTAAAATCAGTACATAATTATACACAAAGGGTAAAAAGGTTATTTATAACATTATAGCATATGCATGTCTTCAATCATTTCAGTAGTTCATTAATATAAAAATTATTGGATGACCATCCAATAATTTTTATATTAATGAACTACTTAAATGATTGAAGACATGCATATGCTATAATGTTATAAATAACCTTTTTACCCTTTGTGTATAATTATGTACTGATTTTACTGAATATTATGTTATTGAAATAAGTATTAAGGGCCCGATGTAGGTAAACGCGATTTTCCGAATTCAAAATACCGAGGCGGGCCGAATCGGTATTCTGAAATCGGAAAACGAGATGTAGGGAAAAAAAAGCGAATGAATACCGATTCGGTCGTCATCGGTAATGAGAATCGGTACGTTCCGAATCGGCAAGGACCGATTCGGGAAGTACCGAATCGGCTAACAACGAATCGGAAATTACCGAATCGGCCAACACCGAATCGGTAAAAGCCGATTCTGTAAAATCCGATTCGGCAATCATAGATTCGTAGCCATGAAAACACACCCATGGCGAAAAAGCCCATAGGAATGCATTGAAGAAACCGAATCGGCTTTTACCGATTCGGATAATACCGAATCGGATAATACCGAATCGGATTTTACCGAATCGGTAATATCCGAATCGGTAAATGCCGATTCAGCCAATGAGGTGGCTCCCCCTCCCCCACCCAAACAGGGAGTGGCAACCCTGGCAGGTGCAGCTAATTAAGAAGGTTCTGGAGAGCCAGCCTGAGCTCAACACTCACAGTTTGCAGCAGTTGGAGTAGGAGGTTGTCAACAGAACTGTAGAACATGGCAGAGCAGTGCGAAAGCCAGAAGTCCTCCCAGAAGAGGAAGCCGAAGTTCACCACCACCGAGCTTCAGGTGCTGGTCGAGGAGGTGGTGAGGGTGCACCGCCAGCTGTTCGGAAAGCTGTCCCTCAATGTGCCAGACAGCACCAAGAGGAGGATCTGGGCCGAGATCGCCCAAAAGGTGAATGCTGCGGGTGTCACCCCCAGGTCCGTAGAAGAACTAAAAAAGAGATTCTACGACATCCGCAGCCTCACAAAAAAGAAGATGGCTGAGATACAGAGGCAGGCTGGACTCACTGGAGGAGGCAGGAACCCGGCGCCACCCCTCACCGAGCTGGAGGAACTGGTCTCCAGCACCATTGAGAGGGAGAGTGTCAGTGGAATTGGGACCCTGGACAGCTCTGCAAGAGCTACAGCTACAGGTAAGAAGCATGCGCATCATGACACACCCTACCAGACACCTCCCCATTAGACACAATGCATAGGCAAACCCCAGCACAGTACTGTCACCAACATACAAGAGACAAGCATCATGGTACATGTAGTCAGCAGTAGTTAGCTAAACATGGCAGTGCAGAATCACAAGACAGGAAACAGTGTGACACAGTGTAAGGAGATGCAAGGACATGTGGAATGCTGAAATTGTACTGACTGTAATACATCGGCACTCAGTTTACAAATGCTTCTTTGTACCTAGGGGCCCCATCAGGCGGAACAACATTGACATCAGAGGGAGCAGCACCGTCTGACACTGCAGTCGCAGGGCCGAGCACCAGCCAGGCTGCCCAGGAGGAGGAGGAGGATGACGGAAACACCCTAGGGCTAGGTATGGAGGGAGACCTGGTCATAGACTTCGATGCACTGAACTCCCCACAAATGGCCAGCACACCCCCCTTGCAGTTCTCCCCAGAGAACTCCCCTACAAGGGACACCATTCCGCCTACACTAGCTCCTGCCACAACCATGGCCTTGCCACCTGTACTACCTGTCCTGGGAGCAGCGGCTCAGGGACCGGCCAGCACCACACCCCCACCAGTGGCACCCCAGCCCACTCAGCAGGCCGGAAGCAGCAGTGCCCGGCGCCGTACCATCACCACCACTGCTGCACCAGCACGGGAGGGCAGTGTATTCCTGGGCCTCGAGGGACAGATGGTGAAGATTCAGAGGCAACAGGCTAGATCCACGATGGCCTGCCAACACCAGCTCCTGCAGCACAACCTGCAGATGGAAGAGTTGGTCAAGGGATTCCAGGCCTTCGTGGAATCGAACAAGGAGGTGGCAGCAGGGTTAGGCAGGCTGACCACTGCCATTACCCAATCATCTAGCAGACAGGAGGAGCATGAGCTGGTGCGCAGGCGGGATGCCCGGGTGCTGAACCGCGCCATGGGCCGCCTTGCTGCGGCGACGGCACAACTGTGCCATCGCAGCGCGAACCAGGAATCTAGCCTGAGCCAGCATACGGCTGAGCTCACAAGGGGGATGGCCCGGATCACCACTGCTATGGAGGCCATGATTATTTCGAACACCGCCTCCAATCCTGCCCTGGACCTGGGTGATGCTGGGGACAGCAGCAGCCGCAGCAGCCCGGCCAGCGCTGCGTCTGAACCACGTAGGAGCACCAGGCGCTCCGCTGATGCTGCTGGGCATTCAGAGGGGGCTGAGGGACACCCCAGTGGGTCTGGCAAGCGGGCAAAGAAGTAGCCTTACAAGGGCGGGTGAGGCAACCTGAACCTTGAACTTTATTTTATTTCCTATTCACCATTTTTTGTTGCACATCAGTGCTGTAACTGTGTTGCAACAGTATTAAAATTTGTCTTTTCCAACCAACATTTTGCTGTCTTTGCATTCTGTCCTCACTCAGAAATAGTTCTCAGTAATCTCCTCACGTCTGTATCTGCCATCACTTGGCGTACACACCCCAGCTGGCTGTGTCAGTGGCACAGCTTCGTCGTCGTCATGGTCCTCGTAGTCAGACAACTCCACCTCAGTGCCCTTCTTCACCGCAAGGTTGTGTAACATTGCACATACACCTATGATCTTGCAGCAGGTGATGGGGGTATACTGCCTTGCACCTCCACTCTTGTGCAGGCATCTGAATCTACTTTTCCAGATGCCAAAGGTCCGTTCGACAACATTCCTTGTGCGTATGTGGGCCCGGTTATACCTCCTTTGGCTGGGTGTGGAGGGGTTGAGGTAGGGGGTGAGTATGAATGAGCGGAGGGCATATGCACTGTCGCCTGGAAGAGAAAGGGGTCACATTAGACACATGCATACATGTATTCCACCTAGCTACTATGTGTTATGGGGGTCTGATGATGTGTCTCACCTAGGAGGTATCCTTCTCCAAATTCGCCAGCCATCAGCCGTGCATATATGCCGCTCTGTTGGAAAATATAGGAGTCATGGGTACTCCCTGGAAATTTTGCTACCAGGTCTGTGATGGTGCACTTTGCATTGCAGATCACCTGCACGTTGATGGTGTGTGTAGACTTGCGATTGCGGTATATGTATTCGGTGTCCGCTGGTGGGCAAATCGGAATGTGCGTGCCATCTATGCAACCGATGATTTGGGGAAATTGTGCCATCTGGTAGAAGTCAGCTTTGGTTTGTAGCAGTTCTGCGTGGGTTGCAGGGAAAGAGATGTATTGGTCCATCCTGTGTATCATGGCGTCAAGGAATGTGTGGAAGAACCTTGACAGGCTGCTCTGGCTCACCCCTCCTGCTGCTGCTACACCACTTTGATAGCTGCCAGACGCTAGCAGGTGTAGGCTGCATAGCACCTGGATGTGCGCAGGGATGGCGTGTGCCCTTGGGGTGTGGTGGTCCAAGAATGGCTTGAGATCCCTGATGAGCTCAAGTATGGTGTCAGTGTCCAGCCTGTATCTCTGTAGTATCTCTGCCTCTGTGAGCATGAACAGGGTTATCCTCTGTCTGTAGACCTGTTCATTTCTTAGCCATTCCCTCTGTCCTTCCTGCTGTAGCCGTAGCCGCCTCGCAATGACATAGAAAGCTGCCATCCTGCAAGTTGCAATGCATTTTGGGCCTGTTTATATGGGTTGGAGTTGGTTACCACCTGATTGCAATCCATGGTAAATACCGAGTGAAATCTACCGATTTTGAGCCGATTTCGGTGTTTCTGTGCCTCCCTACATCTCCCCAACTGTCGGAATCGGGGAATTTCCCGATCAGCGATTCATACGAATCGGCATGTTTTCCGATTCGGCTCATGTACCGAATCGGTCTTTCTACCGATTCGGTACATGGACCGAATCGGTGATTTTCCGATTCGGTGTCACTAACGAATCGGTACATGGACCGAATCGGTGATTTTCCGATTCGGTGTCACTAACGAATCGGTACATGGACCGATTCGGTGATTTTCCGATTCGGTGTCACTAACGATTCGGTACATGGACCGAATCGGTGATTTTCCGATTCGGTGTCACTAACGAATCGGTACATGGGCCGAATCGGTCTTTGCATCCGAATCGGTGTTTTTCCGATTCGTTACATATCCGATTTTCGGTATGTACGTATCGGATTCTTTCCCATTCGGTACTCATTCCGATTCGGTTTTCACTCCGATTCTTTATGTTTTTTGTTCCCTACATCTCGATGGCTGTTTACCGATCGGTAAGGGCCAAAAATCGGTATTTTCGGCCGTTACCGATCGGTAA
The DNA here is from genome assembly GCF_964263255.1 of Lissotriton vulgaris. NCBI lineage: Eukaryota > Metazoa > Chordata > Amphibia > Caudata > Salamandridae > Lissotriton > Lissotriton vulgaris. The sequence goes on from NW_028249907.1 coordinate 419,707, forward strand.
CGCCCTACCTACATCGGGCCCTAAATTTGTATCCTAATGTGTACAAGCAATAATGTATTATCATTTCTTTAATGTGGATTGAGCCACTTTTCATGTGCTAGCTGGTTTCAAAAGTTTGCCTGGGTATTTTACTCACACATGCTATTTGCCCTGACCCAGGAAATTGATCTGTATCAGGGGGTCCTTGTTGTTCCGCATATTACAATGTTGCTCCTCTGACAGCAAAATATTATATGCAAGTGTATAGAGTTTTGAAAATCATTCTTGTGATAAGGGGATGGGCTATTAAACAGTTTGCAGTCACACAAAGCACATTACCTGAGCAAATTGTCAGATTAGTCTCGTTTTCAATGTAGTAACAAAGCGGATCTTGTCTATGAAAAGTGTTTGCAGAGGCCCACCACTACGTTAACACAGCCATAGGTTCAATATTGTCTACTGCTCAAGGGTTTCCACCTCTCCCACCTATCTCCAGTTCTCACATTGAAGAATAACCATGTCCGTGTGCTTTAAGGGGCACTGGAGAGGCTGCTCTCAGCTTAGGATGTGATGCGTGACTGCACGTGATGTTATCCACCACACACACATACATGTATACACAACTCAACTTGCATATTCCTTCTCCAGTAAATGCTGTTCAGGGCCACTCCAACTAAGCCACATCTGTCAACCACAGCAGCATCCTCAAAGGACACATCTGCTTACACCTTATGCAACAATGGGTGCGAACTCAGCACCTTGGGGTGCTGTCAAGACTATGTCCAGCAGTGCTTCGAGCCAGCATCTAGGAGCGCGGAACAATCTGCACTTAAAAATGGAGCTAGGAAATCTCCACCACGCAGTAATGTTTCTGAAACATCTGGTTCTAGCAGTGCATCAAGGCCTGCACCCATGCCACCTCCAACAAAATTTGTTATGACATGCTGAATCAGCAGCCACAGTCATATCTGCTGCAGTCATGACCAATGCACATGCACCAAGCGATAGAGAAACACCATCAGCTGCCATAACAGCATCACCAAAGTGTTCCCTAAGAGAGGGTCCTTCATCAGCCACCACAGCATCACCTCCACCTGCGCCAACAGCTGCAGCCATCTCATCACTGAACCTCTACAGACAAGCCCCTTGCCACTACTCCTGTAGCTGCGATTGAGTAACAATGAAGGACATCATACCTCAGGAGATTAAGGGAGTGAGTTATATCAGTGTAGAGGTGGATTCACCATCTAACGTTGATGGCTGGTATCCATTTCACCTTCCAACTCAGGAGGAGGATGCTAGTCCATTACAGGGTCCTGTACAACAGTTTGCCCACGCAACACAGGTGCTTAATGCAGAACCTAAGGCGGAGATTGTGTTTTTTAGAAGCTGGGAAGGCCTCCCTCTTAGACAAGCATTTATAGACTGTACAATCACTGTCTGCCTCCTTATGATCAGAAAGGAAAAGTTGCTGGCTATCCTTGGCCTATGTAGGAGAGGGGTGCATAGAGGAACCTAGGGACAAACCAGGTGGTTGCTAGGTAGTTGTCACAAATTTCAAAACAGGCAGAGTGCAGTTGCGACTGTGGATTGCAGGAATTGTCATGACTTACTTCCAGTGAGTGTTGCCTGGGTGTGGGTTGCTGTGCCGGACAGCACATGAGAGAAATACACCGCGTGACCCCATATTCCTACTGAAAATCCTGAATTGGAAATGCACATTCTGGGGAAAAAGAAAACAACAAACATTGGGGAGTTCAGGTATAAGGCCGCTGTACAAGCGTCATGTTGGCATGAAGGCACTTAGAGTGGTGTGCAGGACCACATCACTTGGGGAAGAACAGTCCAGGTGAGTGTGCGTGTGTAAAGCGTTGGAAGTCGAAGTGGGAAAGATGACTAGATTGTGAGGGAGCAGTTAGACTTTCACAAGTAGATCTATCAATCAATGAATCAAGATTTGCACAGCATGGCTGTTTCACCCATGCAGGTCTCGTGGCACTGTGGGATCGGGCTGCGGGATCACACTTCTGGTTCTTATTGGTTGACATCCAGGTCTTGAGGTCCTTCCTGACTTGCTGGAGCGATGGTGAGGCTCTGGGGTGCATAGGGAGGGAGTTCCAGGTCTTAGCCGCCAGGTGGGAGTGGCCTGGGCAGCACCTTACGAGTAGGAGCAACAGAAAAGCTAAGCAAAGTCTCACATCTGCCTAAATAACATAATGATGACCTCCTTGCCCGCCATCAGCCGCCAAACGGTAGAAGGTAAGGGGGAAGCCCCAGATAGTCTGGAGAAAATCCTATATAATCATGAAATGATTTGCCAACTCCCCTCACCATATCATTCAACTCATATCACTCCCACTCTCGCAGGGTGTGATCACCAAGGCGAAGAAGGAAATCACCAAGGGCACCAAAACTGCCTGGGGCTGGCACAGAGATTCAAGCTGCGATTGTCCTTTGCTTTCATCTGGATATTTGGGCACATGGGTTTTGGGGACAGTTTTTGGAAGAAAGAGTTCCCAATGTATACTCATGTGCCATCTGGAATTAATCATACATATGTTGCATTATCAAGGTGTGTAATTACAGAAGTAATAAACTAGGAAGTTCTCCCTAAAGTCAGTGAAATTACTATCCTGTGTATTTCCAAGATGTTCAACTTTTCCCTTTTTATTATCCCTAATGCCTCCCCCGCCTGCAGCTGGAAAGGCGTAGGTTCATGTTACCGCACAACGGTGTTGGCCCAGCCTGTGCTGCAAACACTGGAATGGCTCCGTTACTAGTCTGAATGGATGCAGTGGTGTTCCTTGTGCAGATGGGTGCCATGTTGTGTGCTTGCTCCTGCACAGTTCACAGTTCTCAGAGAGAGGCCTCAGCATCAACTAAACTAATGTAAGCAGGTGTGTGAGTAATTATGGTGACGGAGATCAGCTCCTTGCTCATGTACAGATGATACCATTTGTCACCTACTGAAGATGATTAGGAATGGAGGGGCTTGCAATGTCTCAAATAAGATTTGCAGGTACACTTCACATGATCATGGCTAAGATTCACATATCACCCCATGTCCTCAATGACATTACTTCTAATCCTGTGCTGAATCGGTACATTTTCGTCTTTACAGTCAGGCAACTCCATCTCAAGTGATAAATGAAAAGAAGACAAGCTTATACTACCAAGGACACATTAGGAAAGAACACACAAAGGCTGGACTGGACACAGTGTGCATGATAACATGGTGTGTGGTGTCCATGGTGCTTCTGCTATGTATTGCAAGGCCTGTTTTGCCATTGTGTATGTGACAATGCTACAAGTGCGCTGGGTGGCAATTACAATGTGCTGATGTTTTCTGTGGGTGATGTTGCCCTATGGAGTCTGGAATGCAGCTGTTCCTCATGATCATGGAGTATGGAGTTGGTTTCTACGACAATAAATACGCAAAGCCAAGATCTGCATTGCATACCATATCGTCCTGCATCTTCCAGTTGTGGAAGACTTGTTTCCACGTGTCGGGTGCAACCAGTGCTACATGGGTGCAGTCAATGGCGTCCAACACATTAGGAACTCTCGCAATTGCATAAAACACATGGGCACACTGGGGAGTTGCCTGTGGGCCCTAAAAGTACAGGGGCCCCATGCAGACAAGAATTTAACACACATTTTCCGTTAACCATTTTAATTCCAGTGAGTGGGTGTGTAGGCATGGCCCAGTGCACTGCTTTTCCCGGGTGGTATAATGCTGTTAAGACGGCCATGGAAGTTTGAGAAGTTGGACTGTGACAATCCATGTTGTCTGTTGAGTGGAGCATGTAGTGTGGTAATTTCAGCATGACAAGCAATTTAAGGAGGCCAGGATGGCAGTCCCTATGCCAATTTTGGGTTGCAAAGTTACTGTTTAGCGAGTCCAGCGTTTTCCTTTGGAACCCAGCCCTGCTCTTGCATCAGGACTAGTGTTCACCTTGGGTACAGCCTGGTCCTCTTCCCCCTTCTGTATGGCATGCTGGATCATCAGAGGGATCTGGTACAGCAGCCTGGAATGACCGCGGATGGAAGCGTCCATGGTGGTGCTCTGTAGTGTATGCGAATGAGGACTGGTACATGGATCTGACCTGAGTTGGTCCATGTTCAGATGTTTCTCATTTTGGTTAAAATTACAGTTGCAGATATCAATTATAGTGTGGGCCTTTAATTATGAAAGAGGAGCAGCAGTGTTTATGTTGCCTATTGCGTTTCCTGTTGTTGTTATGCACTCCTTGGAAGATATGAATTTTATCTGGTGTGTTTGTTTGCCTGGTTTTATAATAGGCGAGCTACTTTCTACATGCAATTTTTACCAAATGCGGATTGTTTCACCCTCAAGTAGAAACATATTGCATGTGCTTAACATCGCAAGCTGTATTTAGCACATGCGAGGCTCATCACATATATAAATACCACATGCAGTTTTAGTGTTGGTAATCGAGAAGTCCTACAGATATACAGTCAAAAGTGATCCATGTGGTACTGATGCTATTCCAGTACTCATAATCAAGACTAGTTCCCTAAAGGTTAAAGGTAATTTGAACATGAGCAAACACTACTACATTGAATCCAGAGCAAGAACACTGAAAACTTTGTATTGCATATGGGGGTCATATTACAGAATCTTCACGCTGGAGCAAAAACAGACCAAATCCATGTGTCCTAACTGTGCTGCATATTTAATAGAGAATAGAGCAGAAGGTATTTGCTCAGGGCAAATATACCAGACTGAATTCATGCTGATTTTGCTGCATCTATATCATCAAAATGGAGACAATCCATCCTCGACGCCTTTTGAACATAAACTTAAATGGAGCATAAGTTTGAGGGAAATTTGGTTAGTCCCCCTTATAGTACATAAGGAGTAAGGCAACATTAAATCTCTGTGGACGATGTCCTGTCCTTCATGGGTTTAATGGTAGAATTGCAATAATCGTTTGACCTCCCGCCATGGAACTTGTCAAAATCTCTCCTTGCGGAGGGCCTAGTGCTATAGGGTAGGGCGCTGGTGTGGGGTCTCGGGGGACACTTGGGAGGGTCTGACTTAGAAGAGTGCTAGCAGCTGTCTCTTCAGTGGAAGTGTTGAAGGCAGCAGTGTGCTGATTGAGGCCCGGGACGGGGGTGAAATGGAGGTTTCTAAACAACTTGGGGTGTGCACGATTCTGTAGGGCTTTTGGTGTCTGTCACAGTCTCAGTTGCTTTAGGAGTTGTAGCGCTCAGTGCAGCTTCTGCATTAAATGGGGGTGGTTTTATGCTGAGGAGGTCATCTATGAAGGTGTCCTCCTCCTCCTCACTCTCTGGTTCTGACTCGATTTTAGATTCCCCTTTCTCCCCAGGTTTCTCCTCTGCTATTTCATTGCTCTCTATCAAAGATTAAGCTCCAGTGGTCTTAGTTACTTCTTCCCTCCATCTTTTTTGCCTCTCATCTTCCTTAGCGCTTACCCACGAATAAGCCCTATTGCATTTTTTTAATGTAAACTTCTTCCTTTTCTTTTCATTTGCCAACTGCTGTGTGGGTCTAGGCTGAGGTTTCAAATTACACGTCCTCCGTCTCAAATTTTCTATTGTGGGAATATGGAAAGTCTCACCAAGTGGAAATCATAATTCTCCATCTGTGGATGCATATTCGTGCCATTGGCTAAGCCACATGCATGTGTGCAACCCTTTCTTTGCTGCCATCTCCCTAGCTTGTATATCTTCAGGTGAAAATTTCTCTTGCTTATTGATTCATATCTTTCCCTTTTTTTGAAAAGTGATTTCCCATGTTGATGAATTCTCAATCACTTTCCATTCCAATCTCACACTCTCCCTGTGCTATTTTGTTCACAATTTTCCCACCAATACCAATACCTTTCTGTCAAAGGTCACCCTCTTGCAGCGTGGCTATGGCATTTGCAAGCCAGTTCCTGTACAGCACCGAAATGACACAACGCCCCAATACTACCAGGACTCCATGAACTACCTTTGTCTTCAGTGAACAAATGCAGAAGATCCAACAGCATACTGATAACATCAAGCCTACGCTTTCTCATGGAATCCTTCAACAGTGGCGGCTGGTGATATTTCAAAGTGGTGCGCGCGGCTGAGGAAACAAAAGCAAGGACAGCAGCCTTCTAGAGGTGTGAGTATGTGGGCTGCTTCGAGGAGGAGGAGGAGGAGGCGGGCCTGGGGACCTGAGTTGGCTTTTACCTACACCCCTTGCTGGCTAAAGTGCAGCGTCAGTCTGCTAATCTGCTTCCAGTCGAGGTCGGCATTACGGGTGGGGGGATGGTGGAAATGGGGTTGTCGTGCCGTGGAGGGGATGGGGGGGAGGCGGGAGGGGTTTAATGGAAAAAAAATGAATAAAAGTAAAACTTACCATCCCAAGACTCCCGCCGTCCTGCGCTTTGAATTCCTGCAGTCATCAGGAAGGCAGTCTTCCTCCCCTCCACCAATCACAACGTTGCAATGGCAGCGTTGTGATTGGTGAGGCCGCTGCCCCACCCAGGTCATTTTCTCTATGTATGCTGCAGCATACATAGAGAACAGGGAGAGTGGGCGGTGTTGCTTGAAAGCAGGGGGAGTGGCTTGAACTGTTGTTCTGTTGAACTGTTGTTCATACTGACTGTTTGGGCGGCCTGAGGTCGCCCAAACAGTCAGAATGAACAACAGTGGGCAAGCCACTCCCCCCTGCCCTCGAGCAACACCGCCCACCCCAACCAGGAACTTCTGCTTTCTCGCCGTGCGAGAAGGCAGAAACATAAATGGTAGTTATTACCATTTATGTTTCTGCCTTCTCTCACAGCGAGAAAGCAGGGGCCGGCGCCCAAACACCCCTATAAAGGAGACGCCACTGTCCTTCAATGATCAACCTTTGAAGCCCTTTCTTGCTCAGATATCACCAATATAGTCAACACCCTCATAGTCACATCTTATAAAGATGATGTTGTACCCTTGTTCCTCGTCAAAATTCTGTCTGGGTATACTATCTCACACTTACTCACCATTATCAATGACTCCCTCACTCAAACCATCTTCCTAGAAGCTGGCAAGACAGGCCAGATCTTCCCACTCCTAAAGAAACCTGCACTAGACCCTGATAACCTCGCCAACTACTGGACTGCCAGTCGCCTACCTCACTAACTATCCAATTTATCAGTTTAGCTTCAGATCACGCAGCAGCACAGAGACCACTACCTTACACATCATAGTCGAAGATCTTCTGACCAAGATGAGAATGACCCTTCCTCCTGATATTGCTGGATCTCTCAGCAGCATTGCACACAGTCGACCATCCCACCCTCTACGCACGTTGGAGTCTCGAATAGGAATTAAAGGTAAAGACGTTCACTGGCTCTCCTCCTACCTCTCCAACCGACTGCAGTTTGCTCACATGGGCACCTCCAGGTCCCAGAAGATCCTTATCATCCATGGAGGTTCCCAAAGGACTTGAAAAAAAATTATAACATCACCCACATCCTGATGGAAATGTATTGGCTTCCATTGCCAGCCTGCACCATCTTGGAAACAGACTGCATATTACAAAGCCATGACGACCAGCACTCCATTATATTTGGCAGACAAGCTCACCATCTGTGGTTATTCTTGGCAAACCTTTAGCTAGGACACCATCAGACCACACTGCATACTAAGGAGTTTAGAAAAGACCTTTTCCATTATGCACCCATAATCTGGGCCAACAGCCCCATATCCATCAAAGCCACACCCATATCCATCATAGCCACACCAACGCTGTTGCAATTTATTAAAGAATTAAAGACTCACCTCTTTAAGGAACATTACATCACAATGCAGTTACCTCTCCTATGTGATTTATGGGTTTCTGGAGTTTTTTGTGCGAGCTGATATGACTGTTTCAGCGCTGTGGGTCTGATTATCAGTGTGCTGGTAAATTGTGATCCACGCATAAATACATGTTTAGATAGAGATCACAATTATATGTGTTTTAGTGTTTATTGCAACCAGTGGTTTGCATCATCTGTTACATTTTGGCGAGTCAAACTGGTAGAATTTAGTGAGGGAAAAAAACTCAGGGTCTTATTTACAAGCCTCTTGCACCGCAACTTCACATTTTCCCATATTAAAAGTGACACTTGTAAATAAGCCCCTGAATATTTACCTAGACGTGTGGTTTTTGGCACAGTAATCACAAAAATCTATGTTTTTCCCCGTTAAGGGAAAATACTCTTTATCACATGCTATTTATCAGACCTGAAAAATTCAAAACTCCAAGTTGTTGGATTTCATCAGGTCTTTTAAGGACCACCTTCTCCTCCAGGGAAGTTATAATCAGGTCATCTAAGAGTTATTATTCTCAATCCAGAGACTTCTGATTCCTGAAACAGGAACTTCCTGTACTTACTGCGCCCATTTATTAGCACATGTTCGATATTTAACATATATGAAGCTGGATGGTGGGTTATTACCACTGGTGCTAAACATCCATTCTGATAGGCACGTTATTTGGTGCCTGATGTACAACCTGTTTTTGTGGTCGCCAACGGGAAATCGGCCCGTTTGCAACCGCAAAGTAGGTCTGTGCAATATACAAGCCCTCATTTGAGAGTCTGTGACCTATTACCGACTCGCAAAATAGGGTTTGTGAGTTGCTGTTAGGAAGGGGAGTGTCAAGGGTGTCCCTTCCTAATAGAGAGTTGCACTTCTATGAAGAATTGTTTTGTAACTGTATTGATGGTTGTAAAACACTTGCATTTTACCACCTACTTCAAAAAGGTGGTAAGCCACTCGCGACAACTGTCTACTCTTAAAAATAGAAACAGAAGCATTTCATTTTTCTTTTGAAAATGCATCCCATTTTCCTCTAAGGAAAACGGGCTGCATTTGAAAAAAAACTGCTTTATTTAAAAAGCAGTCACTCGCATGGTCGTCTGCTGACTCAAGCAGGCCACCATCCCTGTGAGTGCTGGCCATTCCCAATGAGCTCGCAAATTGCGACCTGCCTCATGAATGTTAATGAGACAGGCCATTGGCAACTCCATTGGGAATCGCAAACAGTGTCAGAGACACTGGACACTGTTGTGTATTCAATTTTGCGAGTCGCAAGTTGCAAAAAGAAAGATGCAATTTGTGACTTGCAAAATGGAAGGATCATACATCTGGCCCTTGGTGCACATGTTATGTAACGAGCGCTGCAGAATTGGCATTTATCAAATGTGTGAGTTTGGAACGTTTTTTCCACCAAACTCATAATAGAGAACCAAGGGTGGTCAGGGTGACATGAATATGGTATTTCACATTTTCTAAAAGAATATGAAAAAAACAGGGGGCATATGCAATTTTTAAGAAAACTGTGTGTTTCTATTGTGGATTGAAGCAATCCTAATTTTTATGTACCTGACCCTCTCTACAATGATCTCAGACGGAGATTGGGACCTTCGAGGAAGCATTTAAGTAAAGGGTCGCTACCACGCGTAGCCTCTGAGTACGCAGTATTGTACTTGCATCTGTGGTTGGGTCTCAGGTACACCCTAGCTGCAGAGGGCCGAGGTACAAGAACAACAAGCCACAATTCTTGACAACTCATAAAATTAACCCGAAAGTCTATTCACGGAAACATGGTGAAACTGTACAACCAGTTTTTGTAGCAATTTCTGCTTTTTCAGCAGTAGGGTGGTTAAATCAGGAAGTAAGTTATTGCTCACTCGATATCCCTGCACGTGCCATGCCATCTGATACTCTAGACTGGCGCTCATCATGGCTGCCTCGCTTGCTTGCTTGCTACGTAGCTGATTAAGCAGTTTTCATATAACATACATTAGCTTTTCACTTGGGTTCTAGGTGATGATGAGCTGAAAGGCCATAGCGGGAGAAAGGGATCAGGCCTTCAACAGCCATGTAGGTGTCCTGCAGATCATGAGCTCGGTAACTGCACATTTCCACGTAATAGAGACCTGCATGTGGGCTAGGGCTCAAGACATTCCCCAAAACTTGTGTGGTGTATTCAGTGACTTATGCACTGGGCCGTTGTGAGTTTCCCTATACTAGAACCCTGTAGGGGTGTTGGATACTCTGACCTCCATGAAATGTGTTCATTGAGTCATGTGTTCCATACTGCATTATTATTTCACTTATCTCTTAATATAGCACTCACAATGCAAGATGGCAGCTTCTGAATGCTTTGCAAAAAAGGAGGTGGAGAGGCGTGCCTACACTAGGCTTTGAACCAGCCCTTGACAAGCACAGACATTGACTGTTTTGCAAGGTCTCCAGTCGCTTTCAGTATTTCCCAGAATCCACTTGTGAAGCAGAAGCAGAGATGGTCCATTCTCGAGAACCACTTGGCCCTCCTGGTTAGCTATGATGTCTTCCATGGTGAGGTTCTGTGGTGTTTCTTTTTGTGATCTTGTTGAGAATGATCATGTTCATGCAAATCCTGATGTCATTGCTTTGACTTATTGATAAGGATGAAAGGGAAACGCTTGGTCCCTCAACCTGCCAGATGACGTCATCCTCCTCCAGTTTTTTGGATCTTTTCATCCAAATATGGAGCACAACTCAAAACAAACAACGTTTCAATGAGTGGATGCCAAAATGAACGAGATCCGGCTTCCCTTGGGGTGTTTAGGAATAGTGCCGGCTTTTGGGCGGTGCGAGCTGTGCCACCGCACCGGGTGCCAAGGTCAGGGGGGTGCCATTTGTGCTCCGAAATCGGCACCAGTCACATTTCAGAGAAGCCTGCACTGTTGAACACAGTTTTACCTCTTTCTTTTCCACAATGTTTATTTTGTATTTGTATTTTTATATATTTTTATTTGCATTTGCATTTTGTGTCAAACAAAAAGAAGAATGTCACGTTTGGTTACAGTTGTGCAGAAATGTACATATCGAATCCACATCGCATAAGCTCCTCTTTTCCACAATGTTAATCTTTGCAGAAAAAGAAGAGAGATAACAGTGTTAAACATAACACGAGGCCTGCTTATGTCCACCCAAGCACAGTGTTGCCACCACCTGAGGATGCAAACTAGCTTGTTTGGGTCCCACGGCCGTCAATCTGGTAGTGCGCTAAAGCGCTACCAATGACGGCCCTTCAAAAATGATTGCCGCACGGCAGTAAAAGTTGTACTTAGTCAGGTACTGTGGAGTTAGAGAGTTGAGCAGTCAGGAGTGTCAAGGCAAGGGCTTGTTGGCCCATCCTGCAGCCTGTTTCTACTGTGTGTGAGATCCCTAGCACAGCACATTTTGTAGGGTAAGCTTAGTAGTCGAAGTGTCCACTTCTCCTGCTTTTCTGCTCTCAGCTGTCCCCCTTTCATCTTCTTACTCTTTCTCCCTCTCTTCCTGTCTCTCTCTTGCTACTCCTCACTTGCTGAAAACTGTGACTTCAATAAACGTCTCTTACCCTCTGTTCCTTTATTTGTTACCCTGTGAAATGTATCCAAAAAGGAAAGAAACACTTTTGCTTATTGTTTTTGCAGACTGTTTACTCTTGCGACACCGGGTGAAACGCCCTCATGTATGCTTAATCACTGTAATATCACAGGCTCTGCATTCTAGACACCTTGCACATGAACATTAAAAGTTTGTAACAACTGTTCTCGACCTGCTCGCAACAATATGACTGCATTGTCAGAATCCTGGCCCGGCCTTTGGAGAACGTACGTTTTTAGGTTACGCCTGGCGTCCGCTGCGCAGCAGCGTTCGCGCAGGCGAAATCTTATGTTAGAACAGTATGTGGCTTTGTCCCGCCTCTCTCTTCCATTGGCTAGCGCCATAAATGGAGGCCAGCCATTGGAAGAGAGATCTGTCCGTCATTGTCCGAGGCGATTTGTGGGCGTTCCGGCGGTATCGCAGCGAGACTGGATGGGGTTTGACTCTTGTATTGACTTTCTTTGGAGGCATTTGGCTTGGAGCTGCTGCTGTCCAGGTCGATGTTATCTTAGTGGACGAAGTGGGCAGGATCTAAGGGGCATGGCCTACCCAACCTTATTTCATTATGTTCCTCGACCTCTACTTTTTTAGGTTTCGCATGGCGTGTGTTCCCCCCTCCTTGCTAATGTGCGTTTGCTCCTCACCTCCCCCCCCGGTTGCTTCTGTGTGCGAGCTCCTCACCCCTCCCCCTGGTTGCTTGTGTGCGTAAGCTCCTCACCCCCTCCCCCCACTGTATTTGGGTGCTAATCTGGTACAAATACGGAGTGTCTTTTGCAGACTCTGCTGTTTATGTGGTAAAATGGCAGCATAATACTGGCGCAGTGTTCCGCTGAATGTCCTATCTTGCTGCAATATTTTGCCACATGTCACATAATTTTGTCCTCTATTCGTGGATGATACCTTTATATATGCATACATTCTCTGACATGTAATGAAACAGGAGGAGCTTTACTGTATTGATTAGTTGCAGGACATAAAACCTTAGCCGGTCTATGGCTGAAAAAAAACAGGCACTCTTTTAGCTATCGTGTGCCTCAGCCGTCCGACACTATCTCGTGTCCCTTTAGAGATATGATAGGACGAAAAAAAACCAAATGTGTTTTACTTGTATACCAAACCATTTTTTTTTGCACGTCAAGTAGGTTTTTAAAGCATCTCGCCTCTTTGTCAAGTTGATATTTTATAGCATTTGAGAGCCCTGGTTTATAAAATATGTTAACTCCTCACCAAATTAACATTTTGTTGCTTTTTGCTCAAAAAATATTACAGATCCTAATTGGCACATTTTATATATATTTACGGGTTCAAAATGTACCGTTTTCATGAAAGTATTATCTCCTTTTGAGGAAATACTAATGACATTTGACCTGTTTGTAAAAAATGCTTAAAATGTGATTTTTTTTGTTGTTGCTAAGGGCCCCTTTTTCTGTAGAGACTTGATTGCCGACTAAGGTGGAAATTGTGTGTCAAGGATGACCCAGATTAGTTGAGGGAAATCTGTGAAAATAAGCTACTGGTCTCCAGTGGCAAAGCCGGAGATGTAGCCATTAGGGCACATATCCTCCTTTGTCTAAAGCTTTTAGCAACATAATCAAGATGCATTATTTGTAATGTCTCCTGTTAGTGCAGAACCTAAACACTGCAGCCCTCTCTTCTGACATTTCTGCCCCTCATTAATCGATCTAAATCAGTCAAGTCGCCAACGCAAGCAGCGCCTTGCGAACTATGTATTGTCACAGTTATTATGGGTTTTGCATACAAACAAGTTACACTGCCTATTTATCTCTGCAAATATTCTTTTGCTGCGGTGCTCCATCTAAATTAGAAAGAAGGGACAGCAGTGCCAAAATCTTGGTACCTTTAACTCTGCTCATATCTTCCCCTGCTCCTTAAAGCAAACTCCCAGGATAACAAGCAATGCAATAGGTCTCACATTAGGAAAGTTTGAGCTATTGGTATTGTAAATGACACATTTTTTATTTATGTGTTGGTTTTGAAAATAGGGAAATTAATAGCTTTGTCATTTACTATGCCAATAGTTATAACTTTCGCAAATTTGACACCTACAGCCTTTGTAATGCAATATGTGTTGTATTTACGTGACTTAGATGTATTGATATTACAATTAACAATTGCTTTTGTTTTTTTAAATAATTAATACTTAAATAAAAGTTATTGTAATTTATAATGGCAATAGCTTAAACTTTTGTAAATAACTTTTGTGAAGATTATGTTCAATGTATTTTATTGTGACGAAAATCCAAGAACAGAAGTGAAATATTAACATTTTTTTGTGACATTTGTAATAAAGCTTGAAACATTGGGAGAACATATTTGAACCAGTTGTTGGATGGTTGCACAGATTGATGCTGTGGTGGCGCTGAGTGATTCTGTGGTAATGCATAGTGAGGTTGTGGTGCCCCTGAGTGATGCTGTGGTGGTGCTGAGTGATGCTGTGGTGATGCGATAGACACACAAATAAAAAAGTTGTCATTTACAATGCCAATAGCTCTAACTTCGGCAAAGGCGAAACCGTTGCATTGTAAAACCTTGTTAAACTTTGTGATAATCGTGAGGCTCTCCGGTTATATACTGGTACACTTGTTTTGCGTTTCCTATTACTCGACAGGCACAGCTTTGATTCATGTTCTCGCCATCCACTGCCATTCGTCACCTTTGTATCCGAGAGGAGCGTTCTATGCAGTTCGGGGCGTAGGTTAAAACATTAACTTAAATCCTTTCTTTCGCATGGTGTACCATTTGACGAGTCAGTATTTGAGTGCTTATCTCGGCTACAGCATCCAACATATCAAACAACAATGAACATATGGCTAAAACAAGGCAGACTTAATGGTTGTGCTAATACTTGTTAGTAGTATCAGATAAATACCTATTTCATTATGAATAATCAAAATTTAAAAAAATTCGATTCTGAAAATATGAGACTGAATTACCCATTATTAAGTCTTTGGAATGGTTAGGGGACACTTCGACCACTAATCTTATCTTAATAAACTTGCTGCCGTGACTAAGCCACTCGGAAGACAACTAACCATTCCATTTCTGCTCTGCCACTGTCAGCTGCCTCCTCTTTCTTCCTCTTACTTTTTTCCATCTCTTTCTGTCTCTGTCTCTCACTGCTCCTCACTTTCCGAAAACCATGACTTCAATAAAAGTCTCTTACCCTCTGTTTTCTCTACTTTCCTTAATGTGTTCACTTGTAAAATGGATCCAAAAAAGAAAGAAACTCTTTTGCTGAAAAAGTATTTTTCTGACTTTTTTCTGTTCCAAAGTGCAGCCTCGGGACAAGGATAAAAAAGGTTCAAATATGGAAAATAAATAACTAACTAAATAAAGCATGACAGAGCAGTCACAAAGTGGCCAGATTGTTTTTATTCACCCTCAAACACACTAGCGCCACTTTACTTGCCAGTGTAGCGCTACTTTCGTTTTCTAATCTTTCTTTGAACAGTATTGTTTTCCCCGGGTGGGGAAGTGCACCAATCCTGGAGGTATCGCAATACCTGCTTGATGACTGGAGTGATAAACGTTTAATGTGATCCTTATCAGTAGTTGTCCTTTGTGTTCAGGGATGTGGTCTTTTTAAACCATACTTCTCACGTTTTGTAAGGATATACGCAATGGACATTAAAACGGGTGCCTTCTGGGCCCTGTAGTCATGTCCTTAACTTTTCAGGTAAAAACACTCATTGATTTCTAAATAATGAGTGTAAAAGTGTTAAGGTAACCATGTTGTTCTGCTTATGTTTCACATGCTTTACTTAATCTTGCATTCTCAATGAGGGTTTGCTTTTTCCAGGATGTTCCCCCCTTTTTTTTAGGCAGCATATAACTCTTGTCAAGTGCATAATTTGAATTGAGTCCTATCCAGGTGTTTGTGGCAGAGCACAATTGGGTTGTAGCTGAACGCAGTGCAAGTTTCTCTCACTAGGGCAGTATGGTGTCAAGTGAGGGAGAGGATGTGGTACTATGGTCAGGGCTGCCGAATTTGGAACAGGAGATCTAGGTTCAGCCTTCAAGAACAGTCCACCAGACCACTCTCCTGAGGTAGCACATGCCCATGCTATGCTCAGCTAGACCTTAGAACAGTGTTCTTCAATCTGTGGGGTGCGCCCCCCTGGGGGGGGGCGTGATGCCATCTCAGGGAGGGGGGGGGGCAACTACTCCATCCTAAACTCTTACTATCATTTCCCACATCACAAGTCCGTCGGGGGGACATGGAGGGGGTTCAGCTGTCACGGAGGGTTGGAGGGGAAATGGATGGGTCACGACGTGCCTATGCTTTTTTTTTTATTTCAAGGGAAAGTTTGCCTCCCTTCTGGAAAGAGTTAACCCTCCCAGGAATGGGTTAATTGTGAGAGCTGAAATGGTTCAGATGCAGTTGGAGGCAGGGAGTCTCCTCTGCTATGAAACCGAAAGCAAACACACAGACAGTTTACAGTGGACTGTCAGTTACTTTGTTTTCCGTTTCATGGCAGAAGAGACTCCCTGATTCCCACTGCAGCTGAAATGACTGTCCCCGTTTGTGGAGAGGCCCCAGAGTTTCACATGTGCTTATTGGTCTTGGGCGCCACCTGAAAGGATGAGGGGCCCTTGGCAAGTATCCTGCAGTTTTGAAAAACACCCAAACGATTTTAGTCCCAGAGAAAACTTAGCCCTCAGACCAGCAGACCAAAGCTCAGAACATAATTAACGTGAAATGGTGGGTGCATGAGTAAGTGAATGGATGGGTGGATGGTGGAGTGGATTAGTGAAAGGGTGAATGAAAGGGTGGATGGATTGATAAAGCGAGAAAGGATGGATGGGTGAGTGGGAGGATGGATGGATGAGAGAAAAGGTAAATAGATGCATGTATGGGTGGAATGGTGGATGATGTGCGAGTGAATGGGTGGATGGATGAGTGAAATGATGGATGGATTGATAATTGAAAAGGTGGATGGACAGATAAATGAAAGGGTGGATGTAAGGATTGATGGATGAGTGAGTGAAAGAGAGGGTAGATGGACAAAAGGATGGGTCGATGAGTGAAGGAGTGAAAGGGTGAATGGATGAGAGGAAGGATGGATGAGAGAGGATGGATGAGTGATAGGGTCAATAGATGGATTCATGAGTGGATGAGTGGATGGGTGGGTGGGTGTATGGAAGGCTTGATGGGTGGCTGAGAGAAAGGGGGATGGAGAGAGAAAGGGAGAATGGATGGATGACTAAAAGGGTGAATGAATGGACGAGTGTACGGATGGATAGTGTCAAAGGGTGGATGTAGGGATGGATGAGTGAAATGATGGATTGAAGGATATATGATGGATAGGTTTTCAAATGGTTGAATATGTGTGGCCATGGATGGGCACACATGTGGAAGGACATGGTGAAATGAATGAATGGTGAAAGACTGAATGATGGATGAAAGAATGATTACACCTTGTAGCCCCATTATCTTCAGAACATTGACTTTCACATTTATATGAGTCATTGTCTTTATATAATGTGTATGATTTAAAGCAATTCGACACCCTGACGTACATACTTGGGATGAGTAGCTCTATAAAAGAAACCAAATACACATGAGGGATGGTCTATACGAAGATGAGGGGCACCATTGGAGGGTGGTAGCAAGCCTGACTGGCCACACCGGGTATCAGGCGTTTCCCAGGGAGGCTGGAAAGGTGGGGGCGGGTTTGTTACTGGGGGCTGACACTGCAAAGTCCCTTGTATATCCAGCATTTTTTAGGCAACAATAAACAAGGCATCGCTTATATTCAGGTGTGTTTCACCAGGGTCAGGTGACTAATGTACCTGCTGGAAGATTGAGTTTTGAGCTGTGTAATAAGCCTTTGTCATTTAACCACACCCACTCACAAACCTGCAGTTAACTAAACACACTTATTGTGTTGGACATTATTTGCCGGATATGGCCCAGGATATGAGGGTGGTGGTCCATTATGTGGTGAATGAGATTCCAGAAATTTGTCAGGTGGTGGGGGGGGGGCGACATGTAAAAAATATCAGTTGGGGGGCTCAACCTACAAAAATTTGAAGACCTCTGCCGTAGAAGCTCTGGTGTCTTAGCACATTAAAGGCCTGTGCATCACAATCCATACTGAAGTTTACCTCCAGTCTTGAGGGCAAACCTACGAAGAAGATATATAGAGCAGCAGTGACTCTGTCACTGAGGTCACAGGACCCCTGCGGCCTTTCTGCCTCACCCATTGGTGCCTCCATTGGCCTTGTTTCAGCAGGAGTAGTGAAACTCTCCAGGGATCGGGAATGCCGGATTTGCACATACACTACACTAAGGGGCATATTCACAAGAAAATGGCAAAGTTAGATAATTTTAATATTTACATAAAAAAGATATGTATATTGTTTTAGGCTATCAAATAAAAGTTACATTTGACTGATGGTGTCATAATATCTGTTTCCTATCTAGTCCTTATTTCATTTACATGATATTTGAGAATTCATTTTATCCTGTATATATTTAATATGTGGTTGAGAAACCATACAACTCAACACAAAAAATGCTTGGTGGAGGAGGGGGTGTGGGTGGGCGGAGTCAACAAGATTGTCGCACAGGGCGCCACAACCCCTACAGCCAACCCTGTTTAGTAATCTGACAGCTCCCAAGAGTCACAGGCTCTGGCTCTAAAAAACCTTTCAACACTGTTTTTTTTAAAATTTGTTTTTATTAAATTACACATCATAATAAGTCGGACATCATACAGTGATATATGGACATATACATGCATGACATAATTCACCTATGCACCAATAAGGTAAGATATCATGTATTACCAATATCAAACATCCATGGCAGTCCCTGCATGACATCACTTGGTGTTCTAAGTTCATTAATATGCGTCCCCAACGGCAAGCCATTGAAAAAAATTGGCAACAGTTTAATCTAAGTTACAAGTCCAGCCAAACATATTATGGTCAAACAAATCTACCAGGATCTAATTAAATTATAGCATTCTTAACAAAAAACTTTTCTCCCAAACTCCTACCCACCCCGCATGCTCGGCCGTGAACACCCGTCAGTAATATCTGTACATTTTCTGCGTTCGCATTGGTATGCAACTTGGCTCCAATAACTGACACAAGCATCCGGCATAGTCCCGCCTGTCTACCCAATATAGTCCATAAAGATCGCGAGAAGCCCACGGGCCCCGCAGCCGTTGAGCAAGCCCCCATGGGCTAGTACAAGTCCGGCTCAGTAAGACAAAATGTCTATTGCAGCGGATTCCTCTATCATTACGTACCAGCCCAATTAAATCGGTGTTTTCTGTAGGCCTCTATATTCCTCTTGTTGCAGCTCAGCCCAATCCGCCCTACCTCACCTCAGCATTTCCGTTTGCCAGTCCTGCAGGGACGGGGCTCTAGTAGCCTTCCATCTTGTAGTTATGGCTCTCTTGGCCAGCAGGAGCGCAAGATTGGCAAAACGGCAGGCAGAGCCAGCCTTCTTATCACGGGGCCCAAGTCCAAGCATGCAGTAGTCCAACGTGTCGTTCTGGCGCACCGGGTCTATATCCGCCAATATTTTACAGATCGCCGCCCAGTAGTGTCTCAGCCTAGGGCAGTCCCACATCATATGTACCAACCCCGCATCGGGGGTGCAGCAGCGTGGGCAGGCATCGTCCGCTCAATGAAACATAGCGCTCAGCCTGTGAGGGGTTAAATAAGCTCTGTGTAATATCATCAATTGAATACATTTAAATTTAGGATTCCGAGAGACCTTCTTGGGGAACCCCAATATAGTTTCCCATTCCTCGTCTGTAAAGGCACGGCCTACATCTCCCTCCCACTTGTCGCGTAGCGGCCGTAACGAGATCACCTTCTCAGTTCGAATTCCATGGGAGAGCCATTTCATCAGTCGTGCCCCATTTCCCATTAGGTATTGCATGGTAAGTAATGCATTTGTGGCCGTTTCAGTGCCCTCGGGTGACCATGTAGTGCGTATGTATCTGGATAGATGTGGGTGTAATAGAAACTGCGTGTCGGGGGAACCTTCCAACACTGTAATAGGAAAGTTTAAAGAACATGAATGAGCAATACACAGGTGTTAGACGGGACCTGGAGGGTCGGCCGAGGACAAGGGGAGAGGTCTCCGGGGAGAGCCGTCTCCAGCGATCGTACAGACCAGTAACTTCCCCCCCACAGATGGACACCACACAAGGATAAAGTTTAACGTTCTTTATAAGCAATCTTGAAGTACGGTAGAATGGTACAAGGAGGACAGGACTCAGGGGTCCCCTCGATTCTAGTCTCTTGGTTGGGGAAGGAGGGTAGCGGGACAGTCTTGTTACCAATCTGGTAGTTACGCTGAGATGATGGGTAGCTCACAATCCTCAAGCTTGGTGTTCTAGGAGGACGGGCCGCGGCAGCGCCAGCAGGTCCCGAGAAGATTGTAGGTGGCAACGGTCCGCGGCAGCGCCAGCAGGTCCCGTCGAAGATGGTAGTTACAACGGGCCGCAGCAGCGCCAGCAGGTCCCGATGAGGATGAAGGTTGCAGAGGGCCGCGGCAGCGCCAGCGGCAGGACGACAGTTCACAAGGCAGGGCTGCGGCCGCGCCAGCAGTCCGTCAAGGATGAGTTCTTCACGGTGTCTCTCGACTCCAGGATACAACTCCCTTCCTGCTCTGGAGCTGCCCC
Source organism: Lissotriton vulgaris (assembly GCF_964263255.1). NCBI lineage: Eukaryota > Metazoa > Chordata > Amphibia > Caudata > Salamandridae > Lissotriton > Lissotriton vulgaris. The sequence goes on from NW_028249907.1 coordinate 439,761, forward strand.
AGTTATAGGTCTGGCGCCCTTTGATGTCCGGACCCTCGCACTTGGAGGTCGGGAGGTCCGGGATGAGGGAGTCCAGACACCCAGCAGGGGGGTGGATCCAGCGCCCGGGGAGGCTGGGGGCGATCGGCACCTGGCGGGGGAGAGCCATCGACACTTCTTTCTCCCATTAACCTGCCAAGTGGTCCGTTCACCTCCTGGGTGGATGGTGGTGCCGGGATGTCGGGGCCTGGCCAGGCCCAGGGTTAGGGTCGAGCTGAGGCCACGCGGCCTCGTGGTGCAGTGTCCAAGATGGCGGCCGGGCCGGGCAATGGAGCTGGCGGTGGCCCGGGCCAATGATACAGATATGTCCGGGAGCAGAAGTCCCGTAGGGGACGGTGTGCGGGTTGCTTCTGTGGGTAGCACCTGGAGGGCCGGCGTCCGGGCTCTGTCATGCGGGGAGGGAGCGAGCCCTTCAGGTGGCCTGTCCAACATGCGTCCCCCCCAGCTGAAGGCGGGGAGAGTCACCCATCCTCTTGGGGACTCTCCTCGTCGAGGCGGAAAAAGCGTGACAGGCCATCCGCGTTGGCGTGATCCTGGCCAGGTCGGTGCTCCACAGTGAAGTCCATCCCCTGCAGGGAGATGGACCAGCGCAATAGTTTGGGATTTTCCCCCGCATCTGCATTAGCCATTGCAGGGGGCGATGATCTGTTTGTACCCGAAAGTGGGTACCGAAGAGGTAGGGCCGGAGCTTCTTGAGGGCCCACACTACTGCGAAGGCCTCCCTCTCGATGGTGCTCCCGCGCTGTTCTCGGGCCAGTAGGCGTCTGCTGATGAAGGCCACTGGTTGGTCCACTCCATCGGGGTTCAGCTGGGAGAGGACGGCCCCGATGCCATGGTCGGAGGCATCAGTCTGGACGATGAATTCCCGGCTGTAGTTGGGAGCCTGGAGCACAGGGGCGGTGCACATGGCGGCCTTCAGTTTCTCGAAGGCCGCTTGACAGTCTGGAGTCCAGTTGACCATGTTGGGGTGTCTCTTGGATGTGAGCTCTGTGAGGGGCCCCACAATACTGCCATAGTCCTTCACAAACCGCCGGTAGTATCCGGTGAGCCCCAAGAAGGCTCGGACCTCGGTTTGCGTTACGGGAGGCTGCCAGGACTGGATGGCAGCGATCTTGAGCTGAAGGGGGGCCACCAGACCGCTTCCCACTTGGTGTCCGAGGTAGGTCACGGACCCTTGGCCAATTTGGCACTTGCTGGCCTTGATTGTGAGGCCGGCCTGTTGGAGGGCCTGCAGGACCTCTCGGAGGTGGCGGAGGGGGTCTGACCAGTGGCGGCTGTACACAGCAATATCGTCTAGGTAGGCGGCGCTGAACTCTTCGAGGCCCGCCAATACCTGGTTCACAAGTCGTTGAAAAGTGGCTGGAGCGTTTTTCATGCCGAATGGCATCACTTTGAAATGGTAGTGGCCATCCGGGGTGGAGAAAGCGGATCGTTCTTGGGCCCTGGGGGTGAGGCCGATCTGCCAGTAGCCCGCTGTCAGGTCGAAGATGCTGAGGTAGCGGGCAGCCCCCATGCGGTCGATCAGTTCATCTGCTCGGGGAATGGGGTGAGCGTCGGTTCGGGTGACAGCGTTCAGACCCCGATAGTCGACGCAGAATCGGAGTTCAGGGGTGGTGCCTGGGGCAGCAGCTTTGGGGACCAGTACGACTGGGCTGGCCCAGGGGCTGTCTGAGGGCTCGATGACTCCGAGGGTGAGCATTTTTGACACTTCTTCTTGGATGCAGGCCCGTACCCGATCTGGTACGCGGTACGCCCGGTGTCTGATAGGGGGACTGTCCCCAGTGTCCACGTCGTGCAAGCACCAGGGGGTGACTCCTGGGGTGAGGGAAAATAGGGTCGCAAATTGCAGCAGGAGGCCCCGACAGTCTTGGCGCTGCTCCGGGGTTAGGGCATCTGAGAGTCGGACCCCGTCTACTGAACCATCTTTTTCCCGGGTCCTCAGTAGGTCAGGGAGGGGCTCGGAGTCTTCTTCCGCTCCACTGTCTGTAGCCATCAGTAGGCTGAGCTCCGAGCGCACGAAGTGGGGTTTGAGTCTGTTGGCGTGGAGGACCCGGAGGGGGTTCCGGGGAGATTCCATGTCGATGAGATAGGTGACGGGGCTCTTGCGCTCGACTACCTTGAAGGGCCCTGTCCACTTGTCCTGCAAGGCACAAGGTTCGGTTGGGGACATCACCCATACTTGCTGGCCAGGTTCGAACTCTATGGAGGAGGCATTCTGATCGTACCATTTCTTCATGTCCTCCTGACTGGCCTCAAGATTAGCTTTGGCTATCTCTCTGAATCGTCTGGCCTGATTGCGTAGGGTCAGGAGGTACTTGTAAACGTCTGGAGGGGTTTTCAGGGGGGCCATCTCCCAACCTTCTTTGACTAGGCTGAGGGGCCCTCGAACAGGGTGTCCGTACAAGAGTTCGAAGGGGCTGAAGCCGAGGGACTTCTGGGGGACTTCTCGGTAGGCGAAGAGGAGGCACGGAAGTAGCACATCCCACTGGCGGCGTAGGGGCTCTTCCAACCCCATAATCATTCCCTTGAGGGTGCGGTTGAACCGCTCAACCAGTCCGTTTCCTTGAGGGTGATAGGGGGTTGTGAATCGGTAGGTGACCCCGCACTGCTGCCAGAGGGATTTCATATATTTTGAAATAAAGTTCGTGCCCCTGTCGCTGACGACTTCCCGGGGGAAGCCCACCCGGGAGAAGATCCCCATTAAGGCTCGGCCGACCACCGGTGCTATTACAGTTCGAAGGGGAACAGCCTCGGGATAGCGGGTGGCGTGGTCCACCAGTACCAGGATGAATCGATGCCCTTGTGCTGTTCGGGGGTCCAGGGGCCCCACAATGTCTATTCCCACCTTTTCGAACGGGGTGGTAACGACCGGGAATGGTTGCAGGGGTGCCTTGAGTTTGCGGCCGCTCTTCCCGCTGGCCTGGCAAGTGGGGCAGGACCGGCAGTGGTTGAGGACGTCATTTCTCATTTTTGGCCAGTAAAAGTGGGTCACTAGGCGGTTGTAGGTTTTGTCCTGTCCCAAGTGTCCAGCCAGGGGGACATCGTGGGCCAAATTCAACAGGAAGTCTCTAAAGCGGAGGGGCACCACCAACACTCGACTGACCCCCAACTCCGCGATTCTTTGTTCGCTATACAATAGGTCATTGTCCCAATAGATCCAGTGGGCCCCGGCGGTATTTCCCGCGCTCTGGGCGAGGGCTTGCTGTCGCAGTCCCTCGAGGGAGGGACAGGTCTTTTGCTCTTGACGGAATTGTTCCTGGGTGGGTCCCCCTTCTTGACGCCACTGAGCCAGGTCTGGGAGGTCCGGGGGCTGAGCGAGCCTTTCTTGGGTTAGTTCCGGGGGGTCGGTATGGTCGGCGTCCCCCCACTGGAGTGATCGGGGGAGGAGGTGCTGGCCATTCGGGTTCTTCAGGTCGGGGGATGGCGCGGGCGGCCATGGACCGGGTGGTTACGCACGCCCAGTCCGGGAGGCCCAACATCCCCAGGTGCTCTCTTCTTTCCACGGCGGCCCACGGGGAACTCTCGAGATCGTTCCCCAGGAGACAATCCACGGGGGCATCATCGCGGACCGTCACCTTCAACATGCCGGATACTCTTCCCCATTCGAATGGGACGCAGGCCATCCGACACAGGCTTTCAGAATTGTCGGCTGAACGGACGGGGCAGAGAATGTTCGGCAGGATTTGTTCCGGGGTCACCAGGTGACAGCGGACGGCCGTCACACTGGCCCCCGTGTCACGTAGGGCTTTAGCCTTGCGCCCATTTATGTTCACCCACTGACTGTATTTTCTGGTGTTGGCGGGTAGGGGAGCCCGCGGGATCATGTCTCTTCCCCCTAGGCACGCCAGGACCATGGCGGCCGGTTCCCACTCTGGTTGTTCCTGTTCGTATTCTTCATGTTCTTCGGAGACTTGCTCTTCTCCTAGGGCGGCGGCAGCTATCTGGCAGGGCCCTGGAGTCTGGTTCTTTGGGCAGTTCGGATCATTAGCGTAGTGGCCGACTCGCTGGCATCGGTGACAAGTGACACTGGCTCGGAACCCCGGGCGCATCGGGGGGTTGCCCCGGCCGGCCGGGGGTGGGGTGCTGGTAGCGGGAGCGGCCGGGACGGCGTCTTTCCCCCAGCTCTGGCCTCCTCCTCCTCCTCGGGGACGGTGATGGCCTTGGCTGTTCCTGTTCTGTTCGTTCGGCCCACCCCGGCCCACTCGGGTGCTCTCCCATCGGTCAGCCTCGGCGGCGAGCTGCCGTGGATCAGTCAATTTACTGTCGAGGAGGTGCTGCCTGAGCTCGACGAAGCAGTTGTTGGAGAGGTGCTCCCACACGATGAGGTTATAAAGTTGCTCGTAGGTCGTTACGCGGCTCCCCTTGATCCATCCCTCGAAGGCGCGGCTGAAATAGTTCACATATTCCACCCGGGATTCGGGTGCAGTCGCGGAAACTCTGGCGGTACATTTCGGGTGTAAGCCCATATCGAGTGAAGAGGGCGGCCTTCATGTGGTCATAGGACGTCATTTGATGGTCCGGGAGCTGTAACAGGGCATCGCGGCCTTCATTGACGAACCTCCCCCATAGCCCGGCTCCCCAGTCACTTCGATCAATCCGGTGGGAGGTCATGGCGATCTCGTAGGCCTTGAACCACTGTTGTATGTCGTCGTTTCGGAAATACTCTCGGACGACATCTTTGGGGATGTGGACCTTTGGTTCTGTAGCTCCTGGGGTGCGCGGTTGCTCGGGCACCCCCAGGTCTTTGTTTTGCTTCCGTAGTTCTATCTCTGCCAGTTTGCGCTCGTGTTCGTATGCCAGTCTCTTTTCTTCGAGTTCTCTTTGTCTTTGCTTTTCTATCCGCTCTTCTCGGAGCCGTAGGTGTTCTAAGTTCAGTTTTTGTTCCGCTAGTTTTAGCTCACCGTCCATCTTGAGCCGTACCATCTCTAATTCGTGTAGTCTGTTTCTTTCTCTTTCTTGGATCTCTTCCTGTGAGAGACCCGTTCTCCGTTCTTCGGGAGAAGAGGTGTTGATCTCTGATGCTGCAATGTTTTGGTCCGGGGGTCTGACGGCCCCGGTTTCCGCCCAAGACTCGATGGCGTGCTTGAAATCGTCTTTCGTGCTCAGACCGGTGGTAGCAATGCCTAGTTCGATGCAAAATTGTTTTAACTCACGATGGCTGTACTCTTCCAATTTCTCCATCTGGAATTTTTCTGTGCTCTCTTTGGTTGTCATTGTGGTTTAGTCGTGGGGTGAGTCACTCTCTGTACGTACGCGTTGATTCGGATCGCGCCGCTGGCCACCAATGTTAGACGGGACCTGGAGGGTCGGCCGAGGACAAGGGGAGAGGTCTCCGGGGAGAGCCGTCTCCAGCGATCGTACAGACCAGTAACTTCCCCCCCACAGATGGACACCACACAAGGATAAAGTTTAACGTTCTTTATAAGCAATCTTGAAGTACGGTAGAATGGCACAAGGAGGACAGGACTCAGGGGTCCCCTCGATTCTAGTCTCTTGGTTGGGGAAGGAGGGTAGTGGGACAGTCTTGTTACCAATCTGGTAGTTACGCTGAGATGATGGGTAGCTCACAATCCTCGAGCTTGGTGTTCTAGGAGGACGGGCCGCGGCAGCGCCAGCAGGTCCTGAGAAGATCGTAGGTGGCAACGGTCCGCGGCAGCGCCAGCAGGTCCCGACGAAGATGGTAGTTACAACGGGCCGTGGCAGCGCCAGCAGGTCCCGACGAGGATGAAGGTTGCAGAGGGCCGCGGCAGCGCCAGCGGCAGGACGACAATTCACAAGGCAGGGCTGCGGCAGTGCCAGCAGTCCGTCAAGGATGAGTTCTTCACGGTGTCTCTCGACTCCAGGATACAACTCCCTTCCTGCTCTGGAGCTGCCCCAGTTATAGGTCTGGTGCCCTTTGATGTCCGGACCCTCGCTCTTGGAGGTCGGGAGGTCCGGGATGAGGGAGTCCAGACACCCAGCAGGGGGGTGGAGCCAGCGCCCGGGGAGGCTGGGGGCGATCGGCACCTGGCGGGGGAGAGCCATCGACACTTCTTTCTCCCACTAACCTGCCAAGTGGTCCGTTCACCTCCTGGGTGGATGGTGGTGCCGGGATGTCGGGGCCTGGCCAGGCCCAGGGTTAGGGTCGAGCTGAGGCCACACGGCCTCGTGGTGCAGTGTCCAAGATGGCGGCCGGGCCGGGCAATGGAGCTGACGGTGGCCCGGGCCAATGATACAGATATGTCCGGGAGCAGGAGTCCCGTAGGGGACGGTGTGCGGGTTGCTTCTGTGGGTAGCACCTGGAGGGCCGGCGTCCGGGCTCTGTCATGCGGGGAGGGAGCGAGCCCTTCAGGTGGCCTGTCCAACAACAGGGCTTTGAACAGCACACAATAAGAAGTTGGTAGCCAAAGAAGGTGATGTAGAAGAGAAGCATAGTCAAACCTGTGAGCTGCAGTAACCAGGCAAGCAGCCAGACCTTGAACCACTTGTAGGCGTCACAGGGAATTCTTGCGGAGGGCAGATATAGTGAGTTGCTACATTTTAGCCAGGAGCTCTAACTTCTGACCTCTTGCCTGATGGCATGAAGTAGAAGAAGATTTGTTTTTGCAGCAGACATCAAAATGGCAAGACCAACAAGATCTGGGTGTTAAGTGAGAGGAAAAAGTAATCGTGAATTCCAGGTGCATTAACCCCTTCCTGTGATGGGAGACCACCAGGCACTGTACTATCTAAACCAGAGCTTTCCAAACTGTGTGTCCCGACACAGTACTGTGTCGCCTGCAAATGTAGGGTGTGTCGCGGGCACTTAGCACATAACTGCTGCTAATTAAGAGAGGCATTCCTAGACACTCTACTCTATGGGGGCCTGGTGATTCACAACACGCCTCATTAACAAGTAAATGGTCTTTTAAAGACCTGTGAAGTGCTCGGGTGCGGCTATGTGTGTGTGTGCCCGGGAAGCTGGGGTAAGGTGACTTAGGGTGACAGACAGAGGGAGACGGAGGTAGGAAGACAGAGGGAGGGAGGGAGACAGAGAGAGAGAGAGAGAGGGAGACTGACAGAGGGAGGAGGGAGACAGAGGGATGGAGACAGAGGGATGGAGACAGAGGGAGGGAGGGAGACGAATGGAGACAAACAAAGGGAGGGAGACATACAAGAGGGAGACAGACGGAGACAGAGGGAGGGAGACATCCAAGAGGGAGAAAGACGGAGACAGAGGGAGACAGAGAGAGGGAGATAGACAGTGAGTGATAGACAGTGAGTGAGACAGAGGGGGGAGGGAGAGAGAGAGAGGGAGATAGAGAGATGGGGGGAGACAGAGAGAGAGATGGAGGGAGACAGAGAGAGAGGGAGGGAGACAGAGAAAGAGGGAGGGAGACAGAGAAAGAGGGAGGGAGACAGAGAGAGAGGGAGGGAGACAGAGAGGGAGGGAGACAGAGAGAGACAGAGAGAGGGAGAGAGACAGATAGAGGCAGAGACAGGGACAGGGGCAGAGAGATAGAGGCAGAGACGGACAGGGGGACAGAGGGAGGGAGACAGGGACAGACAGAGACAGGGAGAGACAGACAGATTGAGGCAGGGACAGGGACAGTGAAAAACAGATAGAGGCTGAGGCAGAGAGACAGAGAGGGAAATGGAGGGCGACAGAGAGCGAGAGAGAGAGAGAGAGAGAGAGAGAGAGACAGAGAGAGAGAGCGAGAGAGAGAGAGAGGGAGACAGAGGGTGACAGGGAGACAGAGAGAGGGAGACACAGGGAGACAGAGAGACAGAGAGAGGGAGACAGAGAGAGGGAGACAGAGGAAGAGAGACAAGAGGGAAACAGACAAGAGGGAGACAGACAAGAGGGAGAGAGGCAAGAGGGAGAGAGACAAGAGGGAAGGAGACAGAGACAGAGGGAGACAGAGGGAGAGGGTGCCAGAGAGAGAGGGAGGGAGACAGAGAGAGAGGGAGACAGACAGAGGGAGACAGACAGAGGGAGACAGAGAGAGGGAGACAGAGGGAGGCAGACAAGAGGGAAAAAGACGAGAGGGAGACAGACGAGAGGGAAAGAGAGAGAGAGAGAGGGAGAGGGAGAGACAGAGAGGGAGGTAGACAGAGAGGGAGGGAGACAGAGAGAGGGAGACATAGGGAGACAGACAAGAGGGAGACAGATGAGAGGGAGACAGATGAGAGGGAGAGAGAGGGAGAGAGAGGGAGAAAGGGAGAGAGGGAGAGAGGGGGAGACAGAGAGAGAGAGGGAGAGAGACAGGGGGAGGGAGAGACAGGGAGGGAGGTAGACGGAGGGAGAGGGAGGGAGACAGAGAGAGGGAGGGAGACAGACAGAGACAGACAGAGACAGATAGAGGCAGAGACAGGGACAGGGGCAGCATAAAGAGCATTGAAAGAAAGCAAATCAGCCACAAAATCAACTAACTTAAGGAGCCTCAGTCACCCTCAAGATAGAATAGTAAGTACAAGAGCTGGGAGGAAAGAGTCCAACATAAAAGACCTCGTTAGACAATGGAGTGCTAGCAAAATGAGCACTGGTGGAAGACGTGGAAAGAAGGAAGAGGAATCAGTTTGCCCAATAGCAATGCTTAGTTTTCATAAGAATAAGTGCTGGTGCCCAAATTATTTTCAGAAGCCCACAGGCAACGCTACGGAATGTTCAGATTGTCGAATACGAAGGCTGTCTAGTCTTGATTCAACTCTGCCCTCTTTCATCCACCAACATACTTTTCATGTTCCTAATCTCACTTTTGCAGATTTTTTTTCAATGCGGCCCTATTAATTTTCAACAGGTGTCGCTACGAGTCGGGTTTGCATAGCAAATAGTGCTCACACATTCAAAACCTTTTTGAAGAGGTTGCCACCTGCGTACATGCATAGTTAGTTAGATTGTGAGTGGTATGCTCCACAAAACAACGACCTAATGATTTACTGGCTACTTCTCAAAATGTGGAAATCTTGGGACTTTCAGAATGTTGATATGGAGTGTTACCTAAGTGAGAATGGAGTCAGAACTCATATATTTACTCACCCGTTCACCTATATATTCTGCTTCCTGAGTTAAGCACCCACTTGAGATCTGTCTCCAACATGCATGTCCCTCATGTCCACCACCACCTCATCAGATTAGCCAAGAGATCCTCCTTCCAAGACCGCCTGGATAACAATGCACACGACAGCAAAGAGCTCTTCAGCATCGTAAAGGAACTCCCCAACCCCAGCGCCAACGGCAACGACATCCCGCCCTCACAAGAACTGTGCGACTCACTAGCCATCTACTTCCACCGCAAGATCGCTGACATCCACGACAGCTTCAACACCACAACCGCCCCGATTATGCCAGACTCCACCTCCCCGTGAACACCACCAGTGCCATCCGCCTGACTTCTTGGTCCAACGTAAACAACGACGAGATACGCAAGGTCATGAACTCCATCAATTCAGGATCTCCGTCAGACCCGTGCCCACACCACGTATTCAACAAAGCAGACGCAGCTTTCGCACCCCATCTACCGAAGGTCATCAACATCTCCTTCGAAACAGCAACATTCCTGGAAAGCTGGAAACATGCCGAAATCAACGCCCTCCTCAAGAAACCCACGGCGGACCCAAAGGACCTCAAGAACTTCCGGCCCATCTCCCTGCTCCCGTTCCCGGCAAAGGTCATTGAGAAAATCATCAACAGACAATTGGCCCGCCACCTGGAAGAAAACAACATCTTGGACCCGCCCCAGTCCGGATTCAGACAAAACCACAGCACCGAGACAGCCTTCATCGCATCCACAGACGACATCAGGCACCAACTAGACAACGGTGAAACATTAGCCCTCATCCTCCTGGACCTGTCGGCCGCCTTCGACACGGTCTGCCATCGCACTCTAAAGACACACCTCCTAGAAGCCGGAATCCAAGAGAAGGCCCTTGACTGGACCACGTCCTTCATCTCCGGCAGAACCCAGAGCGCCGCCTCCCACCCTTCCGATCCGAAGCCTCCGACATCATCTGCGGCGTCCCCCAGGGCTCATCCCTCAGCCCAACGCTGTTCAACATCTACATGTCCCCCCTCACACAAGTGGCCCGCCATCACGGCCTCAATATCATCTCCTACACCGACAAGAGACCCAGCTCATCCTCTCCCTCCCCAAGAACCCACAAAGCGCCAAAACCAACCTCCATGAGGGAATGAAGGCAGTCGCTGACTGGATGAGGAACAGCCTTCTGAAGCTAAACTCGGACAAAATGGAGGTACTCATCCTCAGACCCACCCCAACAGCCTGGGACGATTCCTGGTGGCCAACCACACTGGGAACAGCACCAACACCCACTAACCATGCACGCAACCTAGGATTCATCCTCGACTCCTCCCTCTCCATGTCTAAACAGGTCAACGCCATCTCCTCCTCCTGCTACAAAACCCTCCACATGCTCCGCAGGATCTACATGTGGATCCTGACCGAAACAAGAAGAACGGTGACACAGGCCCTTGTCAGCAGCAGACTGGGCTACGGCAACACACTCTACGGAGAAATCCCAGCCAAACACCTACGATGACTACAATGCATCCAAAAAGCCTACGCCCGACTGATCGTCAACGTCCCCCGTCGCAGCCACATCACCCCCACCTGAGAGACCTACACTGTCTCCCCGTCGACAAGAGGATCACCTTCAAGCTCCTCACCCATGCACACAAAGCACTCCACAACGCCGGACCAGCCTACCTGAACAGCAGACCCGGCTTCTATACCCCCACCCGCCAGCTCCTCTCCACCAGCTTCGCCCTCGCCGCGGTCCCCCGCATCCAACGAACGACCTCCGGTGGCAGATCCTTCTCCTACCTCACCGCCAAGACCTGGAACACCCTCCCTACCCACATACGGCAGACCCAAGACCTACTCGCCTTCAGAAGACTCCTCAAAACTTGGCAGCACCCACCTCCCCTCAGCACCTTGAGTCCCTTACGGGTAAGTAGCGCGCTCTACAAGTACTCTGATTGATTGATTGATTGTACTATAAGCGATTAAAACTTTCATTAGTTTGCCCTGCTAAATTAGTTCTTATGGGAATGGAAAATAGCACTTGCGAGATGGAAAGCTGGCTTTGCTACTATCATCCAGTGCCAATTCTGTGAGGAAGCAAAATGTTCAATATTGCCTAGTTTGTACCTGCCTTGTGATGGAGAAAGCTTGCACTGCTGCTGCCCTATCTATATTTGTCCTCTGAAGGAGGAAAGCTTGCACTATTTCTGCCCAAAGTGTACTTGTTCTGTGAAGAAGTGGTGTTTCCACTGTTGAAGGAATGTGTTTCCACTGGCCATGAAGGAAGAAAGGATGCACAAAATGCATGTGCAAAGGAAGTCCTATGAATAGAGACTTTCCATATTATTTGATGAGAGATACCTCTAATCCTGGAGAAGTTCTTATTCTCAAAGGGGCAATATTCAAGCACCAAAACTTGTTGACAGAAAAGAGAAGCAAGGTTTGCGGCTCTACCATTGTTTTTAATCTTGTGGCAGGGATGCCCCTGTAAAAAAATGTTTGCTTCACCACATTTGTAATATAGGTTTCAGAGTTTAACAAATCGGTAGCATAAATATTGACAAAGGGGATACAACCTTACCAAGATTAAGGAGTCCATAACTAGGAGACTGTACAACTAGTGAACAGCAGTACTCTTTGATGTTTACAGTGCTAGCTGTGAAAACCATCGATGAACCATGCAGCACTAGGTAGATGTGTTTCATCAGCCTATTTGAGTAAATTAATGTATGGAAATGCAGAGGTTGGGCTCCTGTGCTTAATTTGTAAAAACAATAAGTGCCAGGGTCCTCGTCAGGAGTTGTTTGCAGCTTTGACTACCCATTGCCCCTGCCTGCAGTGACAATGGCAGACCAACACAAATAGTAACCATCACAATCCTAGAAGTGTGTGTCCAGACAGTTCTAGTCCCCCAAAGCTTCAAGCATAACTTGGGCAGCAGGTAATAGTTCTTTTTAATATATGTTGCATTAGTAAATAACTGTTGCTGTGCTCATCTCTGCTCATCTTTACTCAATCAGACAAACAGCGTCAACATGTGGCAGAGTGTCATAAGTGCTGGTGCCTAGCACTGGAAACCACTGGCTCAAATTAAGTACTGTTTGGCTCCTTCTTCCAGGTATGTTAACCTTCATGTATTTATTTATTTATTTGAAAAGTTTTATATAGCGCTGGCTAGACCTGGGAGCACTTTACATGAGGTAGGATATTGTATGTTTAACTATGTTTACAGAGAGTGAACATCAGCCCTGTAACTCTTTTCACTCCCTCTGTAGAGTGTTAGCTACCTGTCTTGTGCCTGTTCTGTATGTGTGGGAGAATCATGTGAGGTTATTTCTGCTACTGCCACCTGCTGGTTACTTATTCTTTGTTTTGGAGAAAGCCATACTGCTACTTTCCATGTTGTATCTTTGTTATGTTATGTGTATTTTGTAAAGTGCACTATCATCCATGAGGGTATTGCTTGGCATAAAACTTCCAATTACACTAAAGACAAAACAATCATAATGCCAATGCTTTTTTAAATACATGACGTGAAAGCAAGAGTGAACTCTCACAAAATATGTGAGCAGAGTTTACTTTTGTTTTATGTGTGAAACAAGTGGATTTTGAAATGGACTAGATGACTTTGTGACATTTTAAAACATACCTGACAAGTGTGGCTTTGTCATGTATCTCACCATTGCTTAGTTCTGGCATTTTAACCAACATCCATTTGCATTCTGATATGTCATGGTGCACTTGACAGACTTGCAAAATTCAATATAATTTTTTCTCCTGACTTTCTGTCATTTTACATGAGGGTTAAACAGACCAGTGGGTGAGAGGGTAAAGATAGCCTTTCAAACACAAATGGGGACCTCTCACTAGTAATGAGTTTACATTAACACTCCTTAAGAAAGAAAACAGCAGTCTAAAAAGACATTTTCCCCAAACAATGCGAACAGTAGAGACACTGAAAAGAAAAACAATGTGCTGGTGCCCCTTTCTGGAGGGCCTGCCTTGGCCCTTTCCTTGAAGTGGTGTGACTCATTGGTTCTTTTTCATAACTGCTTTCTCAGTTTTCCATTGCTTTTCTATTTTGCTCTTCCTCCTTCTTTCCCTCTTTGCTGCCTCTCTATCTGTTTTTAGGTTTTGCCTGAACAGTGCATGCAGTGCCTTATTTATCATCACTTACCATTACTTACCATTGGTTATCTTGCACATCACTCTCGGTTCCTTGTTTCTTATTAGTTTGCAGCTTCCTGGGCTTCCTACATCATCCTGGGCTTCAAGTTTCTGTCCTCGCCATGAAGCATGGTTACAGTTTCCTTTCTGTGGTCAGGGTCTTTCCACTGGCTACAGGCCCTTGCAGGTACTTTTTTTTTTTAGCTTTGGACATGCACTCTTGAAGAGTGCATGTCTCTACAGTACAGGTCCATCCTTCCTCTTGCTTCGTGTAGCATCCCCACCCTCTCCTACCACCATCTATTGTTAGTGCTCCCTTTCACCCCCCCCCTGCTGTCCAATTTTGCTTCCCGCGCTTCCCTTGTGTTCGTATACAACTGCCCCTCCCACTGTCTGTTCTTGATGCTCCCTCCCTCGTCCTCCACACCTCCCGCATGTGACTTGTTAAAGATATACTTTTTTAACACCCCCTCTGGCCCTCCTGTCCGCCACAAAGATATATCAACTAAGGCTAATAGCTCTTGAAGAGTTATTTGGCTGTCATAAAGTCCTTTTAAAGATTGTTGCAACATGGATTAAAGTCATCAAAAAAAGCACTATGACCCGGTCAACGCTGGCCATAGCATAGTGCTTTGTTTTTATTTACTTTAAGTCATGCTGCATGTCCAAAAATATTTACTACTCCAGTAGATTTTGCATAGGAGAAAACAATTGGCTTTGCCAATGCTTGTTTCTGATTAAAGTCTGATGATTTTAAAGATGACCCAGTCCCAAAAACAGAACGCAAGTGGGGGCAACTTGGAACCACAGGCTCAGATTAGGCATTGCCAAAGAGCCAACGCTAAAGATGAAGTTGAAAAAAGTAATCAAAAGCTTTGAAAAAGAGCTCTAGTTTGACTTCAAGGCAGACATTGGAACAATTAAAGAAGAACTGATACGAAACTTATAAAAGGTGAACAGGGACATTTTTAACTTAAGAAACTGGGCAAATAGCTTTGAAAAAAGAGTAGATGAGAGAACACTTGATCACAAACAATTCAGAGCTCGTCTGGTAATGCTAGAAGAACAAAGGATTTCGCAGACCCAATAGTCTCACAAGTGAGACCTATTAGCGTTGCCAATGCTTGTTAGGTTTCAGCACAATACCTCTGTGATTGTGAGCAAACCAGTTTATTTTCGCATGCATGAAAAATAAAAAAAATATGTGGTTTGGCAAAAAAAGTGTATCACATAAAAAAGCAGTTGTGCCTATGTCCATGTCTGGGTGAAAATATATTTGGAAGCAGATAACATCTGTTGCCACAATAAACATCCATTTCAAAGGGAAATGAGCTTATTTGAAGTGTGTGTGGCATAGTGGAACATAGGAAAGGAAAAGAAAGAAAAGTAGCACGTCAATGGGGTTTGCAGCATTCTTCTGTGAACTTTATGGAAGAGAATCCACAACAGAAGACAGCAGGTGTGCTTAGCTCTATGGGGCAGCTATTCCACAGCTTTTGACTGAAGGCCAGATCAAGTTGCAAACACCTACAACGAAGAAGAATATATTGTGGATGATTCAGGGCCTTAAATGATCCCAAACTCGAGGAAAGAAATGCTTCTTTGTTGGATTTTATAGAATGCGCGCCCCACAGTTTCTACAGGTCCTGCTGAAATTCTTTAATAAGATATCCAAGACGCAGAAGGTTACCCTTTTTATGATAGAGGCTTCATCGCTCTCATTCTTAAACCAGAAATACCACCCACAGAATACGCATCATATAGACCCATATCATTTTTACAACAATTCTAACCGCTGGGCTACAGAGATTGATACAGATGCTCATTTGGCCAGGACAGGAAGGATTCACAGGTGGTAGAAGAGTTGGACAATACAAAGGAGGTCTGGCGCATCAACAGCAGGTGCACGCAGGACGGTATTTCGGTCCCTCATTCCCCTCCCATTTACCTTGGTATGGGGAAAACCAACTTTACTCCCAGTCTTGAATACCACTCATGTATAGCATGAAAGGAGGATGCATCACCCTGAAAACATGTTTACAGGAGGCTTTGTCAAGACCTTAGAACAAGTGAAGGAAGATTTTGGGCTAGGAGAGCTAGAGAAAAGCAGCTGTGCAGAATCTGATGGTTAAGGCGAGGGCCACAAAACACCTCATGGCAAATGAGAAGCTATTTACTAGCCAGACAGGCGAGCTCACACCACCAATAAGACTCATGCTAACTCATAGGGCATCAGAACTAAGAAGACAATTAGATCAAGAACAATGGTGGTAAGAGGTAATACCTTCTCACATGCTAGTGGGAAGGAAACTACCTACATACAAGATTATCTACAGATAAAACCCACCATGACACTCCAATAATGCTCTGTCAGGGTCTAAAAGTCAACGAATACTGATGGTTCAGATCAATCAAATCTCTGGTTGTCAAATCAATAAGCAAACTTGCTGTTCACCAGAGCTATTGTCTACCTAAATTCTGACCGCATTCTATTCCCCTGGGCGGGGGAGGGGGGTCCTCAAACATCTTAATTTGTCGAGGGGTAACATTTTTAACTCTGACTGACTCACTTTTAAAAAAGCGGACATTGAACCTGTGAATATGGTTACTAACAAATTGGAACATTTTGAATATACCCAGTTATAATGATGCACTTTATTGTAAAACCGTTTTAACTTATATTTTAATAATTTTTAGTGTCATGCTTTATGGTTGTAAAAAAACAAATAAAGAATTGTATCTATTCCCCTGTGTAAATAATTGTACACATTATCACCTTGTATATAGACGCTGCACCATTTTCACTGAGCACTCAATGTCACCTTATCACATATCACTTGATCAGTATTCCTTGTATTGATTATTCCTGATTATTGATGATTGATTATTATTGGTTATTATTGATTATTGATGATTCGTCAGTATTCCTTGTATTCCTCCGATTTCCTACATATAGTGAATTGATGCGTTTCATTGATATAAAAAAACAGCCTTTTGCAAGCAGTTATTAGTAGGTGTTTTGCTTTAATCTGTGTCACTACGTCACCTGGTTTGTGTTCCAACGCTTTTTCAATCTGTTTTATGAATTAACCCATGTAAATGCTATACTCATTATACCTATTCAATAGGTATCGAGCTACTCTTTTTGTTCTTTTCCAAACAATTGGGATCTCCCTGACAGAACCATTGTAGGACCACTAGTAGCATTTAATTTACATGCCCAGACCGCATGTAGTGCAAATAAATTATTGATTATTTACTCGGACTAAGCTGATGTATACAGAATAAAGAATGCCCTTTGTTGTCTGTACGTACAGAGGGTCCTTGTACAATGCCCCACCTTGCGCCAATGGAGAATGCTACTTTAATGTCTTTGGTAAAGGCTGGCAGTGCTTGGTGACTGGCGCCTTGTTAGTGGTGTTTTTCTCACGGTCCAGCGGCTGGCTGTCAGGCTAGGCTCAAGGGTGCTGACCCACCACCTGGTCAGATGGTGAGGGTAAATGAAGATCAGTACTGTTATAACCATTAGGTCCACTGTTGGATGCATGGTACTACAGTTCAAGAAAATAAAATGTTCTCGGGAGGGCACATCCCCATGTGCAGTAGTGAAGACCGAGCAACCGAAGAAACACTGCATATTTGGAAACATTGCTCTGAATGTGGCCTGCACCCAAATGGTGTAGGGAAATAGCTAGAGCTAGGGGAGACATGAATGGACAACTTAATGTAGTCTTGTAGGTACCACTATGCTTAAAAGGGACTTTAGAAGCAAAAAATAGCTCCACGAGGAACAAATTGATTTACGGTGTAACCTAAAGAAGATCCTTACTCTCATTCCCCTCAGACAGCGGTGCTTTCTAACATAGGGCCTCATTAGGATTGCGGTTAATCCGCATCCTCCGGGCCGGCGGAAGCCACCTCCGGCCTGGAGAATGCGGATTAACCGCTGCGGACAGAAAAAAGACCCCCGCCAGATTAGGATGGCTGGGGGATCTTTTTTCCATCCGCCGCTTTTCCGCCGTGGTCGCCTTCCGACCGCGGCGGAAAAGCTCTAACATGGCTGGCGGTGTCTATCAGACACCGCCAGCCATATTAGGATGGCGTCGGTCCCATGCCTTTCCACGGCGGCATTTCCGCCGTGGAAAGGCTTACGGACTTTTCTTTGGGGCCCGTTGTGGGCCCCCAAGGGTGATGGGGGGTAGGGGGTGCACATGGGGGGTATCTATGGTACCCCCCTGCCTTTGCGTACACGAAGCGGCAGGCACCACCCGGTGCCTGCAGCTTCGTGCACGCAAAGGAAAACATGGTTTATTTAACATTGGGGCGTGTGCTGCTTCAAGCAGCACCCACAGCAATGTTAAATATACAGGATGTGACCGCCAGGGTGGCGGTCACATCCTAATCTGCACGGAGGGACCGCCGCTGCCCCTGCGGACGGTCCCTCCTACTCTGGGGTGGCGGACAGACGCAGGTCCGTCCGCCATCCTAATGAGGCCCATAGGGCAGAAAAAAAACTTAACAATACTCGTTGAACAATGGCTCAAGATAGGATGGATATAGATTAGCAGGTTCTGGTGGAGCGGACTGGCTGCAGAAGCTAACAGTGGGGGTCCAACGTATCCATGCCCTCTTCCTAGGGTTGCATTGTATTGTACTGCAGCATTTATATAGCACTTACTACCCCAAAGTGGGATGCTGAAGCCCTTGCCTACGAGTATCATGCTACACCATTTAGTCTATGTGGCTGGAAGAATGCTGTTATCTTTTTGATCCGTTGTACGAAGTATTTCTAAGCTGTGCAGTCAACGTGTTACAGCCCGCAGCAAATAGAAGTATGTTGGATGATGAAGTGTAAAAGACAGACACACAGTTTTTTTGGTTTTCAGAATGTTGCTAGCTTTGAACAGCTCTGCAGGTCCCTTTTTGGAATTTCATATGAAGTAGTCTGCTTAGCTGGTTACTGCACCAGGTTGTCTAACTTGAGTTTTTGTGTATAGTTGTGATTCTGAGTTGGCATGGTTGGAGGGTAAGAAGTGGAGCAATCTGTGAAGATTGGCATTTTTATAAGCATCCCATATCTGAGTGTCTATGTGTGCTATAAAGAAGCAATTAGATCGTATAGATATTTGGGACCTGCAGTGAATGGTTATATGGAAGCCCCCTGAACTGTCCAGTAATGTGTGATAGATCGAATCAGTTATTTCATGCCCTTTCATTTGGTGATGTTTGGTTTTTGGCTGTACAGTGCTGGTGACAGCCAGCATATTGTCACAATACCACTCAACAAAGAGATCCAGGTAAGATAAAAGTGCCTCATTATTGCATGTCTAAAGTGCTATGGGTACATCCTTGAGTTTAGCCTCTAGTGTACAGAGCTGACATTGCTTCTGATCACTGTTTACCAGCATCCTTACTTGCTTCTTCCCCCAATGCACCTGATTGCACCATGATTCTAGGGTCGTATGCCCAGGATGTCCCATTGCTTATGTCTTTCAGTGCACTTGACTCCAACTTCTTTCCTGTTCTTAGTGCCCACAATCCAACATTTATTCTTTCCCTCGTGCGCAGAGTCTTACCTTCTCTGTTTGCCCATTCTCTGCATTATTCTGTCTTGCTTCTTAACCTATGTGTGCAAATTTCAAAATTGCTACTATATCATATTACACAGGATTCTGCTTTGCATCTTTCCCCTGGAGCACAGCACCTCGTCTTGCTTCGTGTCCCTAATGCAAGGCTTGAATATTGCACCTTTCCCATATTTACAACATTCCAATTTCCTTTTGCCCATGGTGAGCCCCCATGTTTTTGCTCACGATGCACAAGATTTTGGCTACCCCTTTGCTCAACGTTCCAGAATGCTTAGTCAATGTTGCACAGAGAAGCATCATGTTGCTCGCCCTTAATGCACAGCTACAACATTGCTTTCCCTTAGGCACGCGACCCTGCATTGCGTTATACCCTTATTGCACTTATTCATACATTGCTTTTTATTTTAACCATATTGAACAGCATCCCAGGTTCCTTTTTCCATAGTATAGGGCTTGCTTCTTGACACTGATGCATGATCCCATTTGGCTTTTATCTCCAGGTGCATCCATTTGGTTTTTGCACCAGGTATACAGGATGCCTCCATGAATTAGAGCAGCACTTCCTAAACTGTGTAGAACCATGAACCAATTTTTAGAACAACAAACCTTTGCGTCCCACATAACTTTAACAGACATAATGCGGTTACAATTTTTTGTGTTCCTCTCTAACAGCAATTATTTGTAAACTTTATGAATGTGCCCTTCTGTGTGACCTTATCAGACTATGGCCAAGATATTGATCTGCCCTTAAAAGTGGCAGATGGTGAATTGCACTGGAGCTGAGTCAGAGTGTGGTGCTGGCCTGTGACATCTGTTCACTTAAATCACAAGGCTTCTGAATAATCTTGGTGTAGATACCAGTGATTTTAGCAAATTTAGGGCAGGCAGGCTTATTCTCTAGTTAGCGGGCCAAGTATTTTGGATTGCACGTGGTAGTCGAGGAGACACACGACAATATAGACACGACACAGAATTCTAGTAAAAATATAGGTTTCTTTATATAACTCTCTCAGTAGGTGAATAACCATACCATCCGCACAGTACCTCCAATGAGGCCGTGATTCTAGTCTCAGGGTTCGTGGCGCACCAACTGTGCGGCCGGGAGTATAATTCGTACTCCGGGTTCTGTCCTCAAAGTTCGGGGCGCACTAGCAGTGCGGGCAGGAGGACACTGGGTACCCGGGGTGGAGTTCTCACAGTTCGTGACGCCCTCAGCAGTGCGGGTAGGAGTGGGGGACGCACCCTACGTTGCTGCTGGTCAGTACAGGTGGAAGGCAGGCGTGAGCCGTGACAGTGTCCGCCGGCTCAAGTGATGGTGGAAACTTGGAGCCGCGACAGCGTCAGCAGGGCTCGGGTGATGGTGAAAGTTTGGAGCTGTGACAGCGTCCGCAGGGCTCGGGTGATGGTGCAAGCTGAGAGCCGCAACAGCATCAGCAGGGCCCAGGGCGATGGTGAAAGCTTGGAGCCGCGACCGTGTCAACAGGGCTCGTGTGGGTAGCCATGACTTGGAGCCGCGACAGCGTCAGCAGGGCTCAGGTGATGGCGAAGGCTTGGGGCCGCGACAGCGTCAGTGGGGCCCTTGTGGATAGCGAAGACATGGAGCCACAACAGCGTCATCAGGGCTCTTGTGGATAGCGAAGACTTGGAGCTGCGACAGCGTCAGCAGGGCTCAGGTGATGGCGAAGACTCGGGGCCACGACAGCGTCAGCAGGGCCCTTGTGCATAGCGAAGACTTGGAGCCGCGACAGCTTCAGCAGGTCTCAGGTGATGGCGAAGGCTTGGGGCCGTGACAGCGTCAGCAGGGCCCTTGTGGATAGCGAAGACTTGGAGCCGCGACAGCGTCAGCAGGGCTCACGTGATGACGAAGGCTTGGGGCTGCGACAACGTCAGCAGGGCCCTTGTGGATAGCAAGGACTTTGAGCTGCAACAGCGTCAGCAGGGCTCTTGTGGATAGGCACACCCGTCGTGCCTTAGGAGGGCTCCCGGGGGTACCTCTTCGGAGGTTCCCCTAGCAGATCTGATTCTCTAGTTCCAGAGTCCTTCTTTTATCCCTCAAAATGTCTTTGATCTCCTTTCATGTAGGCCGGGCGGTTTCCCTCCCTTAGGCCCGGTTGGGGGTGGCTCCCGTCATGGGCCACCTCATCCTGTGAAGCAGGAAGGCAGGGTCGTCAGCCGCCCAGCAGGAAGCAGCGCCGACATTGTGGGGGCCAGGACGCAGCCCCGAAACTACTCCTCCCCTCTAATCTAAAGGGCAGACAGCAGATGCCAGATGGCGGAGTTTCCCCTGGCCCTGTCACTGTCTCCAGATGGGGAATACACATCAGAGCAGTATCGTCCAGCTAGATTGCCTGGAAGATAGTCCCAGTCCAGAAGTCCTCTTTCTAGACCTAGGAGGTGGAGAGCACTCTTCCTAAAGAGTGTATCACGTAATTCTGAATTTAGGGGTGTCCGTCTCATATTTTTCCTATGTTCCCTGGGTCAGATAAATAAAAGGGGAATGGATCGAAAAGCTACTAAAACAATATGGCTGCCAACTACTACGAGGTCATGCCACCCGCACCTGAGCAGGGCCAGGTCCAACACTCCTTCTGCAGCAAAGTATAGGAGTAAGGCCTCATACCCATGTTTGTGTTGAAGCGAGGCCCAGTGGTGCATTTTCGACTCCATATATATGTGTTGCAGATTTTTATACTGAAAACACTGCCCAAGGGCACTGGAGAGTTTTAAATGAGCATCAGATTACATTACCTAAAGTCAGATCCATTTTATTTTGAGCGTGGGAGATT
This sequence comes from Lissotriton vulgaris, assembly GCF_964263255.1. Taxonomy (NCBI): domain Eukaryota; kingdom Metazoa; phylum Chordata; class Amphibia; order Caudata; family Salamandridae; genus Lissotriton; species Lissotriton vulgaris. The sequence continues at coordinate 461,343 of NW_028249907.1, forward strand.
AAGTCATTTCCCCAGACTCAACACTGAGGCTTGAATCTGGTTCCTCAAATCCAGTCAAGTCAGCAGCTCATTCATATTTCTCAATGTATGTGTGAAAGTCATACACAAATGGAATGATTGCGTATGATTATATATAATGAGCACATTCCCTGTTTAAATGGTTTGTGAAGTAAAAAAACAACAGCTAAAAATAATAAAAGGTTCCCTCAGAGTCTTGCTTGGGAATACTTGCTAGGGTTTGTTTTAAAACTATGTTTATGGACATAGTTCAGTATCTTTGCACCAGTGGTGTGGATAATCTTTTAGAGTGGAGTACTGACATCAATGTTACATCACAGTAGTCCTAAAGGATTGTGAAAAATCCCATCTTCAGACAAAGTGTAGCCAATGTATTCAGAAGGAGAATGTTAAGTGTGTAGAATGTAGCTGGTGGTGCATTTTGTATCACACTCTTGCACATATATCACTAAAGCATTGTTGTGTAGCACACTGTCATTGACAGAGAGCACATTTCCACTAAATGTGCAGGAATACAGTTTTACTGTTAAAACTGAAGCACACAAACGATAATAAACTCTTGTTGTCTTTTACAAAAATAATGACATACTACAGTCTTTCCTTCCACACTCTATATCCAACAGCAAGACTGTCACATAGTTCACGTTAAAAGCTCCTCTCACTTTGCAGTCAGAGAAATAAAAGTAAACTTTAATCCCCATGTTAACGAATAAGCAGCAATTTGTCAGAAGGCATAGCCTGACCTTTGACCCCTGTCTTTGAAACACAGTAAAGGTGACAAGATAAATACAAAATGTAAAGGCATCTTTCTTTATCACGACCCACATTTGGGCAGTTCTCCGCTAGTGGAAAGAAACACACAACATGTATACACAATAGATGTGTGAGAGAAGAGTGTGGGTTGTAATGTTTGCAGATAACTTCAACATGGTGCATAGTAAACATTTAAGGCTTGTTGTGAGTCCGTGTCTTCAGCAATAGTGTAATTCTAATTGTAACTGAATTTATATAGTGCTTACTACCCCTGCTGAGGCATTAAAGCGCTTTTTCCGCACATAGCACGCTAATTCGGAACCCAAAAAGGATTAGTAGCGAATCAGTATTGGGAAATAGGATTTATTTGAGCTGTGGACATGTGAGTCTGTTAGCTGGATTGAAATAAGAATGGAGAGATAAAAGAGGGAAGAGTCTAGAAAGTGTTTATTGGGAGATCATAGTAGTAAGAGGGGATTTTGGATGGGTAAAGGAGAGATGGAGGAGGGAAGAGTCTCTAGAAATGAATTAGAGAGATCATAGTGGTAGTAGTAAAATGTGTTTTTAGGATGAGTCTAAGGAGAGATTCATGAGGGAAAAATTTAGGTAGAGTTGTTTGGGAGATTAAAATAGTAAAATTAGGTTTGGGGTGATTTAAGACAGGATAGAGGTGACTCAAGAAAGGGTTATTTTAGAGACCATAGTGGTTGAATGAGGTTCTCCTCCTCTCGTGTCAGGTGTGTGTGGATTTGAGTCGGGGTTTTGTTGAGGTGATGGCAGCATAGCACTGTCCATGGCCAGAGGTGGCTTTCCTTCAAGAGTAGCCAGTTGAGTCTGTTCGGGAATTTGAGATTGAAGGTATTCCAGTTCGAAGGTTGGGGCCCACATTGATCGCATTAGAAGTGGCTGTCTCTGCCCAGGACTGCTGCCCTTGCCACACCTTGTTCGGGGACAGGTCCTGCCCTCCAGTTGCTTTCAGACAAAGAGGAAACCTTTGAGAAAGCTGCAGGTAACAGAACCAGAAGACCTACCCCAAAATACTGATGGAATCTCTGGAGACACTGAACAAGAAAGAGGCAAGTCTGAGAACAATAAACCTGGCGCCGGATGGCCTTAACCCCAGGGTCTCTGGTGCTGATGGGACTCTAAAGAGCACAGAGAAGAAGGAGGAACACTCTGCAGAAGGAAGCCAGAGGCAGATGGTAATCAAGGCAAATGCTTGGATGTGAGGAATGTGCTGCACGCTCTTTATTCACACTCAAATGCCAGGCTGAACAGTGGTTGTCAGGATGCAGGAGCTCATTTTGGGAGGTGTATACAGGGTCACTGAGACCTGGGTTTCTTTATTTCCTAACTTTATTCCAGCCAAATGGCAATGAAAGTACAAGATAAAAACAGTATATACAGCAAAGAAAACGTTAACAATCGCATAATAACACAAAGTCTAGGGGGCACAATATGCATACTTGCAAGTACATAACAAGTGGCAAAAAGTGGTACATGAATCAATAGTGACATGACTCCATTTGACTATAAAGTGCTTAGTGACCTTGGATCGAATTGCCACAAATACACATTCAACATGGAAGGAAACAATTAATGTGGTGGGGAATCTTGAAAAGTGCAAAAGCAATGAACTGGTGAGGGTACTGATGCTGTTTGACAAGACTAGAGTGGGGACGTTAGGACTGGGCGGCATTCAGTCCGTGTAAGGTTCACAAATAAATGGAAGGCAGACCCCTGCAAACCACATGGAGGGCCCCCCGGCGGCCCGGCCCACCACCAACCCCTTTGCCCCACCACCCAAAAATCTGGCATATATTGCTTTGAAACCTCCAACATTTAAATTAAATGCCTCTATATTCTCTTTTTCAAAGTTCTAATGAGAAAGTGGGGAAACCCTCTTAACATATAAGCTATGCCATTTGTAACAATAATGTCAGAAGCAGATTATTTAACTGAGGCAGCAATCAGAACAATGCCAAAGATTGGTCCTATAGTCTCAGGAACTGCCTATGGCTGAAGAACAACTATGAAGGTTCTGAATTAGAATTGACAATAATGAGCAATAACTTGACATTTTGAAAAACAAGCCCAAACCTGCAATTCCATAAAAACATGACTGATAATATACTTGAGCAGTACACAAGATATAACTCAGTATCTTGCTAAAGGCAAAAGAAACAGACTGGCGAATTATTTGCATGCCACACACTACCAACTGTCTAGGGTTGTGCATGATAATAACGTAAACTGAGGAAGCAATTTCAATTTGTACCATCATGTCTTTATTAGTAAGCATTACAAAACAGGCAGGGCAAACAAGGCAGAGGATGAACGCTGTTTTGATGATTCAGAACATTGATGCAGATGTTTGTCTGTTTTAATTTACCATTTCTGTAGTGTAAACAATGCTTAACACAAGATTTAAGGCACACGTATTACAGACACGTGCAAGCAACACCATAAATAACAGCATGTAGAATAAAAACAAACCATATCAGCAAGTACCTAATGACAATCTATACAAACTGTGGTTGGAAAAAGCAAAAGAAAACCGCAACTACTTTCAAAGTGCATAATAAATCAATCACCAGTCCAGCAATATACAAAAATCAAGCATGTTTAGTAAAACAATTAACTTTCTTCTTGCATCAAGGTAAAAATACTTTCAAAGTGCATGATAAACACAGGTTGAGCAGTATGCAAAAATGGAGCCAGGTTAGTCAAACAATTACCCATTTGTTGAGTGCATAAAGGCACATATATTTCAAAGCAACTGGAAAACAATAACTACAGCAACATACAATAATCAAACCAGTTTAAACTAACAATTCTCTTTTTCATGGCTCAAATATTTCAAAGTGACTAGCCAAATAGTAACAAGTACAACAGGCAGCAGCATACAAACATCAAAACCCTTTAGTCAACCAATGCCCTTTTGGTTTGTGCATGAAGGTGCAAATATTTCAAAGTGACTGGTAAAACAATAACAAGAACAGCAACCAGCAGCATACATAAATCAAACCTATTTAGTCAAACTAATTCCCCTTTTTTTGTGCATTAAGGCATAAATATTTCAAAGTGCCCGATAAAGTAATAACAATTTAGCAGCATAAACATCAAACCAGTCCAGCCAAACAATGCCACTTTTATCTGTGCTTAAAGGTGCAAATATTTCAACGTGAGTGGTAAAAACGATAACAAGTTTAGCAGCATGAACATTAAACCAGTCTAGACAATGTATGCCCCTTTAGTTTGTGCATAAAGGTGCAAATATTTAAGTGACTGGCAAAACAATACCAAGCTCATCATCAAAATAAACAAAGCTGTTTACTCAAATTATGCCCCTTTTCTCTGTGCAAAAGAAAGTGTCAAGGAGGGGCCTATATCAGGGAGAACAAAACCCTCAACACAGGGTCCATCATGTTCTCCTACCAGTGTGGTACTTACTCTACACGAGCGTGAGCTACGCAGTAAATGCTAGCTAGGCCAATTAGGGGAAATTATTTGTGTTATTTGTTCATACTCCAACCTATAACACACATCTTAGTAGGAATCAATCACTCATTAATGCATCCTGCTAGAGATTCTACATATAAAAGGACTGGGAACCAGTACATCCGATTTGTTTTGACCCCAATGTTCAAAAGGTCATTATTTAAAAGATGTTGTAGAGTGCCATAGTAAGGTATATGCAGTATCAAGTATGCCAATCAACTTGCTTCAGATAGCAAGGCAGTAGTTGGTGTAAGGTACTACAAGGGTAGGTCTGCAAATGTCCTTATTGGCCATACTCCTTGGAGAGAACTTCAAAGGCTTAGCATGACTGAAGTACTACAGTCTGACATAAGGATGTGGTAGGCTGCCCTGCAGCCTTCCACTCCCAGTCTAGTGCAAATAGGTCTCAGCCATCATCTCCCAGGTTAAGCTTGGGAGCGGCAAAAGAATAGATCATGCGCAACATCCTCAACACTAGAGATGCAAAATGAGCATTTTTTCGTTTTAGTTTAATTGGAGTCCCATTTGTAGGTGAGATTGACTAACAAACTGCCTACTCTTAATTTTAGTAGCAAAGCGGTGCATGTATGAATCCATGTAATTTTCTAATTTGGGCTTGGCATTAAAGGGCAATAACTCTTCACTTAATCGACCTGCCTAGGCATCCAGATGATAATGATTGATTGTGTTAGACTGGTATTTTTCATTGACAAAAGCCTTCGTGTTTCTTTTTATTGAGAAGGGTTTGACCAGTACATGGCCACTCCTAGCAACCCCAGTTGCTGTTTGATATATTGTAACCAAAGAATGGACTCACTATTCACTAGACAAATGGCCTAGTCTGTACAGAAAAGTATCAGCTTCAGTCTGGCCTGCTCACCTATCCTTTTACGGCCTGTGTTGAAGACTATTGGGACTGTCGTGGTGCTTAATAGCAGCTTGAACAACAATTTTATAAAGTTATTTTCTTTAGGCACTAGCCCATTCAAGTTCCCTGTGCCCCAGATTTCTGAACCATAGAGGGCTGCTGGTTGTGCCCTACCCCAGTAAATCTCAATTGCAGGAGAAACGGATTTAGGAGTTGTGGCCTTCTATATTTTGACAACTGCGGAACCCAATGGGTAAGGGTCAGCTCAGGTTTTAATATTTGGGTCTCCCAGTTCATGGATGTAATAACTCACAAGTAGTCAAAATTATCTACTTACTAGAATTTAGTTCCCCTCATGTGAAATCCCCCTTTAAAAGAACTGTGAACTTTCAGAACCATTAGCTTTGCTTTCATCGAAATTACATCTAACCCACAGAGGTAGCAATAGTGAGCGAAATGGTTCAGGAGATTCTTAAACCCACTTGGGGTGTGGGAGATTAACATGGAATCATCCGTGAATTGAAGTGCAAGGATAAGTGGACCTCCCAGTCCGGGACAATCATGAATGCTATTTAGTAAAAGGTTTACTGCATTGTTTACATAGAGTGAAAAGAGAGTGGGGACGAGCACACATCCCTGTTGCAAACTGCGTTTGATGGAAATATGGTGTTTGAGCAACCCCCAATGCCCCACCTTACTTGGGTGTAATTTCCTTCATGAAGCCTAATCAGAATGTCCAGAAGCTTGGGCTATACACCCATTTCAGCCATGGCAAGTTGTAGCTGGTTTCTTGGGACCAGATCAAACACAGCTTTCAGGTCTACGAAGGCTGTAAAAAGATGGTAATTAGACAGCCTCATGTTTTTCCAAACTATAAGGTTTAGTCTGAATACCTAGTCGATGGTACTGACCTTTGAGTGAAACCCAGCTTGGAGTGGGGATAGGATCTTAGCTGTGTCCATCCAAGTTGATAACCTATCAAGAACTTGGTGGCAGAAAACTTTCTGAAGGTTATCAATTAAGCTAATTGGCCTATAGTTGCAAGGGAGTGTTCTTTCTCCCTTCTTATAGATGAGGATAATTTCAGCGCCTAGCCAGGAGGAAGGTACCTTATCAACTTCCTTGATTTTGTTGGAAAGTGCATTTATACAAGGGCCCCATACCTTGGGCTATGAACGAAAGCGATCCCCCGGGAACTTATCTAGGGCCTGTGCTTTATTGACACATAAGGAATGAATGGTCCTCAGGGTTTCTTCCAATGTGAATGGAATAAATGTATCACTGGACATTCTGTAAGGTGCTGGGAAAGCAATTTTAATGTGGGCAAATCAGCGTTCCTGTTTGTGGAGCGAATATAAATATGATACATTTTCATACTAGTGCTCAATCGTAATATGTCCTTGTTATCAGTCTCTAACCTCTTTATGGAGATGCCTGGCTTGCTTTTGAACCAGCACAATAGCCCACCAGATGGGCGCCCCGCTTTGGAGGGTACTGCCTTGATCCAGCGGGCCAAGAGAAATTCTGTCTCACATGAACAAACTCTACACCACAATACTCAGCATAATCCATAAAATTAACACTAGGCCCATAAATGACTGAAACACGATTTGACCTACTGAATCATATGACCTAATTAATCAAACATAATATAAACATTTAATTAAGTCAAGATCATAGGCAATGGATTAACTAATGGTAACTCAAAGAAACAAACAAGACCAGCTTGTCATTTCAAAATCTATTTTATTAACTTCATTTTAAAGCAGATTGCATTTTATGCGAAAACTCTTTTATTAGCAATTTTATTAAGCAAAGTTATTTATTAGAAAGGCACATTTGTCTGGCAGTTCGAACCAAAATCAGCATGAGAAAACGCTCAAACATTTAGAATATTTCTCCAAAGCCCTGTTTCCTTAACTTAGCTAAAGAAAAACCTAATGGGAAAAAGTAAAGTCTCAAAGGATCTTACGTGAAACGAAAGTCCGGCAGCACTTCTGGAGCACAGGAACGAACGAACAGTGCTCTTAGCAAGGGGATAATTTATATACCTTTTTCCTATCTAAAACTAGCTAAAAGAATACAAATATTCGAGCAAGACATAATATGATTGGTCCAGGACATCTTCTGATGAAGTCATACGACTATCGCATAGCAAGAGTCACGTTCCTTCAAGAGCGGCATTGTTCATTATTTTTATGTGTCACTGGCTTCCCGAGAGTAGCAACATTTGACAAAACTTTTCATAACTTCCTCCATCCGTCCAAGCCTTTCCGCCGCTGAGCGTCTTAACTGTCCTTGACCATGGAATCTGAATCAAATGTCCTTAGCTTCCACATAGCCTTGTTTACGAGCCATTTTCTAAGAATTATTATTGTAGAAAAAACATTTCCACATTCAATCGCTGCTGTGCAAGGCCCACTTTTGACAAAGCTTCGGATATCCATTTTAGAGATAGGCCACAGGCCTCTTTTAGCATGAGTCTAGTATGCAAGGAAACACAAGACACTAATGAATTCAAGAAATTATAATTATTCTTTTACCCACCCCCTTTACTAAAATTAACCCATTAGTCTATGTTACCTAGTTTTGCATACAAAAGAATAAACAAAACACAAACACATGAGACGACATAACATAAACAAAAGCACATTTAAAGAATGCACATGCTATTATTTAAGACAGCCGCAGTTAATATATAACAAAACAAAAGACAAAGTAAATGTATTATTCAAAGCAGAATGACAAACATGACAAGAGCACAAATGATTAAACCCGCGTGTTTATGTTGGTGCATACTATTCTAGGTTGAGTCAGTACAAATGTGCAAATCATGCAACACTCATTAGTAAATTAAAATTACTGGAGTTTCATTTACCACAAACTTTTATTCAGAATTAATTCTGAAAGTCCGCTCCATCAACTCCCTCATCTGGTGATTTAAAAATCACCAAATAAACCCCAAAATTTATACTAAATTTTACTTTTTAGAAATGTCATATATTGATCTCTCTTTGTATTAGTAAATCTAAACTCCTGTTTCATCAGTCTGTCTGGAACTCTCATATTGAGCTCTGCGGAACTCATCCATTTCTATCTCCTTCTCCTGAGCTTTTCTGAGTTTATAAATCCTCTTTTTCTCCCTCACATGCTTCTTTCTTTTGTGAATCATGCAACTGATTTTTAACAAAAGTGTGACTATAACAATGACTATTACAGGGTAAAGCACTTTGCCAATGATTGAACTACCAATGTCAGCAAACCACTCCTTGATTGCCCCAAATCTTTTTGCCAAACGTTCAGACTTTCCATGGGTTCTATTTCCGAATGAAATTCTGTTATGTTCTTAATTAATAATTCAATGTTCTGACTCTTATCTGGGATATATATGCAGCAATGCTGAACATGCAAAATCCCACAGACTCCTCCCTCTTTTGCTAGAAGCATGTCTGAAGCAAGCCGGTTTTGCATAACCATGCTTCTGGTAGCAATGAGCTCTGTATTGACCGGCTGGAAACCACCTGCAGTCTCAGTGGGCAACCTGTCAACAATTGTGGAAACCTTTCTGATTTTAATTGCATTCAGGGTAATTCCCACCAAAGGAATTATTGTGCCACAAATATATCCCATGATTTCTGAAAAGCTTTCTATTTTGAATCTATTCAGGTGTTTGCCAATTTCAAATGATCCTTCTCCATTTCTGTCAACATGAAAAATTTTAGGAAAGACAAGACCAAGGTGACATGTGCCATACCAATGGTCAGGAAGACTGAAGTCAGGAAGACTGAAATATGCTTTGTTTCCACAAACAAAATAAATTCCTGGGAAAATTGGGTCTTTACCACCTTTAAATCCCCATCCCCCAACAATTCTGTAGGTGTCCTCACACTGGCTAGCACCGACAAAATAATTGTCATAAAGCGTGTTATCTCTTCTAATGCAAAGCTTTCGACTAACTGGTTCATCTATATGAATTGCAGCAAATCTGTTTTCACCATTAAGTCTCTCATCCACATTCTGCCAAAACTTGGATTTAGTTTGTTTCAGCATTTCATTCCTCTTATAAATTGCTATCCTCTCCTCAAACTGATCAAGGAAAGATCTTTCTTCATCCCTCATTTTGCGAATTAAATTATTCTTGTATGCGTACTCATATGTAAGTTCATTCGTTACCAGGAAGAATTCCCTCATCTGCTTAGAAGGCCTGACTTTGTTAAGACTATGCACAATTTTCAGGTTAGCAAAAATCTCATCAAAATCTGAACAATAGTATTCCAGACGACCAGTTTGATAGAACAAGCTTGATATAACACTGCATGTTATTCCATAAGTAAGGGGAAGCATATTATACTTGACCCCTTCAGAAACTGAAGTAGGAAGCTTAGCACACACCTAGCAATCCTTAACATCCATGACTCTAACATACTCCGATAGGAGTCTGGAAAATGAATTAGTAGAAAAATCTCCAACAGATCTATCCTGATGGATATCTGGTTTATGCTCAATGATTCTGTTAGTTTTGCCTGCAACATCATGATCAGCTTGTTTTGATTCAGCTTTGCTTGTCATATTTATCTTATAATCCTCCTTATTAATGCCAAAAGGGAAAATGACTGCTAAAACTAACCAAACTAAAATGATCAAAATTACACAAATAGAAGACATTTTACAACATCTTCTAAGAATTGCACACCTAGAATTATCAGCATTAGGCATCTTTTCTCAACTTAAACTAAACAAAAATTTAAAACTTTAAATTTTACTAAATTAGTATATAACACACCAAACACACCCTCCCCTTTAAAAAATGTTTTAGTAACCCTCTAACAGCTTTTTTTCGACCTTGCGTCCATAAAAGTATTCAGCTAACAGAATTTCTTCGACCTTGTGTCACCTAACACAATTTCTTTAGCCTTATGCCAAAAGCAAACCTCAATTTTTAAAAGTAACTAAACCTCAATCATTGTCACTATTTTCTTCCAAATCTTCTTGACTACTACTGCTAACCTCAACTGTTGGTGGGATTATTATGTAGGCCCACTCTGGAGACTTGTACTTCTGATTTGGTTTTAATGGCCTTTTGCTTTTTCTGTTAATAACTTCAATTTTCTTTCCAACTTGTCCTTTTTTGTCTGATTCACCCTTTTGACTAGAAATTTCGTTGACCTGCTCTTACGATCTGTTAACTAATTTGAATTTCAAGTCTTCTTTTGGCCAAACATCACCTTTTCTCAAGAGTTTCTTCTTAGGCTCAATTTCATTAGACTCAGCTTTCCAAGCCCTTTTTCTGAATTTTCTTATTTCAGATTCTTCATCACTGTCATCCGAATCAGTTTCAGTGATTTCAATATTGTATCTAGGAACTTCTTTACTCGGCAACTTCACTCCGTTAGGAACAACGTCTTTGTAGCTGGTACTTGGCAATTCGTCCTCTTCTTCTGGAATTACTTCTAACTTCCAGATTTCCCGTTCCTGCTTTCAGAGCTTCCAATCTGCTTTTCAATACTCTCCTGATTTCGAATCTCTTCTGACACAGTTTCTTTTTCAGTTTTCCTTTCTAGAACATCTTCATCATTCTCTGAATCAACAACAACGATGTCTAGATCTTTTTCATTTGATGCTTGATCTGCTTCTGAATTTTCCAGATGTTGACTTCTCTGTCAATCTTCAGAATCTGGATCTTCAGGTTCTTCTTCTTCTGAATATGAATCTGCTGTAGTCTCCTCACTGTCTTCGTCAGGGTTTTCAGGTGCAGGTACACGGATGGTATGACTTGCATGCACCCACCTTTTCAGGCCTTTGCACTTGACGGCATTAGTTGTGACCAAAATCACTTGCCTTGCTTTCTGCCACCTGGGTACCAAACAGTTCCTCCTCCGATGAACTTTTGTTCTGACCCAGTCTCCTGGCAAAAGATCATGAGCCTGCTCCTTTTCTTTTGAAATCACATCTGTTCCCACCTGATGGAAATCAGAGATTATTACATCAGAGAGCTGCTTACAATAGTCTAAGATTGCACTGTAATTAATTGCTAACAATTTTCCAACTGGAATATAAGTATGTCTCATTAATCTTCCCATGAGAATGTCATGAGGGCTATACCTGTTTTCTTATCTGGAGTACTTCTCAAAGACATCAAAACAAGTGGAAGAGCATCAGTCCATTTAATTCCTGTAGCTAAACACGTTTTTGAAATTCTGTTTTTGATTGTGCCATTGATGAGCTCAACGACACCTGATGCTTCTGGTCTGTAAGCGCAATGTAGTTTTTGTTTAATTCCAAATGCTTCACAAATTAATTCAATCAGTCTATTTTCAAAATGTGTACCACGATCACTTTCAATAGTTACTGGAAAACGATATTAGCTATGATCTCCCTCAAAAGCAATTTTGCCACAGTGATTGAATCATTATGACGAGTTGGGAACGCTTCCACCCATCTTGAAAACAAAAAGACAATCACAAGCACATACCTGAGCTTATTGTGTTGTGGCATGTCAATGAAATCCATCTGTAACCTGGTAAAAGGACCAACCTCCCGACCTATGGTTCCCATGCTTACAACTGTTTTTCTGTTCGGATTGATTTGCTGGCAGATCAAACAACGTTGGCAAAGCGACTCTGCAATAACCCTACATTTTTGATTATACCAAGTCTCCCTGAACTGTCTGATCATTGTGTTTCTTCCTAAATGACCTGGTCCATGGTACATCCGTGCCATGTCAGCAATCATGCAATTAGGCATAACAGGTCTTCCATCTTTGTAAACCCAAATTCCATCTTCCTCCTGCTGTCTACAACCTTCCTTGAGCCATGTGTTTTTCTCCTCATCATTTGCCTCATCTTGTAAATCTTTTACTCCCTGCCATGTTTCTACCACAGATATTAGCAAGAGAGAGTTCATTACATGCTCATTATCCTTTTCCCGATTAAGTGAAAGATTGTTCTTTACACAATATCGTGCAGTCTCATCTGCAAAGGCATTTCCTTTAGTAATGTAATCTTGACCTTTTGTATGTGCTCCGCATTTAACCACAGCTATTTTTTCTGGTAACTGAATGCCATCAATCAGTCTTTTAATTAATTTTGCATTCCTAATTGGAGTTCCTGCAGAGGTTAAATATCCTCTCAGAGACCAGAGCTGACCATAATCATGGACTACGCCATATCCATACTGACTGTCAGTCACTATGGTAACTTTTTTCCCTGCAGCTTTTTCACAAGCACGAATTAAAGCAACTAATTCTGCTACTTGTGCTGAACGAATTCCTTCAAGAGTTGAACCTTCAAATATCTCAGAAACTGTGCAGACTGAATATGCTGCTCTCAGAATGCCCTCATCTGTTATCCAACAAGAGCCATCACCAAAGTAAACAATGTCTGACTCTGGTAAAGGCACATCTTTAATGTCTTTTCTGGGTTTGGTACAGTATTCTAAAACATCCAAACACTCATGATCCACATCATCATCATCAGGAGTCACATTATCTCGTAAAAGTGTAGCTGGATTGAGATTGAGGCATCTCGCAATAGATACATTATCTGATCCCGGAATAACTTTATCATATTTTGTCAATCTGTTACTTGACAGGTGTTGCGTTTTACTTCTGGTAAGAAGTGTTTCAACTGAATGAGGTACATATACTTTAACAGGGAATCCCATTATGATTCCTTCACTGTGCTCAAGGCTTACACTTGTTGCAGCCACTGCCTTTAAGCAACCTGGCAATGCTTTTGCAACAGGATCAAGAACAGCTGAAAAGTAAGCTATAGGTTTTCTCATTTTTCCATGTTTCTGAATGAGAACTGACAAAGCACAACCTTCCCTTTCACTGCAGTACAGTTCAAATTCCTTATCATAATCCGGCATACCCAATGCTGGTGCTTCACAGAGACTTTTCTTTAGCATTTCAAATGCCTCCAATTCTGTTTTTGTTAAAACAATCGGGTCCTTAATGTCTGCCTTTGTTAATCTTTGTAAAGGTTTCGCAATTACTGAAAACCCACAAATCCATTGGCGACAATAACCAACCATTCCTAGAAACATCCTGATCTGTCTTTGAGTTGTTGGTGGTTGTATTGCTCGAATCATTTTTATTCTTTCAATTGTCACTTGTCTAATTCCTTTTGCAATTCTGTGACCAAGGTATTTAACCTCTTGTTTGCAAAACTGTAGTTTTGCAGGTGACACTTTATGCCCTTCATCTGCCAACCGATTCAGAAGTGTAATGATGTCAGTCACACAATTTTCTCTTGTTTTTCCTGCAATCAGGAGGTCATCAATATACTGGACTAATGTTGACTCTCCAGGTAATTTTAAATCTTCCAGGGATTTTTTCAATAACTGATTAAAGATAGATGGACTCTCAGTATACCCTTGAGGGATACGACACCATGCTAATATGCGATCCTGGAATCGAAATGCAAACATTTGCTGGCTATCTGGATGCAATGGAACTGTAAAGAAGGCATTACACAGGTCAATGACTGTGTACCATTCTGCATCATGCGGAATCTGATATAGAATTACCGCTGAATTTGGTACGACTGGATAGCAAGGAACAACTATCTTATTAACCTTTCTCAGGTCCTGAACTATTCTGTACGTTCCATTTGGCTTTTTAATACCCATAATCAGTGAATTACATGGGCTGCTTTCAATTTCTCTCAAAACACCTTGCTTGATGAATTTTTCAATTACAGGAATTACACCTTCAATTGTTTTAGGTTTCATTTTGTACTGGGGAATGTTTGGAAAATCTATTCCCTGTTTCACAGTAATCTTTACTGGGTCCACATGTCTCATTAAACCCATTTCATCACCAGTTAGATCCCAAATTTTCGGATTCACTGTCTCTTTCATTTCCTCTGGTAAATTATTTTTATCAAAAGCAGGAAACATTTTATTCTCTTCATCAACCATTAATAGTGTCAATTTGTACAAACCAACTTCTTCTAGAGTTTGAAGTTCAATACCCTCTGGTGAACAGTACATTTTACAATTCATCTTGCATAGCAGATCCCGACCTAAAAGGTTAACAGGACTGCTGTTACAGACAACAAATCTGTGTTTGTCTTTGTAATTTCCAATTTCTACATCCACAGGTTTTGTCAGATTCGTTTTAATCTGATGATTAGCTACACCAACTACCTGGATAGAATCACCCGAGAGAGGAAGATTTTCAATTTCCACTGATCTAACAGTAGAACTGGTAGCACCAGTGTCCACAAGAAAAGTGATATCTTTGTCATTCACTTTACCATTTATAAATGGACCTGACTGATCTACCTCAAGAGTGGCTCCAAGCACACACTCTTCTTCCCCCCTCAGGCACCGTCATGAGTAATCCTCTGAGTCACTGCTCTCGTTTTCTTTTAACCAAAATTGTTGAGAGACCTTTGACACATTTACTTTTTGTGATCTATTTACCTGTTCAACTCCGCAGAAACCCGTCTCTGGATTATATCTCTGTGTATTCATGCAATTTGGCAAAGGTGGCTGTGGAATTTGGTTTTGCTGAATCAATTGGTTCTGCTGATTCGCTAACTGTCGCTGTAGCTGCTGCTGCTGACTTATTTCATTTAACTGTCGCTGAAGCTGGTGCTGTTTCTGCTGATTTACCTCACTCTGCATCTGTGGATTTAATGATGCATTTTTTAAATTTCTGGGCTGATTTTTACACTCACGCTTCCAGTGTCCAATTTTGCCACAATTAAAGCAAGGCAACTTTTGTTTTCGCTCTTCAATATTTATATTAAATTTTGGCTTATTTGTTAAGTTCCCTTTGAACTTGCCTCAATTCTGGTTCTGCTGAAAATTCTTATTTTCTAATGCTGCTATCTGCTGCTCAGCTACCTTCACTTGTGCCCACATTGCCTTTTCCTTGAGTTTCTTTTGTTTTGCATCTAACTCATCACTGCAATATTTTGCCTTTCTCAGGATGTCATCAACTGAAAGTGCTTGCCAACCAACAATTCCAGTCCTAATCATATCCCCTATTTCAGGTCTCAGGCCATAAACAAACCTGTAAATAAAGTGGCTCATGTCACTTTCATTTAATTTTTCATAGCCACTGTATTGTTTAAATACCAGGAGCAATCTTTCATAATAAGAATGAACTGATTCTTTTGATTCTTGGTTAGTTCTGTCAATTTTAACCCAATCTACTTCTTTTGCAGGAATCTTGTCTTTTAGCCAAACAATTACTTTGTCATAGAAATCCATGACAACGTCTGAAGTAGCGCCTGTTACTTTATGCCGCTGCGGTTCCTCTTTCGACGGGACAACAATGTCAAAGAAACCATCAAGATCAATCCACAGAACTTTTGAAAGTTTAATAAATCTGTCAACCTGACGATACCATTCCACTGGCTTTTCTCTCAGCCAAGGGAAATCATTTGTGAATAGTAATATATCCTGCCTTGTCCATGGAACATGAACATAACCCCCACCAGCTATTTCCCTCATTGGAAATTTACCAAAAACTTCTCCCCTGTCTCTCTTTTCTTCTTCTCTCTTCTTTGTCCATTTAACTCTCCATTCACTTAAATCACCCAATCTTTTTAAAAACACAATCAATTCTTTTATATGGGTTATTCTGCCTGTAGTATTTAGATTCTCTATATCTTTTTCAGAAAAATCCACTCTGTAATGCTTTTTTAATTGCTTCTGGCGAGCTAAATCTTTTTCCAATTCAGCAGCCAGCTCTTCAAACTGTTCATATTTATTCTTAGTTTTCCACTGAATACTTTTACAAATGAAAAGCAGTTCATCATCCTGATATTGCTTCAAACAGCCAGTACCAATTGTGCCAATAATTAATTCTTCTAGATCTGCTTTTAATTTTGCAACATCAAGTTGTTTTGACTCAGGAACTTGTGTTAAATCTGTTCTATTTATAGAGCCAGAATCTGATTCTGCAGCTGATGGTGTGACATTTGACAATCCTTGATTTAAAGTTAAGTTTGGCATTGTTTTATCTTTATGAATTTCTGTTAACTCAGAATAAAATTTTCAGCCACTTTCTGAATTTCTGCATTTAAAGGATTCGTTATAACAGAATGCCTGTTCTCACTCTGATCAAAAACTGGTACGACAGGACCAATTGTAAATGGAACTGTCACTGCTTCCATGCCTTTTGTCAATTGTTGAATTAATTCTCCCTTTGCTTTAAAATAATCTATTATATTTGGAATATCCTCAGGCAATGTCCTTTTATCATTTTTCGGGAAATTATTTCTCGAGTTAGAATTTTCTTTTGGGGATTTTGTTTTACTTCTCGATCTCTCTCTATCAGGTAACTTCATAAACCTGGGTGAATCCTCAATTTCCCTAGGTGCACTAGGAGAAATACCTGGAAAACTCCTTGGAGTAGAATGTGAACAACCTGGCTGATAAGGTGGAGGACTACTTAACATATCTTCTAAAACTACATCATCTAATTCTTGATCAAGATTATCTTCTTTCTGCAAATTCTTTTGACCTGATTCTACAACCATTTTCAATACCGGATATAAAACTTCTTGGTGCTCCCCAATTTTCTCGCTCAAGTTCCATCATTTCAACTTCCCATTCAACTAAAGCTTCAAATTGAGTGGGTCTGGGACTTGGTGAAAGAGCCATCATTTTATCTCTTAAGTTTCTTAAAACTTTAACATTAAATGACCCATCCTCCAGCCAGGCTAAAACACCATCACCTCTAGTGTATTGCATCCAATTTTCAAACCAGAGAACAATATGATAACCATATTCTCCTTCCATATATGCTGCGGGTGTTTTATACTTATGAAGTAATTTTCCACCACGCGCTTCAATTTTCTTGTCAGGATTAAATACATTTTTAATTTTCTGAAACCAGGAAGGCTTTTTCTCTTCCTTATACCAAAAACTCATGTTTAAAAATCAAATCGTATAATTTAGAAAAGATCGTTAATATTTTTTCCATTGTTCCGCTGCTCTGACCAATCCGTGCGCGAAACTCACCAACAAGCCAATCAGGTTAAGCTACGCCACCACCTTGCTCAACCAATGAGAAACCAGTTTTCAGAAATGACCAATCAGCTAACAGCTCGGTTTGATCACGTGAACCAATCAGCGTACTTGCTGTGACGTATGTCAACCAATCACAGCGCGAACCCTGTGACGTACACTGCCACTGCAGCGAAGCTGCTGTGTCAGTGTCACTCCGTAAATTCACCCCTCCCTTACAAAATATTTTAACAGCGCCATTTTAAACATTTCTTTTCAATGAATTTTAGTTAATAACCACAGAAAAACAAACCATTTGTCCGTTTCGGTAAACAAAGTGATAGTTTCATCAGGCATTCAAGAATTCACTCCAGTGAAATAGACGATGCTATTTTCACAAAAACAATTTTTCAACTTTCATACGAAAGAAACCTATCCATGCAAACATGAAATCTTCGGTAGGACTTTAACCAACCAATAGAAATCCAGAAACGCCAGTGAGAATAGACAATGCTACCTCACCCTTCACACAAGCTCGGAGAAATCCTACTACTCTTTTCACAACGAGTTTTAAAACGGGCTCCTAGTCCCTATACTTGGAGCTGCGATTTCATAGGCCAAACCTCACTATTCATGCAATCTATCATACCTAAATCCCTAAACTTGTGTTGTACGTCCACAACACTTAGTGATATTTCTGTACCACTAATTTGAAACGAAACAAGTGAACTGTGTAACTTCACCTGTCACACTACTCTGCCGGCACATAGGCTTTTCACACTGCTGGAAAAACCTTTCTACAACAAATAACAACTAGACAAAACTTAACATGTGTTAAACATGTATCCTATGTAGTTACCATGTAACATGTATGTTACCATAGTAACCGAACTCTGCTACCAGGAATTTGATCCAGCGGGCCAAGAGAAATTCTGTCTCACATGAACAAACTCTACACCACGATACTTACCATAATCCATAAAATTAACACTAGGCCCATAAATGACTGAAACACGATTTGACCTACTGAATCATATGACCTAATTAATCAAACATAATATAAACATTTAATTAAGTCAAGATCATAGGCAATGGATTAACTAATGGTAACTCAAAGAAACCAACAAGACCAGCTTGTCATTTCAAAATCTATTTTATTAACTTTATTTTAAAGCAGAATGCATTTTAATGCGAAAACTCTTTTATTAGTAATTTTATTAAGCAAAGTTATTTATTAGAAAGGCACATTTCTCTGGCAGTTCGAACCAAACTCAGCATGAGAAAACGCTCAAACATTTAGAATATTTCTCCAAAGCCCTGTTTCCCTAACTTAGCTAAAGAAAAACCTAATGGGAAAAAGTAAAGTCTCAAAGGATCTTACGTGAAACGAAAGTTCGGCAGCACTTCTGGAGCACAGGAACGAACGAACAGTGCTCTTAGCAAGGGGATAATTTGTATACCTTTTTCCTATCTAAAACTAGCTAAAAGAATACAAATATTCGAGCAAGACATAATATGATTGGTCCAGGACATCTCCTGATGAAGTCATACGACTCTCGCATAGCAAGAGTCACGTTCCTTCAAGAGCGGTATTGTTCACTATTTTTACGTGTCACTTGCTTCCCGAGAGTAGCAACATTTGACAAAACTTTTCATAACTTCCTCCATCCGTCCAAGCCTTTCCGCCGCTGAGCGTCTTAACTGTCCTTGACCATGGAATCTGAATCAAATGTCCTAAGCTTCCACACAGCCTTGTTTACGAGCCATTTTCTAAGAATTATTGTAGAAAAAACATTTCCACATTCAATTGCTGCTGTGCAAGGCCCACTTTTGACAAAGCTTCTGACATCCATTTTAGAAATAGGCCACAGGCCTCTTTTAGCATGAGTCTAGTATGCAAGGAAACACAAGACAATAATTAATTCAAGAAATGATAATTATTCTGTTACCCACCCCCTTTACTAAAATTAACCCATTAGTCTATGTTACCTAGTTTTGCATACAAAAGAATAAACAAAACACAAACACATGAGACGACATAACATAAACAAAAGCACATTTAAAGAATGCACATGCTATTATTTAAGACAGCCGCAGTTAATATATAACAAAACAAAAGACAAAGTAAATGTATTATTCAAAGCAGAATGACAAACATGACAAGAGCACAAATGATTAAACCCGCATGTTTATGTTGGTGCATACTATTCTAGTTTGAGTCAGTACAAAGGTGCAAATCATGCAACACTCATTAGTAAATTAAAATTTTCGGGAGTTTCATTTACCACAAACTTTTATTCAGAATTAATTCTGAAAGTCCGCTCCATCAGCCTCAACACTGTAGTTGTAGTTAACCCCTCCCATGCTCGTGACGGAACCGTTCCGTCACGAGCCTCGGGTGGGCGGTGCTGGTTACGGAACTGTTCCGTCACGGCCCGCTCGCCGCGCCTGTGTGGCGCGTTCTATTGAGCGGGCACGGGACCGCCGCGCGGCCCTCCCACCCCCTAAGCACTGCAGCGGAATAGCCACCGCAGTGAAGGGGTTAAGGAATGCATGGCCTTCAGGGTTTCTTCCAATGTGAATGGAATAATTGTATCACTGGGCAATCTGTTTGAGTGGTCTGTGGTTGGTTCCTGCTCAGAAAATAAGAGTGACAGCTGTGAGGGAGGGGGCAGCTTACATGACAGAGAAATGATCCACCCATTTCTAGGGTTGCACTGCGAATTACACTGTGCTTTTTGTGTAAGGGTCGCCATGAAAGACATCTGGCAAAAATGTTTCTGGTCTTTGGATAGAGAGGCTAGACAATTTGAATCAATGCATTCTTGCTTGTGCTTAGCAGTAACTATTTTGTAATTAGAGCGAGAATGTTTGATTTGTTCGCGATCAACCTGTTGGATTGACTGGATTAGTAACGCTTTGGCTTTGCAACACTCTCTTGAGTGCCAGGTAGGGGTATGGTTTATTTTTCCCTACCTTGTTGGCAGTTCTTTGGTACAGAGGTTGTGGAGGGTCTTGGACAGGTCCTTGTGTAGGTTACCTTGTTCTACGTCATTGAAAGATAAGGTTTCAAGCAGCCCCAGTATGCTATTGAATGTGGTATATATTTGTAAAAGTATGTGAGGGTTAAGACACTGATTGAACCATTTGACTGTTTTGTCTGTCTATTGTTTGAGAAAGATAGAGTCTCGTCAGATTGCGGGACTGTTTGTTTATGTTGGCCATATGAAAGTGGTCCGTCATTTTTAATTTACGTGTCTCATGAACACTATCTGTTTGTGTCACTATTTCAAAGTCTATTGATATGTGCCATATACTTATATCTAAAATCATGTAATCTATGCAACTCTGGCTATTCCCTCTTTTAAACATGGGAGCAACGTGGAAGCCTGACCTAAGTCTGCCATTACACGCACACAGGCCAACGGTCATAGTCAAAGAGAACAGCTGCAAAAAAGAGGATGACCACTTTTTAAGGGGTGTTGCCTCAAGTTTCTGTATGCCCCCAGCCTCTTCTTCACCTTCTGTGATGGTTATTAGCTCTTGCAGGGTCTCATAGTTTGTGTTAAAGTCACCTGCTAGAACAATAGGAGCTATATTCTGCAAGGTGCTGGGAAGCAACTTTAGTGTTAGCGAATCAGTGTTCCTGTTTGTGGAGCGATTATAAATATGATAAATGATCATACTAACACTCGATCATAAGATAGGATTTGTACTTTACCAAAACCAAAAACCCCCTGCCCTTACCCATAATATGCCAAACAAGCATTTACAATGCAATGGTCTCGTCTTTGTTAAAGTTAGATCTATTGGCATTGCAAATGTCATTTTATTCATTTATTGTATTTTTTTAAAACCGATAAATAAATGGTATTGTCATATACAACGCCAATAGGTAAGCATTAGAGAGTAGTAGAGAGTAATAGCTTAATCTCTCGCAAATGTGAGATCTATTGCATTTGCACCCACACACACACAGCCATACACACACACACACACACAGAACCCCACACACAGAGCCCCACACACGCAGAGCCCCACGCACAGAGCCCCCCCCACACACACACAGAGCCACACACACTAAAAAAGCTCAAATCATAAGAAAATGGGTAATATAATTTGAATAGAGCCATACACAGCCAATCAAAGCACAGCCCATTCACGAAATCCTGAATACTTTTTATAATTTATATTATTTTTCGGATCCTATTAATCAAATAGCACATTACTCATTTCTGTAATACCTGAACGCTTCTTCCCATTAACTGTTTCAATCAGAATACCCTAGATTTCTATATGAACACAAGGCGCTGACAGTGCACTGCTGATACTGCCAACAAACAAAACTATGTTACTGCTCAGTGGTTGGGCATCAGTAACCTAGAAGCGGCAGATATGAATCACCACTCTGAATGATTTCACATTTCAACTAGTCTATACGGAAGAGATGAATACCTTCGAGATGGATAATAACAACACGCATTTTACGAACACCAAACCAGTTTGATGTGTACGCCGAAATAGGGTTAATGCTTTGCTATTAATATTCAACAGTGAGCACAATTAATTTTCATTGTGTTTAACGCCAGTATCTGCATTTCAAGTAGTATTAAGAAACTAGCATATCAAATTTGCAACGTAAAAAGAAACATGCATTTATAACAATCTGTTCAAGCGAACAGTAGGGAAAGCAAATATTTTGAGCGGTACACGGTAAAAAAACATGATACGGGAATGTGTAGTAAAAAATTCCTTCAAATAAGAGCTCCACCCACATTTCCTCGATATGTTTTACAAAGCAGGATCTGATGATCTGATCATGTGATCACACCCCCAGGCATTGTATCACAGCGGCCAACATGGTTACATAGGGGGATCACTGGTTGCACGTGTTAGGTAGGGATTGTCTCGGAGGAGGGGAGCTCTCCAGACGAACGCAAAACCCAGAATTCTATTATTTATGGATCCCAAATGAGAAAGGGCCCCAGTCCCGGTATGTTCCATTACTGTGTTCACAGGGCATCGCAAAACGAATCTTTCACAAATGCAATACGCAGATGCAGAGACTTGGACGCCCGCCAGCCCCTGCCCCTGCAGGCTGCTCATGTGAAGCGATCTTGACAAAGCCGCACGAGGTCTGTTTACAAGAAACTGATGAGCAGGCTGTGATCTAGGGCGGTATGACACCCCAGACAAATGACAGTCAACCAGGCTGCACCTCACATTTATGCAGCCTGTCACTCAAATGTAAAAACACAACAATCGTATACAACTGCCAAACACATGCTCGTAGTGTTTGTCAACTATATCGGATAGGCATGTCATAAATACATACATGTTGATTATATTGTATTATAAAATACACGGAGACCAGTGTTTTTGAAAGAGGCAAGTTTGGAGTTGATACGAATCGTGTGTTTTGCAGACGTTGGCAGCTGGAGCAAAGATGCAGAACCTTTGCGGCTGGGTGAAGTGTCCCGGATCCCGCAGGGAAACATTGGGTGCTCAGCACTTGGCATGCTGTGCATCAGCCTGGCACAGTGACATCGCCATCCCTGGCATACTGAGATAGGCAAGGATAATAATAATGGCTGCTGTGGCGGTGGTGCCGGGGTTTGCATGTGAGAGGTTTGGGGGGTGCACAATTTATGGGAC
Source organism: Lissotriton vulgaris (assembly GCF_964263255.1). Classification (NCBI taxonomy): domain Eukaryota; kingdom Metazoa; phylum Chordata; class Amphibia; order Caudata; family Salamandridae; genus Lissotriton; species Lissotriton vulgaris. The sequence continues at coordinate 484,105 of NW_028249907.1, forward strand.
GAGCAAGTCAGTGCAACTAAGGTACTTCAGCACAATCCAAGGCCTACCTATATATTTCCGAGCCTGCTACCCGTCTGCACATCGTCATGGGCAGAAGTCTTTATTTGTCAATACCATCCATCAGGCACAGCTTAACACACTTCCGCATTGTCATTGCGCATAAATACATGCAGAAGACTAAAACCGTAGTAGGTGTACAGCTATTTCCAAAACTATAAAATATGTAAAAAATGGTTGATTTTACTTTTGTCCGGGGCTGATATCAGGGTTGGAAAATGCACAAAATGCAATATAGAGAGGAAAAGGGGTTAAGTTCCCAAAGAGAAGGCGCACATGCCCCCTCGTGCGCAATGCATTCCAGTGGACATTTACAGGCCCCCCTGAATGCTTGTGCAATGCTTTCTGAAGGGGCTTAACGCGCTGGTGATGCAGGGGGGCAGCCTGCCCCCCACGAAGCGCTGTAGAGCCCCTGTCCTGCAGCGCTAGGGGCAGAGGGTGTCAAACTCACCGCCCTGTTGCGGCCTCGGCTTGGGGAAGAAGGTGGGGTCGGAGCCGGAATCCTGACAAATTCAGACTTCCTCTGCGAAGAGACGGGTCACCCATACTAAGCCCAGAGAGCTCCGCAGTCTCACAGTTGCCACGGGCCCGGACTCAGGTGGAATTAGTGGTACGGTGATAGTCACTCAGGGGAGAGCCACGGAGCGCGGCCCACCGATGAACGACTGGACGTACAGCAAGCAGACCGTGCTGGGGCACGTGCACTCTCTGTGACATCGCAGAGCAGCCAATGAACAACAGACATGCCGGTCTCTCAGCCAATCTCAGAACTGTAGCGCTCAACAGCCAATGAACAATGAGGAGTTCCAAGAAACCCCCTTGACAAGCCTCATGAAGCGATAAGGAACAAGCGCTCGCCATCTGCTCCAAGCCCCCTCCTTTAAGCCCTGTCCTTTTCAGACTTGGGGGCGTGTTTTTTCCTGATGACGTCACAGAGAGAAAGGACAGGAAAAAACACGCCCCTCAATCTGAAACGGACGGGGCTTAAAGTGACAGACAAAGCTCTTCTCCAATGGCTGGCTGCCGTTTAGGAAGCCAGCCAGTAAAGAAAAGCTGGCTTGTTTAAGCCCAATACTAGAAAACATAAAATTTCGCCAGCGAGACTGCGCAAGCGTAGCCTAAGCTAGCCAAGACCTTAAAAAGGAGTCCAAAATTTATATCTCCTCTTCGTCTGATCCGAAATATCCTGTTTCGCTGTAAATCTCATAGCACGTAGCCAATCTGCTTCTATAGGCGAGACCGAGGAGACCCACAGTTTGCATATCTCTCTTCGTGCCAAAAGTATAGAATAAAAAATAAGCTTTGTATTGTCATCTGTGCCCTTACCTTGCAGTTCGAGTCTTCCAAATATAACGGACTCCGGGCTGACCTTGATCTGCAACACTTGGGCATTCTACAGACAGCTACTCACGGCCTCCCAGAATGCTTGAATCTTCGGACATAGCATAAACATATGCAGATCATCTTCATTAGGACTGTTGCATTTGGGACACGCCACCACACCGCCTGAACCAAATTTGGAGAGTCTTCGGGGAGACCAATACGCCCTGTGCAACGTGAAAAAATTATTCCTCCTTAAATTTGCAGGCTTCACTATTTTATAAAGCATAGTCATTGTTACTTGCCATTGGTCTTCTGTAGTGATCTCAGGCAAGCTGTCTCCCCACAAGGTCTCAGGTAACTTGAATGGGCCATCCTCCATTTCTAGCATCAGCCAGTACTAGAGTGATATTTCTTTCTTGAATACAGCATTAGAGAAGAGCTTATCCTCCAACTTGTTGTAAGTACCAATTTGATTACCCGATACCGCCGACCAGCCTCGAATCTGTAGATATTTAAACCTGGAGAAACAATGACCCCATACCTCCTCACAATGACCCCAGAGAACTAACTTTCCATCCAGAAATAATTCCTTCCACCTCTGCGGATCCATCTGCTTTAACGGTTGTGCCAACAAATTTCTGGACCAGAGTGGAGATCCCAGCATATCCCAAATCAAGGCCATTTGGCTATAGTAAGGAATTTTCAAAACTCTCCTGATTCTGAACCAAGTCTCTGCTATGTCTCTTAAAACCTTTTAACCTAACCTTTTTAAAGAATTTCGTTTCTGTGTTGCTCAGGGAGGGGCCTGCATGCATCCTTCCCATTTAAAATCCCTGCCCTCAACACTTCTTCATCAAAGGATTGGGGCCCATCAGCATAGCGTCTATCCTGATCCTGAACAACTCAATCCTCACAGAAAGATGCAACATAACACCCCCTTCTTAAGAACCTCTTAGCAAATACAAAGACGGTAGCCAACTACTGTCCTGTCTCTTTGCTACCTTATTTGACAAAAGCCATGGAAAAGATGATGCACAAACACCTAGCCACCAACTTCAATGACGACATTTCATCAACACCACTGTATCCGGATTCATGCCCAACCACAGTACAGAGACAGCCTTCACCACCGCAACGAACAACATGTGGATAACCATGGATAGAGGTAAAAGTGCGGCCCTCATCTTACTGGACCTTCCTGCAGCTTTTAACACTATCTCCCACCCTTTCCTACATAGAATCCAATGACCCACACATTGATGGATTGCTGCTTCCTGACAGGCCACACCCAGTCAGTCAGCCTGGCCCCCCTCCTCTCGGAGACCCTAAACCTCATCTGTGAACTTCCACAAGGAATCTCACTCAGTGTTACTCTGTTCAACAGCTACATGACGCCACTCTCCAACATTACCCACACCTCCGGAATCAACATCATTTCCTACGCTAATGACACTCAGCTCATATTCTCCCTCCCTGACAAGACACCAGACACCAAACACCCGGACCAGTCTCTCTGCTTGCATGGCTGAAGCAGTTAGATGGAGAAAAATAAGTGCCTCAAGCACAAAACAAGACAGAAGTAGTAATAATTGACAGAGAGACCTCACTCTGGAACTACGCCTGGTAGCCTGCCAAACTCTGACCCCCACCCCTTCTGGCATCCCTCACAAAAAACCTCGGACTAGTAACTGACAACCAACTCTACATCATTGTCTAAGTGAACGCTGTCTCCTGCTTCCAAATGGTTCCCCATCAACACTCGCAGAAATATCACCATAGCCCTCAACACCAGCAAGCTGCACTACAGCAACACACTCTATGCTGGAATCAATGCTCAACTGACCTGAACACTCCAGACAATACAAAAGTCAGCAGTTAGGCTCACCCTGAACCTCCCACTCCGCACTCACCTCAATCTAAAAAAAAGCATTCTTCAAACTCCTCAATCACACATATAAAGCCTTACACAAGATTCGCGCCATGTACTTCAACAACCACATAAACTTACACAAACCAACCAGATGCGACTCCTACTCGCATACACCCCGTGGATATGCAGAACCAGATCCGGAGGTTGTACCTTTTCCTATAGCTTGGAACAACGTCCCCCTGCACATCACAGCCACCACCTCAGTTCTTGAATTCTGCAAGAAACTGAAGACACGGCCATTCACCTACCCCTGACCCTGGTGTGGCCCATACAACTTCTGCAACGGTGCCAGGATATACTACTTAGTGAGTTGTATGCTGTACAAGCACATGTCACATAACAAGTACAAAACATAAACGTGGCATGTGATTTATGATTTTAAAAAAGCAAGGTTAAAGGGAAGTTATGGTTACCATTGGTCATAAAACCTTAACCTAGGTTTAAAAAACCTCTGAAAATATGTTTTAAAAAACACGGTTAAAGTAAAATTATGTTTAAAAAATACAAAACGTTAAAACCACTGAAATGTGCAAATGATGGCTTTGTAATCTAACCATTACTAGCACCCCTGTCATACACTGCTTACTACCTCACATATGAAAACCTTCATCACATGTTAAATGGCATCATAAATTACATCATTGATGACATCTCATGTGACATAATTGACATCACTAATGACATCAATGAAATTGCTGTTGACATTAGGTTCGATTTTTATAATGATTTGAATGAAGCATTTTGACATTTATATTATCTCTAAGCTCTTGACTGCAGTACGCATGGTGTTCACGTGTTCCACTTCCTCTGTAGTGCAGAGGATGTGATATATGTCATATCCTTCCAGCAAGGGCAGGAAATCCCTCCAGTGCTCACACTAGAGTGATTTCATTTCCCTCACTTTGGGCTGAGAAGAGCTTCCCTTGCAGCCTGGAGTGTTTTTTTCAGTTTCGGTGACGCACAGTACATGCTGATGTCACTGAAACTGAACACATTCAGATCCTATAGCCTCTGACTACTTTCTGTATGATTGATGCTCGGGCCACAGCTCAGCCACTCAAACACTGACCTGCACAGAAGAGGTACCATTGGAAATGTGACAATTTCCCCTTTTCAGCGCTAGCTCTCTGTAGTGGATGCCTGTTCAAGGATTGCCACAGGTGTTCAGTCCATGTACAGGAGTCCACCCACCAGCTCCCAGGCTTAGCCAATTGTTACCCTCCACCGAAGGCCTTTACTGCCCTTCTCCACCCTCTGGAGGGTGATTGGAGATTTACTCCGAATCTGTCCACCCAAAGGGGGCCGGACGTGCACTAGGGACAACATTTTTTGTTGTAAAAAGACTGAGGTAGTTACTGGCCCATCCTGACATCAGGTAGCATCCCTAACCCTTGGTGCTCATGAAGTACTGCCGCCCACTTAGGAAGACCTCAATGGGGTGGGGGGCATATCCTCAATCCGCCCTCCTCGGTGGGCAAACGCACACAAGGCACCAGAGATTTGATTTAAAAGAATAAAAACTGTATTTTTCCTCGCACTGGGCCACAACCCTGATCCTTGAAGCCCAATCTGACCTTCAGCCACCCTGAGGGAAGATTGGGGGTTTACTTCCACTCTGTCATGCCCTGGGAAAGGCAGTAAGGGCAGTGGACACCAGGGAACATTTTACAGAAAATGTATGGAGTTGCAATGGGCATTTGCGCTTGCTCCTTGTGCCCTTCTGGCACTTTGGAATTCTAAAAGAGGCCCCAGATGTTTGTGCGGCTGCCTATAATATGTAATTGTACGGGAGCATATCTTGTGCCAGCACAATCGTGAAGGACCCCATGCTAAACAAGCATTGGAAATGCAATAGGTCTCGCATTAGAAAAGTTGGAGCTATTGGTCTTGTAAATGATAAATATTTTATTTATGTGTTGTTTTTAAAATAGCTAAATTGACAGCTTTGTCATTTACAATGCCAATTGTTATAACTTTCGCGAATGTGACACCTATAGCATTTGTAATGCAACATGTTTTGTATTTACGTGACTTAGATGGCAGCTCTGGTCGTTAGGCCACATCTCTAGAGAGATGTACAAGGGTGATAGATAGATAGATAGAGTGAGGACGATAGATAGATAGATAGATAGATAGATAGATAGATAGATAGATAGATAGATAGATAGATAGATAGATAGATAGATAGATAGATAGATAGATAGATAGATAGAGTAAGTGCGATAGATAAAGTGAGGGTGATAGATAGACAGATAGAGTGAGAACGGTAGATAGAGTGAGGGCGATAGATAGATAGATAGATAGATAGATAGATAGATAGATAGATAGATAGCAATAGATAGGTAGAGATAGAGTGAGGGCGATAGACAGATAGATTGATAGAGTGAGTGCAATAGATAGATAGAGTGAGGGCAATAGACAGATAGAGTGAGTGCGATAGATAGAGAGATAGAGTGAGGGTGATAGATAGATAGATAGATAGATAGATAGATAGATAGATAGATAGATAGATAGATAGATAGATAGATAGATAGATAGATAGATAGATAGATAGATAGATAGATAGATAGAGTGAGGGCAATAGACAGATAGAGTGAGTGCGATAGATAGTGAGATAGAGTGAGGGTGATAGATAGATAGATAGATAGATAGATAGATAGATAGATAGATAGATAGATAGATAGATAGATAGATAGATAGATAGATAGATAGATAGATAGATAGATAGATAGATAGATAGAGTGAGGGCGATAGATAGATGGATAGAGTGAGGGTGATAGATAGATAGATAGATAGATAGATAGATAGATAGATAGATAGATAGATAGATAGATAGATAGATAGATAGATAGATAGATAGATAGATAGATAGATAGATAGATAGATAGATAGATAGATAGATAGATAGATAGATATGTGTGGGGTTGTGTGTGGTTGTGTGTGTGTGGCTGTGTGTGTTGTGTTTGGGGTTGTGTGTAGTGTTTGGGGTTGTGTGCGTGGTTGTGTGTGTGGCTGTGGGGTTCTGTGTGTGGTTGTGTGGTTGAGTGTGGTTGAGTGTGGTTGTGTGTGGTTGTGTGTGTGCTTGTGGTTGTGTGTGTGTGGTTTTTGTGTGTGTGGTTGTATGTGTGGGGGGGTTGTGTGTGTGGGGGGTTGAGTTTGGGGGGTTGTGTGTGTGGGGGTTGTGTGTGTGGGGGGGTTGTGTGTGTGTGGTGGGGTGGGGTTGTGTTTGGAGTTGTGTGGGGTTGTGTGTGTGTCTGGGGTTGTGTGTGTGGGGTTGTGTGTGGGGGGTTTGTGCATGTGGGGGCATTGTGTGTGTGGGGGGTTATGTGTGGGGTTGTGTGTGGGGGGGGGTTGTGTGTGTGGGGTTGTGCGTGTGGGGGGTTGCATGTTTGGGGGGTTCTGTGTTGGGGGTTGTGTGTGTGGGGATTGTGTGTAGAGTTGTGTGTGGTTGTGTGTGTGGGGTTGTGTGTGTGTGGAGTTGTGTGGGATTGTGTGTGTGTCTGGGGTTGTGTGTGTGTGTGGGGTTGTGTGTGTGGGAGGTTTGTGTGTGTGGGGATGTTATGTGTGTGTGTGCGTGTGTGTGTGTGTGTGTGTGCGTAGGGGTTTGTGTGTGTGGGGGGGTTGTGTGTGTGGGGGTGTGTGTTTGTGGTTGTGTGTGTGTGTGTTTGGTTGAGTGTGTGTGTGTGGCAGAGTTAATTACACTCTTTCACACACTCAAATTCCTCAATTGATAGTTCTGTAGAAAGATCAAAATACATTCTTACAAAAAGCCACATTATCCGGAGTAACCTATGAGCAAATCTCGTTTCCAAATACACAAATAAAAAGCAAATCGAGATTGAAACTATTTAAAGTCGTACAAACAGTTCTGTGACAATTAAGGGAACAAGGGGCGAGGATGTGAGCGTTGGTTAAAGGCCAGATCTACCGAATTTGGAACTGGGAGACCCTGTTTGAGTCTCGGCGTCAGCTCATCATCATCTCATTGTGGGCAAATCACTAAACTGCCCGAGCCTCAAACAAAAGGATGTGTCCTTGTGTCATGTAACTGGTGCTAGTGTGAAGCGCTCGAATACCTTCGGGTCGAATTTGGTTTACATAAAACTGCAGAAAAACAGGCCAAACTATTTCTTTGTTTAAATCCCAAAATGAGGGGGGAGAGAGAGAGTATGTGTATTTGTGTGTGTGTGAGATTAGTTGGTTGAAAAATACACTAAGCCAGAATATTCTACATTCCTTGCAATGTTTCATGGAACATTGCCAAAAGATGATGTCACTTCCGTGAAATTTACAGCAGTTTCATTGCTATAATTCTATTTGTCCTGCCTCATACATTTCTAGGCCCGCTTCTGAGATTGCCCTTTAAGGGCTGTGGCATGGGTGACCAGCCTGCCGTTTCTGCTAGTGCCGGGCCTCACACCGCACTCATCGCAGCAACAGACGACATTCGAACTCTACTGGACAATGGAGACACAGTCGCCCTCATCCTCCTCGACCTCTCCGCAGCCTTCGACACAGTCTGCCACAGCACCCTTCTACAGCGCCTCAGAAACATCGGAATCCAAGGAATAGCACTGGAATGGATCACCTCGTTCCTCACCGGAAGAACCCAGAGAGTCCGCCTCCCACCATTCCACTCAGAGGCCACTGAAGTCATCTGCGGCGTACCACAAGGGTCCTCACTCAGTCCCACCCTCTTCAACGTATACATGAGCCCCCTCGCAGCCATCGCACGACAACACAACCTCAACATCATCTCCTACGCTGATGACACTCAACTGATCCTATCACTCACCAAAGACCCTAACACCGCCAAAACCAACCTACATGAAGGAATGAAAGATGTAGCCGAGTGGATGAAGCACAGCCGTCTGAAACTTAACTCAGACAAAACAGAATTCCTTATCTTAGGTACCTCCCCCTCCGCCTGGGATGACTCTTGGTGGCCAGAGGCCCTTGGAAAAGCGCCCATCCCGACGGACCACGCACGGAACCTGGGCGTCATCCTGGACTCCTCACTCTCGATGAACAGACAAGTCAACGCCGTTTCATCATCTTGCTTCAACATTCTACGCATGCTCAAAAAAACATTTCGCTGGATCCCCACCGAAACCAGAAAAACGGTCACCCATGCACTGGTCACCAGCCGCCTGGACTACGGAAACACCCTATACGCCGGCATCACCGCAAAACTCCAGAAAAAACTCCAACGCATCCAGAACGCATCAGCCAGACTCATACTAGACATCCCACGTAATGACCACATCTCTAATCACCTGAAAAACCTCCACTGGCTCCCCGTCAATAAGAGGATTACTTTCCGCCTCCTAACCCACGCACACAAAGCACTTTACGAACTTGGACCCGAATGCCTCAACACACGACTCTCCTTCTACAACCCCTCCCGCCAACTACGATCCTCCAACCAAGCGCTTGCTACCGTACCTCGCATCAATAAAACCACCATGGGAGGTAGGTCCTTCTCCTACCTCGCAGCTAAAACCTGGAACTCACTCCCCACTCACCTTTGTCTCACTCAGAACCACCTAGCATTCAGAAAGCAACTTAAAACTTGGATATTCGACAAGTAACTCCCCACCCTTCTCCACGCGCCTTGAGACCCTCCGGGTATGTAGCGCGCTATATAAATCTCTGACTTGACTTGACTTGACTTGTGTGTGAGTAAAGTTGTTCCTCTTGTTGCTTTTCATGTGCTTGTTCTGAGGAAGTTTGTATTTCTGCTATCCGTGCTGCATATGCTCTGGGTCAGTGGACGATGTACTGTGCAGGGGAGAAGATTTCTTTGCCCTGTTTGTGCCGAGCCCCTGGGGGAAAGTATGGGTTCTTCCAATCTAACGGTGTGCGCACACTGGTTGGCTGCATAATCTGGGTGTTCAGGAGTTATGAACAACTGTAGCTTCCATGGGACGGTTTCAGCTGGTTCATGAGGCTGAGATCGGTAGTAGCTCCAGACGAGGGGTCCGGTTCAACAGGGATGAAGAGGGTGCGGAGCAGGCAGCTCTATGTCACCTGCAGAGTAGACACTTCAAGGGGTAATGGTCAGCCCCTCGACTCTCCCCTCACCCAGCACATTCACAGGGAGATCTGTACTAGTGGCAGGAGGAAGTAAAATGTCAATGTGCAGACTCCCAGGTCCCTTTTGGAACTGTGTAGTCTCTGTTGGAGGTCATCCGCCAATTTGAAAGCAAACTACAACCAGGCGGAGCCCAGTAGATGCCGCCTTGCACAAAGGCAGTTAAATTCAAAGTCCTCCCATTCATTCACAGTTGTAGGAGCACTCTCCAAACCTGGCTCTTACGTGTAGAGGGAAGATGACCCCGGTTAAGGGAGACTCGGCGGACGTTTTACATAGCCAATAGCATCTCCTTCTGAAGGGTGCAGGAAGTCCTGCTGCCACCACTGTAAGTCTCTCAGAGCCTGAGGAGAGAGTGCCTTGACGTGTGTGAGACATTCCCTTTCTGCCCAGGGCCCTAAACATCCTACAACCGGTCTGGATTACACCGAGGCAGCACGTGGGTCTCATCACAGCACAGAGCTTGTCACTAAATTGTAAACAAACCTCGATTCTTCAAACATGCAGTCTTTAATGTAATAAAATAAAGAAATGGCACAATCGCACCCACACTGATTAACAAAGTAAGGAGGACAATCAGTTAAATCAGTTCTCTCGGAGTATCTCCTTTAAGTACTGTACTTCACAGTGGGGGCTGGTAAAAGTAACATTTTGGAAAGAGAGACTGACTTCTCATTGTCTTGTCCAGGAGGGGGTGAGGAGCCCTACCCCACCCTGGAAGAGACCAAGATGATACTAGGATACTGCAAGCCAACCCCTGTGCCCACCCTGGTGGATCCTGGTCCCCATCCTTCCCACCCCCCTCCCCCCAGTGATGGCTCCTGTCCCTCCCCCTGCCCCCCACCTGTGGTGGATCCTGTCTCTGCCCTGGGTGGCTTCTGTCTAAGCATGGGCGGAAAATCCATTTCGCTCGCGGATTTTGCGGATTTTCGGTAAATTCGCAATCCTCGAACGCTCGCGAATTTACCGAAAATCCGCAAATTCGCACGCAGCGGATTTTTTTTTCTTGGTGATACAATTTTGCGGCGTGCGGTGTAAGTTCGCAATTGCGAACATGTAGGTGCGGCGGGCAGCAACAAACTCGCACTCGCGAAATTACAAAAATTGCAATTCTGCACAAGAAATCCACTAGCAAACAGCATAGACCTTCTGAAAATGATGATTTTTATCAGAATGAGGTAATCTAAATTTTATGGTCAAGTTGTGTTCCCTAGCGAGTACCCCACCGTCTCCATGTACGAGTTAAAGTGCATGTAACTTCCCTCCTGTGTCAGCTATGAAGACGCAAATACATTTGCGTCCAACGTTAACATGTCCTCTTTCAGACCCACCATGAATGGGTCGAATGGTCCGTTCCTAAGTATGCTATGCCAACGTCTTTTTGTAGTGTACTCCTACGTTTTTCAGCTCTGGCTGAAGTAGGCCCTGAATCTCTGCCACCGAGCCTCTTTTCTGGCTTCTGACTCCGAGAAATCTCTGCCCAGGCAGCCCCTGTACTCGTGAACTCTGACTTACTTTCAGCGCGGCCCCTCGCGCTCGGCTCAGCCTGCTGCCTGCCAAGATTGACTATAACCTTCGAGTTATCTGTTTCCCTCCCCGAAAATACATTCCTGCCTGCTAGCTTCAGTAAACATCCTTCCCCAGCTACAGGGCTAAAGGGCCGACCTGTCTCTGTGCAAGTAATTCATAGCTTCGTTGCCATGCTTCCATGGAAGGCCCCATGCCCCCACGCTTCTCATACAGACACCCAGGCGCTTATACACGCACTCACAGCAAGTATAGAATAGCTTCTGCTCTAGAGACCTTTCCGCCCAGATAGCTTAGTTCCTAAACATCAGATATCAGATATGATAGAAGCCCAAGTTGATCTGACATGCCAGACTTTTGTCTCTTTCCGTCAGTGTAAATGTCAAGTCCCCTGCACCCCTCCAATTACACGTCATGCAGCTGCGTGCGCATCCAAGCTTCCGATTTCTGCTGACATTGCCACATTTTCTGTTAGTGCCACCCCTTGGTGACACCTATCAGTGACGTTTCCAGAACACACCTCTAGTTCACGCCTCTTGATTACGCACATGTACCACGTGTATATTGTTATCTTGTCTTCTCTCAGCTGTTACGCCTTCTATACTGTTTTCAATGGTGTACAATAAGTATATAAGCTATGTACTGTTAATAAAATGTTGGCGCGTTCATCTATCCCTTCTGACACCCTGTGTGGTGGTCAGAACATGATATCTTGGTCATGACCATTCCTTTTTAAGGAATAAAACCCTTAGAACTCTAACACCACGGACTCTGTCTTTTTTCACCCGATCTGAGTTATTATTGATTAAGTACTTACCTGCATAGAAATTAAGAGAGTAAATTAATTATTTACATCATTTTGGCGCCCGAACAGGGACCCCTCCCCCACCTCACGCGCCGGTTGGCGCATTGCAAGCTCTGTCCCCTGCCATCAGTTAGATGGAACATACGCGTACCAGCAGGATTTCCTGCATCTCCCTCTGACCCACGGAGGTGACGAAGACTGCGATCAGTGCCCAGACGAGGCGGTGAGGAGTGCGGAGGATCCCAACCAGAGCCTAGCCGAAAGAAGCAAGGTCCGAGGTGTCAAGAGGCCCACCAGTTTTCCGAAGTTTTCCGAAAATTCCCGAAGTTTTCCGAAGTTTTCCGAAGTTTTCCGAAGTATTGAGTCGAGTCCACTCGAGTTTTCCGAGGCCTTCTGTTTCCGTGCTTCCCGGTGAGTACCATTGCTGGGTCGTATCTAGACGGGTTTGGGTACGCAAGTCCGGTCTGCACTGTTTTTAGGCAGTGTATCTGTACTGTTTAGCAGTATATCTAGTATTCCGAATTTCTGAATTTTTGCACTGTTACAACAGTGTATCTGTACTGTTGAGCAGTACATCTAGTATAGTGGGGTAGTCATCTATGTTTTAAACGTTTTTGTGATTAATGTCGTGGTATGAATGTGATTGTTTTCCTTGTGCATTATTGTGTTTTTTTTTGTATAAATAGTTACATTCAGAATTAAGTATCAAGGATCGAGCATTTCAGTATCAAGTAGGCACAATGCCGTTTTTCAACAAGTTAAAGCAGATAGGAACTAGGAAAGGGATGTTAGAGGAAGAAATTCCGATCCCCCCTAGGGACACTCCAGGTAATTTCATGTATAACAAACATGGCATAGACGCCATATTGTATCTAGAGTTATGGACCGATTATACCAAGCACCTAGAGGAAAGATACCGATGGCCAGTTAACGGAACATGGGATGCCGAGTGCATCATAAAGGTAGAAGAGGCATTACGGAAAAAGAAAGCCAGACAATCTCAGAAAGACGCCATAGAATTTTGGCGTAAGGAATCACATAAACGTGCTGAAAGAGCACTTCGTAGAGAAGACAGACTTAAAGAATCAGAAAAGGCCCAAGAAAACGAATTAGTTATTGAAGGAATTCGAGTAAAATCAGAACAAATAGATCGCATCCGAAATAGCCAAGTGAACAACATGTATCTTTTGGCCGAGGGTACACCTGACGCCATTTCAGAAATACCGAAAAATTTGCCGTCACCATTAGTTCCAACTAAAGTAATGCACAAGACTACTAAAGACATATTCCTAAATTCATACTTAGAAGATGTAGCACCAGCTTACACCAATCTGCCTGTTCGTGCCCTGCCTACTGACAGGGACGGGGGTGGCACTCCACCCCCAGGTCACGTTCCGCCGGTACCGCAACAGACCTCTCCCGTTCCGCCAGCCCCGCCACTTCCCGTACTCAAAACTGACCTACCGAAACCACGTTTGCCTGATCCACCTAAACGACAAATTCAAGTTCAGATACAGACTCCGCAGGGAGGTAATGCACAAGCGTCCGCTTCAGGAGGTGCGACCGCGGGTCCTCAGACCCCGCCACCAACTCACAGATTCAATCTCAGAGGTATGCAGAGTCCTCTTACGTACAGGTCTCCCCATTCCTCTAATTCATCCCGCCTTGACGCATTAAAAGAAAACATGTCAGTTTGCAGATATGATCCAGTACCCGGAAAGGACGATTTAATGATATTGGCATCATTACGGTTAAGATCTGCTACTGATAGCTTGTTATGCTATGCAGGAATGAAGGAGCGTCTAGACAGAATATATGAGTTTGTTCAGACAGGAAAGGACCCTGACAGTATTAAGGATGCCATGGAGAAACAGAAAGTTGGCATGCAAGCGCTGATACTACGATTTCTCATAAATTGTCTAATAAGAGAACGAGACAGGCCCGGAACAGATCAGAGTGAATTAGATGCATTGAACAAGTGGGGTCAAAATATAGCTGATGGAAAACATGACAGACAGAATTGCATAGACTCTATGTACAAGAAAATTAGGAAAGCAGTGATAGCCGTACACCAGAAAGAGAAAGAAGAGGCTCCCTCCGAGGAGGAAGAAGAACAGGAAGAATCCGAAAGAAATGTAGGAACAATAGCATATGTAGGTAAGGGAACTTACCTTAGGAAGGGTATCCGTCCAGAGAGCAAGAGAGTTTTCTTCTCTGCCTTAACAAATCCGAATTCTGCTGAGCATCAGTTCCAGGAAACTGATAAAAGGCTTCGAGATCGAGTTGGGTACCATGTACTCAATTCTATGGATGAACAAGAACTAGCCCGATCAGCTGTATCATGGGCCGAAAATGCAGACATATATAATGATGACACAGTAGCACAGACATTTCTGAACCTCTCCCCCGACGAACAGAAATTAGCAGGTGTATACATGATTCAGCACCTTCTCATCAAATACAGAAAACATTATTCTGATCCAGGTCCCTTACACGAGACACTAGAAGCACTACTGATGGATAGATGGAGAGGCTTAAGTACAAAATTAATTCAAATAATTCTAGAACAGCGACATAGATATGATACCTTTGTAAGCTCTGAATATGTTCCCGCCCCACCTCCAGAAAGGAAAATGCACCACATGCAATGCGGGGGTGGTATTGAAAGTCAGAACCCCTTACGAGAAGTGCACCCTGTTATGGGTGAGGATAAAATCTTGAAACGCGTGTATGTACACACGCCTCTGACTAAATTAGAACTGTTAGAAATGAAGAAACTAGTACCATGCCATGATAAAGACCCTGCAGGTTTTCATAGAGAGCTTAAAGACATGTTACTAATGGGGGATTACACGTATGATGATATCATGAAAATGTTGAAGGTATTGTTGCCTACGGGTATATTCGAGAAATTAAAGGAAAAGGAATGGGAGGTGGGAGACACAAAGATTGCCTGGGCAGAAATAGAGGAAGAAGAAAAGAAACGGGTCCCAGGGTTAGGCCTTGGGGACAAAACTAAAGCATTACCAGGTTTGATAGTACAGGTCCTGCCCAGATTATTGACAACAAGAAAGGAGGATTGGGATGCAATATCGTCCTGTAAACAGAAACATGATGAAGATACTAGTGACTTCTATTCAAGATTCGAGAAATGTTTTATTATTAATAGTGGCCTCCAGCCAAGTAGCGAGTCGTACCCGCATCTTTTTGTGTCAAAGTTAGTTGAGAATTCCTTACCGTTAGTCAAAAATCGAGTGTACAAGGTCGAGAGTACATGGCAAGCAAATACGCCATCACAGATGTTACAAATGTTACAATATCATCAGAACAGAATCAGAGAAGAACAAGATCAGGAACAAAAACGTATGAAAGACACGAAAATGAAAATGTTAGTAGCTCAGACGGTCCCATCCGATGGTCACAGAAAGGGTGCGACCCAGACAAGTCACACTGCAGCTCCCGTTAAAGGGACATGTAATTACTGCAAGCAGCCAGGTCACTACGTACATGAATGCCCAGTTCTGAAACATAACATAGCGACAGGTAAAACTAAAGAAAGACCGCATCCGCCTAGACAAGACCATAACCAGCATCAGCCTTCACAGAATACACAGGGTACACAGCCTATGCATGTTTCCTCGACTCCAGCACAGACCGTAGCAGTACCACAGCCACAGCCCATTGCCGCAACTCAGCAAGTTTCACAGCAGATGTACCAGTATGCCCAGTCCGCTTACCCCGAATATTCCCGATATACATGAAACAGCCTAGAGAGGGAAGGTGGCTTGCCTCTTATTGAGATTCCTGTAGATCAAGAAGGTCCTTATGTACACAGTCAAGTATTGGGAAAAGACAGAAAGTTTTTAATTGACACAGGGGCAAGTCGCACTACAATAAGTCATGATGAAGTTCCAGGGGCACCCCTCTCAGGCTCACAGAATGTTTCCCTTGGTTTTTCAGGACAGCCTATTGTAAA
This sequence comes from Lissotriton vulgaris, assembly GCF_964263255.1. Taxonomy (NCBI): domain Eukaryota; kingdom Metazoa; phylum Chordata; class Amphibia; order Caudata; family Salamandridae; genus Lissotriton; species Lissotriton vulgaris. The sequence goes on from NW_028249907.1 coordinate 499,817, forward strand.
TGAGGTATCAGAACCAGTTCCCCTGGCTGTGGGTCCATTATCACGTGTTACAGACCTGTTACTCACGAAATCATGTCCAGAAAATCTGTTAGGAATTAAAACATTGAAGGCTCTAGGAGCTATAATATGCTGTTCCCCGGAGGGAGTTAGACTCTTTCTGCGGGATTTCAAGGGTCATTATGTTCTGCGTGAATTTGATGTCAGATTGAAAAATGTACCAGATTACTTGTGGGCAAAAGGCCCAACTGATGTAGGCTGTATGCACATTACACCATACCGCGTTACACTCAAGGCAGGTGTTGTATTACCCAGAATCAGACAATACAAGTTACCACCCGATGCTGTAGTGGCTTTACTGAAAATCATTGAAGAGCTCATTGCCCAAGGAGTGGTCGTCGAAACCGACTCCAATATCTGTAATTCACCCATCATTCCGATTCTTAAGCGTACTGATCCCAATGCACCGCCAGTATATCGGCTGGTGATTGATCTTCGAGAATTGAATAAATGCATTATTCCACAGTATCCTGTGGTCCCCGATATCTCCTCTCTATTGACTGCTATTGATTCAGAAGCAACGTTCTTTACTGTAATTGATCTCAAGAACGCCTTCTTCAGCGTGCCTATTGATCCAGAGAGCCAATATCTCTTCGGATTCAGTTTAAATGGACGCAGCTTCAAATTTTCGCGCGCACCTCAAGGATTCACAGAAAGCCCCAGCATCTATAGTCAAGCACTGAAAAGACAACTAGATTGTATTCAAATGCCAGTTAACACCGCTTTACTGCAATACGTCGATGATCTGCTGATCACCGCACGAAGTGAGCCCGAATGTGAAAAAGCATCACTGACAGTTTTACACTTCCTGGCCGACAAGGGACACAAGGTGTCTCCTTCGAAGCTACAATTCTGTGTTCAGCAAGTTGTGTACTTGGGTCACTTGCTGTCCAAAGTGGGGAGACAGCTCACTCCCGATCGCATTCAGTTAATTGCAAATATGCCACAACCCCAGACACAAAAGGAAGTGCGGGCCTTCATAGGCCTCACCTCGTACTGCAGACAATGGATTCCCCAGTATGCATTTCTAGCCAAGCCACTCATCCAGTTAACGACACAGGAGGCAGCGACTTCGACTGCCCTCCCTTGGACTCAGGAACATACACAAGCTTTTGAAGACTTAAAGAAAGCCTTATGTCAAGCACCAGTTTTAGCGACACCATGTTACAGCAAACCGTTTACACTTTTTGTTACAGAACGTGATGGTACAGCGTTGTCTGTCCTCACCCAAGATCAAGCAGGTTCACATAAGCCTTGTGCTTATTTTTCTAGTACATTGGATTCAGTAGCCCAAGCACTCCCTGCGTGCTTAAAGTCAGTAGCAGCAACAGCGTTAGCAATAAGACAAAGTGACTCAATTGTTTTAGGTCATCAGTTAACAGTTCAAGTACCACATTCTGTAGAGGTTTTGTTAAACAGAACCCAGACTCAACACTTGACTATAGCACGACTGACAGGTTATGAATTAACATTATTCCAGCCACACATAGAAATCAGACGCTGCAGTATCCTGAACCCCGCAACACTGTTACCAACAGTTATGACAGATCCAGCCCCACATGATTGTATAGAAATCATTAATGCAGTAACAAAGCCTAGACGAGATTTAACAGATGTTCCATTGACAAATCCAGACCTGACACTTTATGTGGACGGTTCATGCATGAGAACAAGTACAGGAGAATTAGTGGCCGCATATGCCGTGACCACTGAAACTGAAGTTAAAGAAACACATCGTATTGACACACTGTCTGCTCAAGCAGCAGAGCTCATCGCTCTGACCCGAGCTTGTATTCTAGCCAAGAACAGAAATGTTAACATATACACTGATTCACGTTATGCATTCGGAGTTGTACACGACTTCGGAGTCCTCTGGCAAGAACGAGGTTTCCTGACCTCTCATGGGGCCAAGATTCAACACGGTCCCCTCATTCAAGCACTGTTAGAAGCAATACATTTGCCCTCGGGCATATCAGTCATGAAGTGTAAAGCACATATTAAAGTTACAGATTCTGTTTCCCAGGGTAACGACCTGGCAGACCAGACAGCAAAACATACAGCACTGACTCACATCCAGATTACTGATGTGACAAAGACAATAGTACCGATAAAGTGTATGGCAGTTAGAGATCCCGCCCTAGACGTAATTGACATTCAGACACATGCTACGCCAGATGAAATAAAGAAATGGACTGAACTAGGAGGGATTCAGACAGATCAAGGTTGGATAACGAAGGAAAAATCTATATGGTTTCTCCCTGACTCAATGGTTCAAGTCATGATAAACACAGCACATAGCCCGGCACATCTAGGAGAGAAAGCGATGTTAGACAGTTTACAGAATCTCTGGTACAACAAACACTTACGAGCAGCAGCAAAACAGAAAGTGCGTACTTGCATGATCTGTTGTCAGTTCAATCCAGGTAAAAGCGTCCCCGTAGAACAAGGTGGATTTCATCCTCCCGATCACCCGTTTGAAGTCCTCCAGATGGATTATATCCAGATGAACAGTTGTCGAGGTTTTAAATATGTCCTTGTAGTTGTTTGTGCTCTGTCCCGCTGGACCGAAGCATACCCAGTTCCAGACTACACTGCTCCGACCACTGCCCGACAGTTGGTTCGTGAATTCTTCCCACGGTACAGTTTGCCCCGTGTCGTGTATTCAGATAACGGACAGCCATTCTCGTCCGAGTTAATGAAACAGGTTTCCCTTTTGCTAGGATATCAGTGGAGGTTCCACTGTGTCCGACATCCCGAAGCAGCAGGCCTTGTAGAAAGGCATAATCAGACACTAAAAATCCGCCTTGCAAAGATCTGTCAAGAAAAGGGGGTCGACTGGATAGTCGCCCTGCCCGTGGCACTATTCTACATGAGAATGGTCGCCCATTCAAGATCAGGGCTATCCCCGTACGAAGTGGTCTTTGGCAGACCACCGAATATGTGGGGGACGCCCATTCCGAAGAAAATAACTGATGTTGATTGCCATATGTTGACAGATTACCTTGCCTCCTTGATGTCTGCATTCCAATCATGTCGTTCACAGGTTGCCGCAGCCTTCCCTGACAACACCGATGTAAAGGCGCATGAGGTCCGTCCTGGGGACCTGGTACTCGTCCGGAATTTCGACCGGAAAAGTCCGCTGGAGCCCCGCTGGAAGTCCCCGAAGATCGTTCTTCTTACAACAAGGACCGCCGTGAAGATAGAGGGGAGAAAGGGGTGGGTCCACACGAGTCACATCAAACTTTGCAATGAACTAAAAAACGGACTAAAACAGGACTCCGACTCGTCCACCCCCACCAAAGACTGTGTTGAAAGAAAAGACAGTGTCTGAACGAGAAAAGACTCCCCAAGAACTATATCGTATGAAACTCCGATCTAGCAAGTCAGACAGTTTAATTGTTTAAGTCCTCCCCTAGGTGAATCGGTTAAATAGTTTCTGACATGTATCCCCTAGATCGAGATAGAGAGAGAGAAGCAAAGAAACGTACATACTGTAAATCACTGCGTAGTCACTGTATAGTGACGTTGTTAATAATGTTTTTTCTAAGTATTCTAATTATTATTGCCAGCATTCTGCTACCTATATATTGGCCTATTTTCAGGCGTGAACAATCTGTTTACAATGTCTCTGCTGAACACACTTTTAGTGAACTTCCGGCACATGAACTCTCTTACAGGCTTGCGCTGCGCAACAATACATTCATTAGTATGTTACACCACTCCCATCAGACAAATAATGCTACCGACTGCTGGATATGTGGCCGACTCCCTCCCTACCAGAATTACAAGGGAGCTCTGCCCCTCTTTCCGTACCCGTTCACTCACAATGGCTCCTGTGGGGCATGGTTTAAAATAATTAATTCCTTAGATCCTGATATTGCTGTTTTCGATGGGGGCTGGGTTTGGGGAAACTTGAACTTAGTCCTGCTCAACGTCTGTTATCCTGATAAAGAGGGACTTCCCACTCGAATAGGAACTGATCTAGAAAATGAAGTATATGGATTAGGTAATTACACAATTAGCCTTATGATCCTTACTGTAGAATCCGAGGCTGCTCCAGTTCTGCCCCATATGTTAGTATTACCAGTCACAGGTGAATTATGTGTTAGCAAGAAAGGTTCAGTACACGTAGGTCATAGTAAATGCACTACTGTGGTCGAATTCAGTGATCATGGTAAATCGTCTTTCAAAGCTATCAGTCACTCCTATTTTGTTTGTGGTCATACCGCATACATACGTTTACCTCCAGATTGGGATGGTACTTGTTACATTGCATTCCTTCTGCCACCTGTTTTTCTAGCTCCCCCAGATTACCATAGAAATACGAATCTAGTACCGAATAGACCCAAAAGAGATATTCCACTTGTCGACTACACAGAAACGGCATGGGAACAGTACACTGATTTCAATAAAGGATTCTTTTTCTTTCTAGGACCTGTCCAAAACAGTAAATTAATACGTAGATTAACTAGAACACTTGAAGCAGTAGTACATGAAACTGCCTCCGCCTTAGGTAACTTAACAGAGGAGCAATCTGCTATGCGGGTTGTTGTCCTTCAAAATCGTCTTGTTATTGACGTCATCTTGGCAGATAGAGGTGGAGCCTGTAAGGTCATCGGGTCAAGTTGCTGCGTTTTCATCCCACAAAATGCACCATCTGTCTATCAAGCTATTACCCGTCTGCATAAAATTGCGAATCAGATACATCAGAATCCAGGCACCTGGACTTGGTCCGGTTGGTTCTGGACAACGTTAACAGCTTGGGGTTGGAAGATCTTATCCTTCCTAGGCATTGGCCTTGTTATAGTATTCAGCTGCTGCCTGTGCCTACAGTGTGGGCCAGCGATATGTGGACTGTGTGCCACCTCGTGCATTGAACATTCCAGTTTTCTCTCAAACAGTCAAAGAAAGAAAGATGAACATATAATGTTACAAGAACAAACTGATCGATTTATGATGATCGATATATCATGAAGGGTCCGTAGGGAACAAGGAGGGAATGAGGTAATCTAAATTTTATGGTCAAGTTGTGTTCCCTAGCGAGTACCCCACCGTCTCCATGTACGAGTTAAAGTGCATGTAACTTCCCTCCTGTGTCAGCTATGAAGACGCAAATACATTTGCGTCCAACGTTAACATGTCCTCTTTCAGACCCACCATGAATGGGTCGAATGGTCCGTTCCTAAGTATGCTATGCCAACGTCTTTTTGTAGTGTACTCCTACGTTTTTCAGCTCTGGCTGAAGTAGGCCCTGAATCTCTGCCACCGAGCCTCTTTTCTGGCTTCTGACTCCGAGAAATCTCTGCCCAGGCAGCCCCTGTACTCGTGAACTCTGACTTACTTTCAGCGCGGCCCCTCGCGCTCGGCTCAGCCTGCTGCCTGCCAAGATTGACTATAACCTTCGAGTTATCTGTTTCCCTCCCCGAAAATACATTCCTGCCTGCTAGCTTCAGTAAACATCCTTCCCCAGCTACAGGGCTAAAGGGCCGACCTGTCTCTGTGCAAGTAATTCATAGCTTCGTTGCCATGCTTCCATGGAAGGCCCCATGCCCCCACGCTTCTCATACAGACACCCAGGCGCTTATACACGCACTCACAGCAAGTATAGAATAGCTTCTGCTCTAGAGACCTTTCCGCCCAGATAGCTTAGTTCCTAAACATCAGATATCAGATATGATAGAAGCCCAAGTTGATCTGACATGCCAGACTTTTGTCTCTTTCCGTCAGTGTAAATGTCAAGTCCCCTGCACCCCTCCAATTACACGTCATGCAGCTGCGTGCGCATCCAAGCTTCCGATTTCTGCTGACATTGCCACATTTTCTGTTAGTGCCACCCCTTGGGGACACCTATCAGTGACGTTTCCAGAACACACCTCTAGTTCACGCCTCTTGATTACGCACATGTACCACGTGTATATTGTTATCTTGTCTTCTCTCAGCTGTTACGCCTTCTATACTGTTTTCAATGGTGTACAATAAGTATATAAGCTATGTACTGTTAATAAAATGTTGGCGCGTTCATCTATCCCTTCTGACACCCTGTGTGGTGGTCAGAACATGATATCTTGGTCATGACCATTCCTTTTTAAGGAATAAAACCCTTAGAACTCTAACACCACGGACTCTGTCTTTTTTCACCCGATCTGAGTTATTATTGATTAAGTACTTACCTGCATAGAAATTAAGAGAGTAAATTAATTATTTACATCAAGAATAACTCCTCAGGTTGACATTTGCCTGCACTTTTTTGGATTTGAGGCCTTTTGACTTTCTTTGGATCACTTTTGGATTAGAAATCAACTTTCACAAGTAAGCTTGTTTGGGGCATTACAGTTGCTGTAATGCTGTTCTGCAGAAAAACGAGTTTTGCAAAAGTGAAAGCATTCAGCAGGTGCAAAAGTTCAAACTCATCATTAGTAACCATTCCCTGTAGTGCTTCCTGACTGGGGCCCCTCCAGAGTTCAGTTGCTAGTTGCAACAATTGTATGACCCTGCTCTGACCCTCACAGCAGGCTCATAGAATAGCTACAAGTAGGCCACAAAGGTCCTGGAAAAAAAATTGCACTGCAACAGAAAGCAAATTACAGATAAGGAAGCAGGTGCCAAACTGGAATTTTAAAACAGTGACACATTAATAAATCAACCCCAAATTAATTCATGTCAGTTGAAGCAGGGCAGGTGTGCTTGCTTTTTCCCCCCATAATCTACATTGATGATGAACCAGAGGGTGGCATTGATGTACCAGAGGGTGGCATGGGTGAAACAGAGGGTGGCAGGGGTGAAACAGAGGGTGCTGGGAACCTGTGATGATGAACCAGACGTAGAAACAACATAATCGCGACCGTTGCGAGCCTACATGTAAGTTCGCAATTGCGAACTGGTACAAAACCCTTGCGAACTGGCAGAAATCCTTGCGAACACAAAAAAAAATCTCTAAATTCGTGAGAATTCACGGATTTTGCGGATTGCGAGTTCGCAAATTCGCAAATTCGCGAACGCCAGATTCACAAAATTTGCCCATGCTTACTTCTTTCCCAGTCCAGGAATGGCGTCTGCAGCTCAAAAAGGCTCAGCTCAAAATGTATATGAAAAGGTGGGCGAGTGAGTAAGTGAAGGGATGGGTGGATGGCTGGATGAATTCGTGAAAGGGTGCATGGATGAATGAAAGATTGAATAGATGGATAATAAAAGAGGATGGATAGATTGATGAGTGAGTGGTGGAAGGATGGAAGGGAGAAAAGGTAAATAGCTGGATGTATGGGTGGAAATGTAGCTGGATGGGTAAAAGGGTGGATGGATGAGTGAAAGGATGGATGAATGAAAAGGTGGATGAGTGGGTGGGTGGGTGGATGGATGGATGACTGAAATGATGGATGGATTGATGAATTGATAAGTGCAAGGGTGAATGGATGGACAGATGAGTGAAAGGGTGGATGTAAGGATGGGTGAGTGAAAAGGAAAGTAGATGGACTAAAGGATGAATAGATAAGTGAAGGAGTAAAAAGATAAATAGATGAGAGAAAGGATGGATGAGTGAAGGGTCAATGGATGGATTCATGAGTGGATGAGTAGATGGATGGGTAGGTGGATGGATGGAAGGAAGGATTGCTAAGTGAAAGGGACATTGGAGAGAGGAAGGGAGGATGGTGGATGACTGAAAGGGTGGATGGGTGGAAGGATGAGTGACTGGGTGGATGGATGAGGAAGAGAAAGGATGGCTGGATGGGTGAAAGGGTAAATGGCTGGATGGATGAGTGAATGGATGGGGAGCCGCTCGCAGAGGAGTCTTTGGTGTCTTTGACTGTGTAACCCTGCTGGAAGTTGCCGCTGGAGTGGTGAAGCTGCACTAGGGGAAAAGCTGCTGTCACGGAGGACGGGACTGCAAGGCCTACCAGGCAGTGCGCGGATCACCTGGCACACCTGCCGCCTCTTCCCGTGACTCCTCCCCTCTGTCTCCGCCCTTGAAAACTCCTCGCGGGAGCCGCTCGCAGAGGAGTCTTTGGTGTCTTTGACTGTGTAACCCTGCTGGAAGTTGCCGCTGGAGTGGTGAAGCTGTGCTAGGGGAAAAAGCTGCTGTCACGGAGGACGGGACTGCGAGGCCCACCAGGCTGTGCGCGGATCACCTGGCACACCTGCCGCCTCTTCCCGTGACTCCTCCCCTTATCCATCTTCCCGTATAAGACCAGGTGCTGCAACGCGTGAGCGGGACGCGTGTGCGGGACAAATCCCGGGACACAGCCCGGACTAAGGGCGGACCCTCTGAGACCCTCAGAGAACGGAAGAGACTGGACTGGGCACGTTCCTTTGATCTACAGGTACTGAACGCCTCTGACATCATCTATAATTAGGTCTAAATTGTTTGTTTTGTTGGACTATCCTCTACAAAATGTCTGCTACAAACACAGAACAGCCTGTGCTTGACAAACAGGGTGTGTCATTAAATAGAACTCTTGATAACTACTTTACAAAATCTTCCCCTGACATCTCAAAGGAACCTGTCATGGCGGAGCGGCGGGCGGATCGTCGCCGTTCCGTGGAAAAAATAAAGAACAGGTCAGTTTCACTGGCATCACTTCCCGTTACTAGTATCACCGACACGGACACTGATTTAATAGTTAATGAGTCGGTACATATATTGGATAGCCAGCCTTTGGAAGTGAGTGAGGTTGCGCTCACACTAGTTACCTCTCCAAAGATGGATACGAATGGTCTATCCGCAACTACCCAAACACGCACTCCAAGTATATTTAAGGGAAATGTACTGCCTTCAGCGAAAATACCCCGCAACAGGGCAAAAAAAACGATACCCCTGTCAAAAAACTGCGGACCACCGCCGAATAAAAAACGGCGGAAAAGGGGGGATTTGCTACAATTTAAGTTGAGTTGTTCTGATTTTGGGAAAAAGGTTAACACTACTGTTAAAAAACCCAGGGAGGGGCGTGGCTTGGACGCCGATGGCGATGGTCGCCTGAGAGCTCGGCTCCGGGACTGAGCCCGCTTTTATCCTGCAAATCGAGGAATTTGGGGCACCCTGACCCCCACAAATCGAAGATCGGGTTGAGGCCGACCGGGTGAGGTACCCGGAGACAACCGAAATCTGTTTGTTCCCATGATAAAGCGAAGTTGCGGAGGTAACGGAGCGGAGCCCAAGATAGCGCCCGGACCCTCTCGATAGCCCTGCCGAGACCCCTGGCCCGGAAAGAACTACCAAATCTGCATGAATCTTCTCCACGTCTCATCTTCCCGAGAGGCGACCGTCCGGCTGGCGGTTTGGGAGTGTCTGGACGCCGTGGTCATCCCTGGACTGATTGTTAGTCGCTTTTCTCGGCGCAGGCTGGTCACGTACGGCCGGAGGCCCTGAGCGGAACGACAATGCCACTCGAAGCGATCGGCTGTCCCCCGTCGCGATCCTGAATTCGCCGGATCCCTGGGAACTTTATGGGCGGCACTGCGACTTGGCACCGTAGGGATTCCGGCCGCACTGGTGGCCACAATCCGAGGTCTCCCTCGACCCGACGGGCCTGCCCCAGTCGGCGCCGATCGCCCCCGCCTCCCCCTTGGTGGCCTCTGGGGTCTCAGCGGTGGTTCATCCCGAGTGATTGGAGAAGTGATAGGACTTGGCGAGGACGATCGAAGGCCCTCTTCAATACGGCCCACACCAAGGGGACTACAGCTGGCGCCACACTTGGTGGAGAACCTGCCGAGCTTGCTCCCGCGAGGCACATCCGCCATGGGAAAACCAAGGGGACCTAAAGGAACCACCCCGGCTGCCTCGGACACGGAGGCGCTGGACAAGGACGATGGAGTTGACCCGGAGTGCTCTGGGGGTCCCCACCTACAGCAGCAATTCGACCGGGTCCTGGAGGCGATCGCAAATACGCAATCTGCCCTACAGCAAGACATCGCCCAGGTTGCGACGAGTTTGGGCCTCCTCAGGGCTGACCACGGTAAGCTCTCGGACAGAGTCAAAGAGGTGGAAAGCTCAGTGAAGGTCCTGGAGCCGGCACAGAAGACTCTGGCTGCGACGATGAGGGATGCCCTGTCCCGGATCGATGCCTTGGAGAGACGGGCAGAGAACGCTGAAGGGCGTAACAGACGGAACAATGTTCGTGTGGTGGGCCTACCGGAAAAGATCGAAGATGGCGACATGGTGGCCTATCTAGAAGCTTGGCTCCGGAACGTGGTGGCCCCGGAAGGTCTGTCCTCCTTCTATACCCTGGAGCGTGCACACAGAGTGCCGGCGAGGCCACCGCAACAAGGCCGCTCCCCAAGCCCGGTGGTGGCGCGCTTATTACATTTTCGGGACAGGGACCTGCTCCTCAACGCTGCCAGGCACCATGGCCCTTATCAGGTGGAGAATAGCCCAGTGAACATTTTTCCAGACTATACTTATGAGACCCAACGAAAGCGGACCTCTTTCCTAGCGGTCAAGCGTGAGCTTCGGAGCGAGGGTATTCAATACTCGCTCCTCTTTCCTGCGAGGCTCCGCATTATCCTTGACGATAAGACCCAGTTCTTTGACACCCCGGAGGATGTCTGTACTTGGCTCGAACTATATAGGGTTGGCAAAGATGGTTTCGGCTCTTCCTCCCAGTCGACTTCGGAACCCGGCCTGCAACGACGTTCCAAGAGACTTCGGGGCCGCCGCGGCAAACCGGGCAAGCCTTCGACTGTAGAGACTATGGCTGAGCGGCGAGGAGTGCTGGAAATGGTTTCTAACCTGTCTGGTTCCCAAGGCGGCCCCATTGTTGAAGAATTGGTACCGGGCGGCGAGGGGGCTCGCTCAGACACAGAATCAGACTGATAGTGTTCACTTGCCAGTGGTTACTCCGGACTCGGGTGAGGGCATGCTGGATGGGCAGGGATGACCTCGGGTGAGCTGATTCCATTTGGGCGGGGGTTTGCCGGGGGGGATGAGGAGGTTGCGGTTAATGCTATGACCCATTGGTGGGGTTGGGGGGCCCTGATCTGGCCGACACTTTTGACTTGGGGCTCGACTTAGTCTCGACAGACCGAGACTCGATGGCCCATTACCGGCGCCCGGCCCGCACCTAGCCCTTAAGGCTTCCCTGCGGTGGCGATCGCAGGATTAGTCGGGGAACGGGGGTTTTCCGGGGACATGGTTTGGATGGGAACTAGATGGCGCTATTTGGGTCCTATTCTGGGGTGGGTGGGGAGGGGTTTGTTTCAGATGGGTGTTAGGTTGTTGTTGGGGGGGATGACCGCTATCAGTGTTGACTTGACTGTTGCTTCTTTCTTTGTTTGGGCGTTGTGGGGAGAGCCCGGGAAAGACGATGTGGGACAATGGCTGAGATCGCTAATGTAAAATGCATCACTTGGAATGTGCGGGGGCTCCACACTATGTCCAGACGCCACAAGGTTCACGCTTATCTAGTGCGTAGAGGGGTGCAAATAGCGCTACTGCAGGAGACTCATCTCACCAAGGCGGAAGGGGCGGCGCTGCAGCGTAGGTGGAGAGGGCAGGTCTACTACACTTCGTACTCAGCTTACGCGAGGGGGGCGCTGATATGGATAAGAGCTGGGGTTCCCCTGCAGGTTTCAAAATCGGTGGTGGATCCGGAGGGTCGCTACGTAGCTATCTCTGGTACATTGGGGGGTAGGGACCTGAATATTTGTTGTGTTTATGCACCTAATGTGGACCAGCTCGCCTTCCTCTCCGGGTTGTCGGGCTCCTTGGCCCATTTCCTCTCGGGAACCCTCCTGCTAGGTGGTGATTTTAACTCGGTGGTGGATGTTGACGCCGACCGCTCACACCCCCCCCTCCCGGACTCCCCAGTCCGGCGGGTGGCTAAAGGCAGGAAGGAATGGCAGACACACTGGGGCTGACGGATATCTGGCGAGCGCAACACCCCGACACTAGAGACTACTCATTTTTTTCTGGCCTGCACGAATTACATGTGCGGCTAGACGGATTTCTGGGGCCGGCGGAGTTGGTGTCCGCGACGGTGCGTTCTGAATATTTGGCTAGGACCATCTCTGATCACAACCCCCTCCTAGCGGACTTCCGTTGGTTCCCTGGGACCCCTAGTGTGCCTACTTGGAAACTGCGCCCAGAGATATTGGAGGATATAGTCTTCAGGGCGGACCTGGAGGACCAAATTTCTGATTATTTTGCGACCAATGGGGGCACTGCTGGCTCGAGAGCGTCAGAGTGGGATGCGTTTAAGGTAGTGGTCAGGGGCTATTGTATCTCTAAGAAAGTAGGAATGAGACGTGTCATCCTTGATGACCTGGCCACGGCAGACCGGAAGCTCCGCGAGATGGAACTTTGCTGCCCTGGCCAGCCAGAACTTCAAGAACGTACTGCCGCGGCGAGGGAGGCGGTGGCAGCGGAGGTCGAAAGACTGCGCTGTTTTGATTACAAGGCCTACACCACCAGGTCGCTCACGGAGGGGGATAAGTCGGGCGTGCTTTTGGCTTGGTTGGCCAACCCCACGCGCCGGACCTCCCTGACGACGTCCATGCGCACCGCGGAGGGTCTTGAGGTGTACACCCAACCGGAGATATTAGGTTGCTACCGGCGCTACTATGAACGGCTGTACCGCAGTAACCCGACCCGAGACCCCACCCTGATTGATGATTATCTGCAACCCTTAGAGATTCCTGCGCTGGAGCCCGACGTGGCGAAGGCCCTGGGCGCCGATATTGAACTGGGGGAAATCCGTAGCGCCATAAAAGGGATGGCGAGAAATAAGACCCCGGGCCTTGACGGGCTCCCGGTCGAGTTTTACTCCACCTACGTGGACCTATTGGGGTCCCGACTGCTGATAGTCTACAAAGAGGCGAAGCGCTTGGGACGACTCCCCGGCTCGATGTGTGAGGCCTTAGTAGTTCCCCTCCTCAAACCTGGTAGGGAGTCAGCTGACCCGGCGTCTTACCGACCGTTATCAATGTTAACGGTCGATTATAAGATCCTAAGCAGCATATTGGCATCGAGACTGCTAGGGCACATGCGCTCCTTGGTACACGAGGACCAGGCAGGATTCATCCCAAAACGTAACACGACCATGAATATTCGCAGGTTGTTTCGTTTGCTAGAGGAGCCGCACACGGAGGCCCTGTGCCCGTTGGTCCTTTCGGTCGATCTGGAAAAGGCTTTTGATAGCCTAGAATGGGATTACTTGCGCAGAGTGCTGCTGAGCTTTGGTCTGGGGGAGGGCTTTATCAAGTGGACCACGGTGCTGTATGCCTCGGCGTCGGCCAGGGTGAGAGCAGGCCCGCTGATCTCCCAGCAGTACCCGGTAGAATGTGGCACGAGGCAGGGATGCTCGTTATCCCCATTACTCTTCGCGTTAGCGGTGGAGCCACTGGCGCTGGCAATCCGATCCGGAGTTTCTTTCGGCGGATTGCGGACCTCATCTGGTCAGCACTATATCTCACTGTACGCTGATGACCTACTGCTCTTCCTTGAGAATTCGGATACTGCCTTGGATGGGGCTGCAGAGGCTCTCACATCCTTCGGGGAGGTCTCGGGCCTTAGGGTGAATTGGGCCAAGACCTGTCTGTTCCCGGTCCGTAAGGGAGAACCCAGACCCAACACCAGCAGAGAGATTAGGTGGGAACCCAGCTGCCTAAAGTACCTGGGGGTATACGTATACCATGACCCCGCCGACCTTCTAGACTGAAATATAGCCTGCTGTACTCGCGCGTTACGAGGCAACATGGATTTTTGGGCTACCCTGCCGCTTTCAGTGGCGGGCGCATTGCACTGTTGAAAATGGTGGCACTTCCCCGGTTGATATACTATTTTAGAGCGCTTCCGATTTGGATCCCGCCGGCCACCTTTCGGCTTTTGAGATCCATGGTGGTGGGGTTCCTCTGGGGATCGGGCCGCCGGAGAGTGGCTCTCAAAACCCTGATGAGACCCAAGTCGGAAGGCGGCCTTGCGGTGCCAGACTTTGAGAAATATTATCTGGCAGCTCAATTGCAGACCTTCACCCAGGAGATAGCGAGAGAGTTTCGTGGCCCGGAGGATGGGAGAGGCAGGGGAATGCCCAGACATATTATTTCCTTCATCGCACTACGCCAGCGTCTGGCCCTGCAGGACCTAACGCTCGAAGAAAGGACTATTAGGTTATGCTGGAATCGCGCCCACGCCCGGGGGGAGCTGCGACTCCCATATGCACCGGAAATGCCGCTGGGGATGTTAACAGCCTTGCCGCACGGGGGAGACTGGTCGCGCCTAGGGCAGTGGGAAGATGCAGGATTGCAATTGGTGGGGGACCTCTATGAGGATGGGGTATTACTGCCCTTCCAGGAGATCCTGGACCGTTTCGACGTTCCCCGAGGCGACTTCCTCCTGCACACGGCTCTGATTAGAGCAATTCAGACGCACTGGAAAAGTGGTTTGGAGGAACCGCCTACGTCCGCGGTGTGCCAATACGTTATGATGTCCGCGGGGACTGTCAAGGCAGTCACGTGCCTATATAATAGGTTGATTAACGAGGGTTTACCCCCGCTCACCACACTGCGGAACCGCTGGGAGGCTGACATAGGGAAAGAGATACCAGAGACGACGTGGACACAACTCATGCGCAGGGCCTGGAAGGGAGCGCGCCATGCCCGGTTTCAACTGGTCCATTTCTATATATTCCACAGGGCCTATTTGACCCCGGCGAAAATTCAGCAATACTTTTCCACGGATACGGCAGATTGCCCCAGATGCCGAGCGTCTGAGGCAGACCTCATTCACATGCTGTGGTCCTGCCCGGCGCTGTCCTCATACTGGCTTTTGATTGAGGACACTCTTAATAGGGTCACTGGGAGAACACTGACGGTCGACGCGGCGGTGGGGCTCCTACATTGGTTCCCGCATACCCCTAAAAATAAAATTTCTAGCAAATTTATAGATTTAGGGCTCGTTCTCGCTAAACTAGAGATAACCAGGAATTGGAAGGCAAGGGTTGGTCCAACAGGAGCTAAATGGCATAACGAACTTCTGAAGTGGGCCACAGTGGAGAGCACTCTGCAATACCAACTGGCGAGGCGGCAGCAACACGAGAGGGCGCTAGAATCAGCGTTGGAATGGGAGACAATAGTGCAGGCCCTTAGAGATTACTGCGCTTCCAGCGATTCCGAGGGTGATGATGCAGCACAACTTGAGTCCCATTAGACGTTCACAACACTGATCTCTACCCAGTCACCTAGGGTTTCCTCCCACAGGCTCTTTCTACACATACCACCACACACTGATGGTGGGGTTGGGTGGGGGGAGGGAGCGGAACCGAGCGACTGTTGGGGGGGTGTTTTTTCTGTTAGGTTGATCTAGAAAAGCAGATGAAGGTCGTTGGATTATCCGGTTCAGCTTCGACTGTATACCAGATCCCCACCTGGGGTTTTTTGTAAGATGACGCCGCCCGACCCTCGGGTTGTGGGCTGAATGGCTGTGTATTCATGATGTTTTCTCACGGGGGATCGGATGTTCCTATCTTATTTTTCCTGCAGACTTGTTGCTGATCTGACATGTAACTTTGGCTAATTCCTGCAATAAAAATATATTTAAAAAAAAAAAAACTACTGTTAAAAAACCCAGTTCCTTACAGGCTGACTCAGAGGGGACCCACACCCCATCCTCTATACCAAATTTGCCTGCAGACAAAGAGAACAGTATGGACACTAGTATGGTTGTCAATGTGCCCAACGAGGATAAGGGCCTTGTCACATAACTTAACATAGAGAGTCTAATTAAATCTTACTCCGCATCTATTTTGGAGAGGTTGATGGAAGTAGAATGTAGACTGTGTAAAATTGAGTATGCATTGGGAAGTAAGGATGTTGCAACTAACACTGGCTTAATAACGCAACTAGCTTAGTACCAAATAATGCATCACATAATACACTAATACCTTCTCAACCACCTTCAGCTGTCCCTATTTCCATTCCTTCTTCAAGAGTATCTACCTCTAAGCCCACGGGGAACACGGTGACAGTGATTGCCCAACACAACCCACCCCCTAAACCGCCCCAACAAAAAACTCGTGACCACCCGTCGGCCAATGCTGCAAATAAAATCATTGATAACACGGCTAATACACTTTTGGGGAAACCGACATGGAGGTGGGGGACACCAGGCATACATGGGGGAAACCTAAAAGGACTCCTTTGCCCGAACTCCCGCCAGAGGCAGTACCCTATGTGGTCGTCCTAACAGGGGTGCCTGTGCTGGAGCAAAACAAGAGGGAGGGTTTCGCCCAATTAAAGAACAAGATTATGCATTGGCTGAGTCTATACAGGCCAATTGCAAATCATATAAATGGTGAAATTGTCCATGTCCGACGTCTCCAATGGTTGGGGGGTAGACCCAAAGACATCGACGGCGACGTGGTGGTTGTAAACTTTAGGGACCCTAACGCTGTCCAATTCATACTAAACTGGCAGATAGGTAGCTCCAATAACACCATAATCCCTAGACCATTAATGTATTTTTACCCAAGGTCAGTGGTGTTTCCACCCCAGCACCACCCACCTCAGTATACAACTCAAACCCAGCCAATTAACCATTCCACTGTTCAGAATGCTGGGAGCAACCAATATGCTATGTACCCTCTAACTTTACAGAACACAAGGAATTTGCAATATGTTCCCTGCGCTGTGACAGTCCCAGATTCCATTGGATGGAACTACGCACCAGTTAGAACACATAACTCCCAGAACAGAATGATGGATCATCTAAAACCCTTCACACCTCTAGAGACTTCAAATAGATTCGACATTTTTAGCGGTCTAGACGACTGCGACTGATGACTGATGGACACGAATGTTGCAAGCCACCAAACACCAGCAGATTACCTTGTCTTCACCTTAGGGGAAACAGAGTTGGCAATAAGCCAAATTAAATCCGGCAAAGCCCCAGGTCTGGACAAGATCCCGGGGGACTTATACAAGCACCATTTAAAAGTATGGGCACCATATATTGTGGAGAAGTGTGGCTCAGGGGTTAGAGGCGGCAGACCTGGAAGCTGAGATCGGCCCTGGACCAGGGTTCAATTCCCCGCCTCGGCGGGTCTTGGGCTAAAAATTCCACGGTCTCGATAATTCTCGCTCCGGTGCCTCCTCGACTCACGGGTTCACGCTCTGCGACTCTGGGCAATAGCTTGCTTAATCTCCACAACGGCCCCTCGCGGCGGGATGCCTGGCTTTCACCTTGTGGATACCCTGCCGGGGCCTCTCACAGGGGAATACCAGGACGGGTTCCCTAAGCAAGCGCTAGGATGCCCTTTGGGTGACAGGTTGCGCTATATAAGTACACCTACATTTACATTTACATATATCAATTATTTGTGCAATGAATTTTCCCGCACTTTAGAATTCCCTGAAAGTTGGAAGGGAGCTGAAATTGTTTTAATTTTTAAAAAAGGAGATAGGATGGACCCCTGCAACTATTGGCCAATCAGCTTAATGGATATCCTCCAGAAAATCTACTCACGACATATTCTATTACGTGTGAGTGATTGGTTGGAGGAAAATACAATTTTAACCAAATTCCAAGCTGGGTTCAGATCAAAAGTCAGCACAATAGATCAGATTTTTAGATTTTGCAGCCTTTACTGGAAGTACGTAAAGATCAAAAGGGGCCATTTATATGTAGCTTTTGTTGATTTAAGGGCAGCATTTGATTTAGTGCCACGCAATCTTTTATGGAAAACCCTGAGTGCAGCAGGTCTGCCAAATAATTTAGTAGTTCAGATCAAAGAGTTACATGAAGGGAACTTTGCGAGAATTAGATGGGGTCCAAATGGCGAATTAACCCCAAAAATTCCAATCGAACGAGGAGTTCGCCAGGGTTGCGTTTTGGCCCCCACGCTATTTTCCCTTTTTGTGAACGACATCCCTTCATACCTAGAGGGATGTAACAACGACTCTCCCAATCCCTATTATTTGCTGACGACACTATCTTGATTTCCCAAACAAAAAAAGGTCTACAAACACTATTGAACACCTTTAGTGACTATTGTAGTCAAAAGGGGTTGGAGATTAATGGGAAAAAAACAAAATGTATGGCCCTAAATCCGAGTAAACCAGATAAGGGCTGCTTAACATTGAAAGGAGTGAAGTTGGAATCACTGCCCCATTTTTCATATCTAGGGGTGACACTAGATTCCAACTTCACTTGGAAAGCCCAAATGGAAAAAAGCAAACTGATATTTGCCCAGAATGTAAAACCAATTCTCAGGGAGCAAAGCCAGAGCACTAGTAAAGTGGTGTCTCAAGTGATGGAATTATTTAAATTTAAAGTCCAACCATCCGTCCTTTATGGCGCAGAAATATGGGGGCCTGGGTCTGAGGATACCTTTAGTGTCCAAGATAACAATTTTATGCGAAGTCTGGTAAGGGTCCCGAGAGGTACCCCACTAGTACCTTTGCAATTGGACCTAAACTTTAAGAGAACTGATCACTATGTCCTGATCCGACCTTTAATGCTAAGGGTTAGACTATGGCATGTTCCCGAACTTCAAGACTATAGAGACGGGCTAAAAGAAATCATGGTGCTTGACAGCCTGAAAGTTATCCCATGGCTCAGGCATGTTACAATTTGGCTCAGCAATATAGGTCTGAAACACTTTTGGGAGAACCCTGAGCAGTTACCCCCCAACCCCAAATTAATTTTAAAAAGGGCCTTTTGGAACTTTATAGTAAATAGGATTGTAAGTATCACAACTAGTGGGACTCTAGTTTCAAAGTTCTTAAATTTTAAGGACGAACCACTTTATGAGTCCTTTATGGATGAAATAGAGCCTCCACTTGCCAAAACATTATTTTTAAAACTTAGATATAGAAACCTTTTAATAAAAACCACTTTGGCACGCTGGGCTAGAAATTGCGATTCATCGTCCGCTGTAGTGGACGAAATTTGTCCTATGTGTGAACATGACCCGATAGAAAATGAGCAACATATCCTCTTTTTCTGCCCCTTGTATGCTCAGGCCAAAAAAAGATGGATTAAACCAATATGTCTATTGTTAGGCTTGAGGTCATGTTCACAGGCTTTGAGAATTTTAACAACAAATACATCGCAACAGATAATATTTAGTGTCAGCAGATTTTTACTTTCTATTTTCTTCCAAAGGAAAAAAATGGGGTATCAACTGTAATTGAGTTTTCTTTCTTATATGGGCTTGATTTGACTTGTCTATTGGAACTAGCGTGGTGGTCCATCCTATGATTTTATGATTGTTTTATTGTGCTCCAATTGTCTTCCAACATGAATTGCATTGTTCTAACTAATGATTTTAATATCTAAAGTGGAATGTTCATTTTTTATTTACTGAACTGTATTGTATGCATTGTTCTTTTATGGCATCAAGCCGAAACAAAGAATTTTTGAATTGAATTGAATGGATGGATGGGTAGAAGAGTGGATGGATGACTGTACAGATAGCTAGGGTGGATGGATGAATGATGAAAGAAGGGATGGATGAGTGAAAGGATAGATGGAAGGATACATGATGGATAGGTTTGCAAATGGTTGAATATGTTTGGATATGGCTGGGCTTACTTATATACCATTGCGCGACCTCTGATGTGTCTGTAAAATTTATCCAATTGTCCTGAAGTTTTGTCCTGAATTTTGACCTCCTGTCCTGAATTTGTGTCCTGAATTTTGACCCTTTGTCCTGAATTTTTACACTCACCGTCCTGAATTTGCACCAACGCCAGTTGGTCACCCTAGGACCAGGCGCTATAGGGCTTCAAAGGCAAACAGAATATGGATAATTCGGACAAAAAGTGACGTAGTGCTACTTCGGTAAAAGCATCAGGGGGTCCAAAGGGTACATGGACCAGAAGAATAAGGCACATAAATAGAAGGAAAAAAAACATGAGACAGGGAGCATAGCAGAGGGGGACAGAGAATGGCGGTCATGGAGCATGGAGAGTAGGCGCTATGAAGACCAGGAAGTAAAGTGGGGTCCACAGGTGCAAAGCAGCATAGGAACAATCGGAGCAGGGGGTGGGGCAAGGGAGCCAGTCCGCATAGGCAGAAGGAAACAAAAAGACAAAGAGGAAAGGCAACCTGAGATCATGGGACCCAAGCAGCAGAGGGTCGAAGGACGGCGACCGCTTAAGGTGTAGGGCACAATTACAAATAGGCAGATGCTTCCGATAGCATAGTGTTAATGGACACAAGCGCACATAGGGAAAGGCATCGGGGACCAGGAAACACAGGAGGCACAGGGACCATGACCTCACAGGATAACATGGGGACGTCACCTTTGCCAATGCCAGTTTGTGCCAACTGGTTTCAAGGCTTGGCGACCCTTCACTCACAGCCCCGAATACGTTTATGAGCGTGCAAACAAACACCAAATGTTTGCACATTGTGAAGAAATGAAATTTAGGTGAATACCGCATTTCCTCCCGTAAGGGACGATGAACAACCCGGCAGGTACAGTAAGACGTGTAGTCTTCTGCACTTCAGAAACGCGTAATCAAGTGCAGGGCCGTCGGAACACAGAGGAGCAGTAGCTTCAACAAAGGCACATTATAGGGCTCAGACGCAGGACGAAAGAACAAATAACATACTGATTCGGGTGCGATGAGCCCAGGGCCAGTCATGCCCACAAAGCAGTAGTGTAACAAGGGAGAAAAGCCACCTCCCCCACCCAATGTGCCGGTCCGATCAGTGCCGTCCCTGCGTAAGGTTACTTGCCTCCAGAAGGGCATGCTACTGCAGCAGCTGTGTCAACAGGGCAGGGGGCATGCAGGGAATCTCGTATGGGTGAGAGCGTGTACGTCCTTAGCACTAAGAAAGGGCAGCTGGCGTTCAAGGGCTACAGGAGGCAGCCCGAGTCGGTCTACAATGTTGGCAAATCAAACAAACTGAGAAAAAAAATAATAAAACGAGACACGGCCTGCCGGCCGTGAAAGTGAAAGTACGGCCAGCCGGCCATGAATAATTAGGGGAGGAGCAGCCAGGAGAGAGCAGGAGCGGAGGCGCCAAGCTGGGGAACAGATGTCTAGCAATTTGATGATGTGCACGCGCATTTTAGCTCAATGCGCTTGCGCATTGACCTAAAAGCGCACGGGCACAGCATCAAATCGCCAGTCTAGTTAAACTCTGTTTAAGCCCCTATAGCAGGTTTCTCCAAACCGGTCCTGGAGGGCCGGATCCATGCCAGATTTTTTGGATATCCCCATTGAGATACATGTAGTTATTTTAAAAATCTGGCATGGATCCGGCCCTCCAGGACCGGTTTGGAGACCCCTGCCCTATAGTCTTGCAAGCTCAATGCGCATGCGCATTGACAGGCGAGACAGTCAGCCTGATGCTTTGCATCAGGCCGACAGAGAAAGAATATCAGTTTGGAAGAGCACGGTGGCACAAGTCTACCAGAGACCCCCTCAGGCATCCCCTCTTCAATGGGAGGTAGGTCCACCGCCAGTGATTGAAAAAAGCTGCAGTTTCAAGCTTAGGCCGGTCTTTCAATCATGCTGGTTTTCATCCCCATGTCACCTACGAAAAACGCAACCCAATGACAGGTAGCCTAAGGCATGGGATAGGAAAGTACCAAAACTTTAACCATGTGTAGATCCTATTGGCATTACAGTGGCTTCACATGGTCAAAGTTCGACTGATTCCTGTCCTCTACAATACACCAGCACACAGGTATTGTATTTAAAGCCAAGGAATAATCTTGATGGCTCTCTTGAATTCCCTGTCACGGTTGACAGGCACACCCATGCATGTGGGGTGTCACTTTTATAAGAAGTGTGGAAACGCAGTGTGGTAGAACTTTGATCGATCCCTACATATTCCATAAGTTTCCTTCTCCGAAATATGAAGAAAAGTTGTAATTGTAGGCAAAGTTTTATGTTTGCAAGGCATTCTGGGTAAGAAAGGGCAGGATTAACATAAACCATACCACCCAGGGTTCCTCTGGGGTCATCTTCAGAAATGTTTGAGGCTGATAGGTTTCCCTGGGTGTCTGTCGACCCAGGACCAAATAACTCACCTACCCATTTTTCCAGAAAGACTGTAATTCCAAGGAAAATGTTTGATGCCTCTGCGTCGCACTGTTCGGCCTTTCCTTATGTAGGTTATAGACCCGCCCACACAAGTGGGCTTTCGTCTTTATTAGAAGAAGTGTGGGACTACAGATTAGTAGAACATTTGTTATTACCTATTGAATTTCTCTTCATTTACCACTTCCAAATGTAAGTCAATTACAAGAAAGAACACATATGTGAAACCTTCTGAACCATGGAAAACAAACAAAAACTGTACATCCTTGGGGGCGTGGCTTGCCTCACTCGAAGATGGCCACAGCCTGAGGGAGCTCTGGTGTTCTATCGAGCTGTGTACCCTATCTAGCTGTGCACCCCTACGCTTTGCACATGCGTTGCGCCTGCGTGTTTCAGTGGATGTTGTGTGCGCAGGTGCATTATCCGCCCCCCCGTCATGGTGTGTACCCCAACGGTTCGCACTCACTGTGCGCATGTTTTTTTTTTTTTAGAAAAGAAACAAAGAGTTACCGTGCACACCTTCATGGCATCTTTTTAAATTCACAACTTGTACTTTATGTGTTTTTTAACATCCAATGAAAAGTGTAATGTATGATGATTATCAGACATCAGTAATTGATTTTTATGAACAGCGTTTGAAATAATATCAAAAGGGAGGGCGGGGTAATATTTGAATATGTTCAGGGGTGTGAGTGGGTGTGAACAGTTACATCAGTTGTGATGTGACGATTGACGTTCGGCCTTTATGGCCGAGTAAAGTAGAATATATTGCATTGTGGCATGGGTAGTCAGAAGATTGGGGAGTCAAACACGTGGGTGGTTTCTGATTGGATTGGAAGAAAAGGAGGGGCAACAGCACATGTTTAAGAAGCCGAGTAAGATCAGGAAGTTTGTTCGGCAATATAAAAAAGGAGGAGATTAACCTTGCAGGAACATGAAGGTATGTGAAGTGAATAACAGCGTGTTTATCCGAGTTCGGGAACTGGGTTTGAGAAGAGTGGTATGGGGTGACATTTGCGTGTTTTAATTTCACGCAAAGTAGATTAGAGAAGGCAATGCACAATGATTTAGATGAAGGAACCCTGACGACATTGTTCAAGCAACTTAGTGTTACTATCTTAGAGGGAAAACGCTGTTTAACCCCTTCGATGCTGATGACGAGCTCAGCTCGTCATCAGCCACGGTAGTCGTGTGCGGATGACGAGCTGAGCTCGTCATCTAACGCGGCTTTTAGAAAAAAGCCGCGTAGCGGAAAAATAACCGCCGCAGCGATGAGGTTAAGGGCTGAATGTAATTCACGGCAGAGAGTTTAAATATGCAACGTCTTTCAATAACAAACGCATAGTGTCTTCTAGAATGGATTGGGAATTGTAATTCATTGATATATGTTTTCTATTTTTAGTGAAACCCCTGAAGAAGAGCTCATTTGAGCTCGAAATGCATTGGGTATTGTTATTCACTTCTGAAGATGTGTTTCCGTGTTTTGTGGCGTGCCCAGAAAAAGGCTTGGATTAGCATATCTGGTCATGAGAAGCTATTCAAAACACTTCGTTTCACGTTTCACGTGTGATTTACCATCTGTTAATAAATGAAATCTCGACAATACAACATTCTGGAGTACATGGAGTAATTTTTTGACATCTGATCATGAAGAATTAAATAAATAACGCGCTGTGCGCCCGTGGATGGAACGTGAAGATGGTTCCACTTTTTCAAGTTTTTTTAGAAAAGGCATCCATCAATCTGACATCCTGCTTGACCAATCACAGCTCTGAAACCCTTGTGCGTATTGCTTAACCAATGACTGTCATCCAAAGTTATAAGTAACCTCCCATCCTTGTACAACTAAAGCTATAAGTAACCTCGCATCCTTCTAGAACTTCTTCTATTCAGCAGTGACAGTCCTGCGGATAGTGCTGATATTAAATTGTCGTCTTCATCGAGCTCATACCTCATTCTTTGAGTTCAGTGAGTGCACACCTCATTTGTCCAGTTCATTGCATACCTCATTCGTCCAGTTCATCGTGTGCATACCTCATTCGTCAAGTTCATCTTTTTCCTGTCCTTGCAAGGTGAGAAATTTGTATTGTTTTTGTTATTGACTATACTGTAACTATGTTTTTGTGCTGCGTCACGTTGCCCTCCCAGGCCTCTATTCTTATAAATTGTGCGCACATGAATTTCAGTGTCGCATTTTTGTGGTGCGCTACATGCTTTGTGCTTCATGGTATGTGCTCCCTCTTAATCCTCATGTGACTTTTAATATTTATTGCTGCGTCAAGGCTCCCAGGCCTCTATTCTTATAGATTGTGCATGCATGATGGTAATACTTCTTTCTGCGTCACATGGCCCTCCAAGGCCTCTATTCTTATAAATTGTGCGTGCATGATGGTAATACTTCTTTCTGCATCACGTGGCCCCCCCAGGTCTCTTTTCTTATAAATTGTGCGTGCATGATGGTAATATTTCTTGCTGCGTCACGTGGCCCTCCCAGGCCTCTATTCTTATAAATTGTGCATGCATGAATTTCTGTGTAGCATTTTTGTGGTGCGCCATGTGCTTTGTGCTTCATCGTTTGTGCTCCCTCTTAATCCTCCCGTGACTTTTAATATTTATTGCTGCGTCACGTGGCCCTTCCAGGCTTCTATTCTTATAGATCATGCGTGCATGATGGTAATATTTCTTGCTGCGTCACCTGGCCCTCCCAGGCCTCTAATCTTATAAATTGTCTGTGCATGATTGTAATATTTCTTGCTGCGTCACGTGGCCCTCCCAGGGCTCTATTCTTATAAATTGTGTGTGCATAAATTTCTGTGTCGCATTTTTGTGGTGTGCCCAATGCTCTGTGCTTCATCGTAATTGCTCCCTCTTAATCCTTCCGTGACTTTTAATATTTATTGCTGCGTCACATGGCCTATACTATTTTTTTATATGTGTTCTAGTTGTCAGACTAAAGTTTTGCCTCCTGAGAGTAGCATATTCCTTTCTACAGCGCCAGGGAGAGGCTATAGTTGAGGGAACCACCAGTGTGTATGCGGCTGATCATCCACAGTGTTTTGTCTGCATACCCCAAAAATTCTGTGCATTTGTGGGACCCTAGTCCTGTGCTTAAACGTGGTAGGTCAATCTGGGAAAACTGTACTGCCTCACCATGACACCTGCATGGTTATGCCCTCTGGGTCTTTTTAATTTCCTTACTCTTTTCTGTTTGTCCCTCTGTTTGGCCTATTTAACACCAGTGTTTTTTTATCCTGTCTGTTGGCTGCACAGTTGCTGGATTTCTACCCTTGGTACGATGATGTTGGACTTGGCCGTTATTTGGCTAAGGTTCCCTAACCATTTTTCCTTCTCACCTAGACCGTTTTATGACATGCTTTCGCCAAAATAGATGTTTTGGACGCTTAGCCACTTCATGATCAGTGTTTAGGTGCAATTGCTCCCTTTTGAAAGTGTAATGGGAACTGTTTGTCCATGATTGATATGTTAGTCTTGCTAGTAAAGTGTACTATGTATATCAGGGCTGCTTATGTAAATGTTACTAGTGGGCCTGCAGCAGTAACTATGCCACTGTAGCAACAGGATAATTTGTACTAATTGGACTGGTGGTGACCGTTGTCCACCGCCATCTCAGTATATAATTATGAATCCTTTATTTCTGACTTTTTCCTACCTATCTGCAAGGTTTACCTATGTGCTTGGACATGATGTCATGTCTCTTTCGCCTCTTCCCAGGCCTAAAGGCCTAAGCTAGAGGGACTCCATCTTGTCTCTGCCCTAACTCTCTGAGGTGCTTGTAGGTCAGAGATAGTGTTTTAGTTTTAACTTGTTGTTCGCTAGTTAGAAACCGGTGAAGACCGGCTCTTATTGAAGGAATGTGCTTATTTCCCGGGCTCCAGACGCAACAGCAGCTGGCCACTGTGGGTACGTAGGGAGTGCGGGGCTTGGTACAGGAATTCGGTGGGAGGCAGGTTGCTGGCTGGAAATTTCAATGAAGAGAGGGCCTTCTATATCATCGAGGTGCAGTGGAGCAGAGAGGGAGTTCAGTTCAAGTAGTCACTGTCGTCAGTACCAATGGTTGCCCCAGTGGATGCAGCAATCGTTATCGTAGCTGCAGTTGGCGTTTGAAGATAGCTGGTGAATGCTGAAGAAGGTGGCAGTTTCGATGAGGCATAGCGGTGCAGATGTGTTCACGTGATTGCAAAGCAGAGTCCCGAATGAACCGAAGCAACAGTGAGAGAGGGGCCAGCTCGACTGCCAAGGCCGGAAAGTGCAGGAACAAGGTGGGGTGTTCTTAGTTAGAGTATGATACATAACAATTTATTATTTGCTCTTTAGGTTGTGCTTAGGTTTTTATTTGCATAAATGCTATTGCCCTTTCTACCTTATTATTGTTGTGTAATAAATAGACTCCAATGATTACCCATTACATTCGAATGTTATTTCTGAGGCAGAATTAACCTTTCTTTCTAGCCAGGTGCTGACGTATAGAAGGATGTGTAATTCCCATCTTACAGGTAACTGACGATAGTAGAATGTGTAGTTCATGACAAGGAATAACTTCAGATGAGAATAATTTGGCCTAACAGTTCTTGCTTGGGAGGATTGAGACCTTACTTTACCAAATGCTCACGGAGGGATGGGTTATTTCCCCTCTAATGGGTAGTTGCTGATATAGAAGTGATATCAGCTCTTGAGCAGGAAAGCCCAACTAATAATAGTATTCCTCTAGTTTATTGTCATTTTCTCCATTCTCAGGTAGGTATTTTAGGTGTTGTGCTCTATAGGACCTGAGAAGTGTGGTGGTACATGGCGGCTGGGTGTGCTCTAATTGGTAAGCTGATAACTTGGTCTGAAAATCCGGTCGGTACATTTGGCGTCACGAACAGTTTCCGACGGTGTTCGTGCAGAGGCTATTTCTTTTTTTTTCTTTTACCGTGTTGATCGTCGGGAGACGTTAAAGAGATCGTCGGGAGACGTTAAAGAGATTGTCAGGAGAAGTTAAAGAGATCGTCGGGAGACGTTAAAGTGATCGTCGGGAGACGTTAAAGAGATCGTCGAGTGACGTTAAAGTGATCGTCGGGAGACGCTAAAGAGATCGTCGGGAGACGTTAAAGAGATCGTCGAGTGACGTTAAAGTGATCGTCGGGAAACGTTAAAGAGATCGTCGAGTGACGTTAAAGTGATCATCGGGAGAGGTTAAAGAGATCGTCGAGTGACGTTAAAGTGACCGTCGGGAGACACTGTATTGAGCGTCGGGTGACGTTGAAGAGGCGGTCGGGGGACTGTACAGGAGTGGTGTGATTGTTACGTAACATAGATTTTACTTGTGAATGTTTACTTTTTTGTGTATAGTGTTTTGATTGAGTCAGTGTATATATAGAATATTCAATATGTTTTCATGGAAAGCGAAAGTGGATTTGAAATTGCCTTTAGAGATTCCTGGGTGGGAGTCGACCTCTTATGGGGCATTGGCTCATGAATGGGCTAATTCTACTGGTTTAAGTGAAAACTGGAATTCATGTTTGGATGATGTGGAACAGGCTCGAGTGGTGGCGTCTTTGCAGAAAGTGCTGGTTTTAAAAGGTGAAGAGCTTCCTACGTTAGGACGAAGGGGATGGATTTTGTTAAATGCGTACAGGCTTGTACATGAGTAGTGCGTGCAATTGTGGCGTGCATGCAAGGAATTTGAAGAGCAGTTTGTTGAAGTGCAGAATGCTAGCTTTCTTTTGAAGTATCAGAATAAATTACTAGCAGATAAACTGGATACGTATCAAACAATTGCGGAAAGGGCTGTGGTGCGTATTGCAAAATACAAATACAGAAACAGACGTGGCCATGTTAATAAAAGAAAGGTGCGTCTGGTGATTGCGAAGGCAGGGTTTGATTGGAACCCTGATAAATGGGATGGAAATATTTGGGATACGACTGAATCTTTCTCTTCTGGTGAGGAGACTGGGAGACCTAAGTCTTCTCCATCTGAACGTGACTTTAAATCTGAGGTGCGCAATGAGGTTCGTGCGCAACCTATTCATCGGAAAAAATTGCAGGGTGGTCCTAATAATCCCCAGGGGGTTTCTTTGGATAGATTAGAGGATTTTACTCAACAAGAGATTAATGACATTTTGGATAGATTTCGACAAAAGCCGGGTGAGGCTTTGCTTGCCTGGATGGTTCGCATTTTTGATTTGGGTGCTGCAGGGATCATGTTAGATCATGGAGATGCTGTGAAATTCTGCACATTGAGCACTGACCCGACTGTACAAGAACATTTCAGGAATTATGCAAATAATAATCAAACTAGTCTGCTGCAGTTGGCGGTAGATGGTTGTAATCACAAATACCCTTCTGAGTCGGATTGGCCGCTTAATGAGAAGCCTTGGTATACTTTGAGAGATGCATCACAAAGAATGAAAGAAGAAGTGATGAAAATATCTATTTTTCTGGGTATGGCAGACAGGTTGATGGATGGTTTACTTAATGCTTCTGTGAGAAATAGAATTATTCGTGTAGCCCCTGCTGCTTACAAACAAGTGATGATGACATTGTTGATAAACCACACAGGGAATTCGTTGTCTGATGTAATTGAGGCAG
This sequence comes from Lissotriton vulgaris, assembly GCF_964263255.1. Classification (NCBI taxonomy): domain Eukaryota; kingdom Metazoa; phylum Chordata; class Amphibia; order Caudata; family Salamandridae; genus Lissotriton; species Lissotriton vulgaris. The sequence goes on from NW_028249907.1 coordinate 528,446, forward strand.
TTCGCGAATTGGGCGAGTTGGGAGAGTGGATTAGACCTGAAAGACAATCTAGACCTGAAGCCCGTACTGATAGTTATAAGTTTTGTAGACTGGATATATTTCTTGCCCTGCTCAATGATGGAGTGAGACGGGAGGATATTGATGGACAGTCCAATGGAAAATTGTGGATTTGGTTTAGTAAACGAGGTTTGGATAGGAAAGAGGGGGCCAGGAGAGTTAATAAACAAGACCATGAATGTGTGTATTCTGAGGAGAGTGGTGATGAGAGAGAGAGAGAGAGAGAGAGAGAGAGGGGGAGAGAAGGGGAGAGAGAGAGAGTGAGAGACAGAGACTGAGAGAGAGAGAGAGAAAGGAGAGATGAGTACTGACATTATGAGAGGGATACGTCCCCGAAATACAGGCCAAAATATGAGAGAGAGAGAGAGAGAGAGAGAGAGAGAGAGAGAGAGAGAGAGAGTGTGAGAGGGAGAGAGAAGAATATGTTGAACACAAAGACTAGGATGAAAGGAATAGATCCCCTGAGGTGAGACTGAGAGACAGACGACAGAGATCTTTTGACCGGAAATCACAATACCTTTTTGATGATAAAAATCCTTTCCATGAAGTAAGAGGGTACGAACAAGATGTACTGTCTAAGAAATATGAGAATCTTTATCCTGATTTGTCGTGGGTGTTAGATCATAATAAAAATGACTATGAAATAGGTCAAGCTCCAGTACGGAATTGGGCTCGCAAAGATTACAGACCCTATGTAGACCTAGAGATTTTTTGGAAACATCGTAATGTACAGAGGGCCCGAGCATTAGTAGATACAGGAGCGGAGGCCACTTTGATATATGGAAATCCCAAAAATTTAAAGGACAATATTTCACTATTACAGGTTAAGGTGGTAAAGAAACTCCCGCAGTGCAAACTAAACTTCAAATGAAAATAGGCAAAATTTCCTGAAAAGAATATACTGTATTGGTGGTACCCCTTTGTGAATACATAATTGGAATTGATATTTTAAAAGGTATGACCTTGTATTTAGATGACGGATGTTATCGATTTGGAGACAAAAATTATTTGTCATCTAAGTCTGTGAGAGTCGGACGTTTAAAAATTCCCCCTATAAAAATACCCCAAGCTACAGAGGTAGTTTCAATGAAGCAGTATTGCATTCCAGGTGGACATGATGAGATTAGTGCTACCATTCAAGATTTGATGGATGCTGGAGTTGTGATTCCAGTCACTTCAGCCTGGAATAATCCCGTATGGCCTGTGCGCAAGAGTGATAATTCTTGGCGCATGACACTTGATTATCGTGAATTAAACAAACATACACCCCCTTTGACTGTTGCGGTACCTGACATTATTACTTTGATTGAGAGAATTCAGAGATATCCAGAAACATGGTATGCGTCCATTGATATAGCTAATGCTTTCTTTTCTATTCCAATTGCCCCCAAAAGTCAGGAACAATTTAGTTTTACATGGAATGGGCGTCAAATGACGTTTAGAAGTCTTCCCCAGGGCCATTTACACAGTTCAACCATCTGTCATCGGCTGGTGGCAGAGCATTTAGCTGAGATACAGGTGAATCAAGGAATTCAGGTGTGTCATTACATTGATGACATACTAATTCAAGGTGAGACACAAGATCAGGTTCAAGTTCAATTAGACCAAATTATAAATCACTTACAAAGCAGAGGCTGGGAAATTAATCCTGATAAATTGCAAGGTCCGGCACAAAGTGTAAACTTTTTAGGCATCCATTGGCACGAGTGGAATCGAGAAGTGATTCCACAAGTGAAGCAGAAAATTAAAGAGTTTGCAGTCCCTAGAAATAGGAAAGAGGCCCAGAGATTTATTGGTTTATTTGGTTTTTGGCGTCAACATATTCCTCATTTGAGTCAGATTTTGGCCCCTTTGTACAGAATTACACGTAAGAAAAATGTGTTTGAATGGGTTAGGCAACAGCAAGATGCGTTTGACTAGGCGAAATAAGCTATTGTGGCCTGTACATGATGGTGATGTTGATTTAAATGTATCAGTACAAGGTCCCTATGCGAATTGGAGTTAATGGCAGAAACAGGGGAGGACAAAAGTGCCTCTAGGATTCTGGGCTAAAAAGTTACCTGATACTGGTGAGCGTTATACACCTTTTTAAAAACAATTACTTGCATGCTATTGGGCTCTGGTGGATACCGAGCAACTGACATTGGGACACGATGTTATTTTGAGACCTGAAATTCCTATTATGCAATGGGTTTTGAGTTCCCCTAAAACTCATAGAATTGGTCATACACAGGAAGCAAGCATCATAAAGTGGAAGTGGTATATACAAGACAGGGCTTGTGTGGGTCCGAAGGGTGATGCGATGTTACATGACCAAGTGGCGCTGGCGCCGTTAGAAGTGGGAGAGAGAGATTGCTGCGTACCTGTAGTACAGGAATCCCCTGTTAGGTGGGGTAGACCGTTTGATGATCTGTCCGTAGAGGAAAGAAAACATGTATGGTTTACGGATGGTTTAGCAAGGTACATAGGAGAGAAAAGACACTGGAAAGCAGTCCCATATAATCCGACCACGCAAAAACTGTTAAGTACTACAGGCGAGGGAAAAAGTAGTCAATTTGGAGAATTGTATGCTGTGTATCAAGTTCTGAAACAAGAATTACCAGGAACGTGTCATGTATTTACTGATTCTTGGTCGACTGCTAATGGTTTGGCAGTCTGGATACCTACGTGGCACTCACATAATTGGCGTGTGCATACCAAAGAGATGCAGCGACGGCTCGTGGAGGGAGTTACGGTGGGGCAGGAGGGTGGGGAGGGGGAGGGGCAGGGTGGAGGTTGCTAAAAACCGGCATATGGATAATTGCAGGTAAGTAAACAATTTAATTAATAAAACGAATTTCGTAGCTCGCACTGCATTGCATTTTGCGATGCAAGGCGCACTACGAAATTCGTTTTATTAATTAAATTGTTTACTTACCTGCAATTATCCATATGCCGGTTTTTAGCAACCTCCACCCTGCCCCTCCCCCTCCCCACCCTCCTGCCCCACCGTAACTCCCTCCACGAGCCGTCGCTGAAGAGATGTGGGTAAAGGAACTATGGCAAGAAATTTGGGAATTACTTCCTCAAAGCAATGTGAGTTTTCCATGTTGATGCTCATTCTCACATTGATTCCATTGACAAATTGTTTAATGATATTGAAGATGAACAATCTAAAATTTCTGAGGCAATGGTGGACCCACAAAATTCTGATTTGGCGGGACTGGCGAGGTGGGCACACCAATAAGCAGGACATTTTGGAGAGAGCAGGTGGGCTACTGATAGAGGCATCTATATTCCCCTTGATTTAATTAAAACGGCTATACTTAATTGTCCAATATGTCAACACTCTCGACAGCGAGAGGTGCCCCAGGTAGTGCAAGGTCAGTTACATCAAGGAAAAATCCCCCGCTCCAATTTGGCAGATGGACTATATAGGTCCGCTTCCCATAAGTAAAAATTGTCAATATGTGTGTACAGCCGTTGATACTTATAGCGGCTTTTTGGTTGTTTCTACTTACAAAAGAGCTACCCAGGAGAATACTCTTAAAACTATGGATTTGTTAATGTTGTACTATGGCACGCCAGTGCAGATGCAAACATATAATGCCTCACATTTCGAAGGAAGGTTGGTACAAGAATATTGTGCAGAACACAATATTGAATGGGTGTTCCATATACCCTACTACCCACAAGCCGGAGGCTTAATTGAGAGAATGAATGGTTTGTTGAAAGACCAATTGCGTAAATTGTCGAATGGTACCTTACAGAATTGGAGAGATCATTTATTTGAAGCATTGTTAATTTTGAACAATCGTCCTTATTTATATTCTGATTCACCATTAATGCGCCTGTTTCCTCCTACTATAGATGTAAAACCAAATTCCTGTCGAGATACTGTGTCCTACTGGGAAATTACCCCCGGAGCCTTGGCTCCATGCAGAGCTACCCCGGGATCTGCAGGTTTAGATCTGCATTCCTTGACAAATTTTGTCCTAAAAGTGAGAGACATTGCTATAGTTGAGCCTGGAATTGGTGTTCAAATACCAGCTGAGAATTTTGGATTAATTGCCCCGAGATCTGGTCTGGCCTTGAAGGGCATCCAGGTGCTTGCAGGTGTCATTGACAGTGATTATCAGGGTGAGATCAAGGTGATCCTGTTAAACAGTGGTAACTCTGACTTAATTGTCCGGAGAGCAGATCGAGTTGCCCAATTGGTCATTATGCCTGTTTTCAGTGGTACGATCCAGAAATGCACTTCTCCATCATTACTGACTGTGCGTGGTGAGAAAGGGTTCGGTTCAACCGATAACCCAGGAGCCAGAGTAGGGGTACAGTCGCCAATAATCCCCCTGAACAGGCTGAAATTATAGCTACAGGATCAGCCTTTTTTGTAACTACTACCCCGGCAAGGCAGTGGGTAATTTGCGCACTTGCTGCCTTTTCTGGCTGTGGTTGCCAATTCTTTTTCTAATTCTAATTCAAAGTACAGGCCCTTTATTGAGCCTTTTTGGTAACTACTACCCCGCCAAGGCAGTGGGTAATTGCGCACTTGCTGCCTTTATTGGTTGTGGTTGCCGATTATTCTTCTAATTCTAATTCTAATTCAAAGTACAGACCCTTTATTGAGCCTTTTTGGTAACTACTACCCCGCTAAGACAGTGAGTAATTTGCACACTTGCTGCCTTTCTTGGCTGTGGTTGTCAATTATTCTTCTATTTCTAATTCAAAATACAGGCCCTTTATTGAGCCTTTTTGGTAACTACTACACAGCGAAGGCAGTGGGTAATTTGCGCACTTGCTGCCTTTCTTGGCTGTGGTTGTCAATTATTCTTCTATTTTTAATTTAAAGTATAGGCCCTTTATTGAGCCTTTTTAGTAACTACCACCCCGCCAAGGCAGTGGGTAATTTGCGCATCTGCTGCCTTTCTTGGCTGTGGTTGCCAATTATTCTTCTAATTCAAAGTACAGGTCCTTTATTGAGCCTTTTTGGTAACTACTACCCCGTTAAGGCAGTGGGTAATTTGCACACTTGCTGCCTTTCCTAGCTGTGGTTGTCAATTTTCCTTCTATTTCTAATTCAAAGTACAAGCCCTTTATTGAGCCTTTTTGGTAACTACTACCCTGCCAAGCCAGTGGGTAATTGGCGCATGTGCTGCTTTTCTTGGCTGTGGTTGCCAATTATTCTTCTAATTCTAATTCAAAGTAAGGGCCCTTTATTGAGCCTTTTTGTTAACTACTACCCCGCCAAGGCAGTAGGTAATTTGTGCACTTGCTGCCTTTCTTGGCTGTGGTTGCCAATTAATCTTCTACTTCTAATTCTAATTGAAAGTACAGGCCCTTTATTGAGACTTTTTGGTAACTACTATCCTGCCAAGGCAGTGGGTAATTTGCGCATCTGCTGCCTTTCTTGGCTGTGGTTGCCAATTATTCTTCTAATTCAAAGTACAGGTCCTTTATTGAGCCTTTTTGGTAACTACTACCCCGTTAAGGCAGTGGGTAATTTGCACACTTGCTGCCTTTCCTAGCTGTGGTTGTCAATTTTCCTTCTATTTCTAATTCAAAGTACAAGCCCTTTATTGAGCCTTTTTGGTAACTACTACCCTGCCAAGCCAATGGGTAATTGGCGCACTTGCTGCTTTTCTTGGCTGTGGTTGCCAATTATTCTTCTAATTCTAATTCAAAGTAAGGGCCCTTTATTGAGCCTTTTTGTTAACTACTACCCCGCCAAGGCAGTAGGTAATTTGTGCACTTGCTGCCTTTCTTGGCTGTGGTTGCCAATTAATCTTCTACTTCTAATTCTAATTGAAAGTACAGGCCCTTTATTGAGACTTTTTGGTAACTACTACCCTGCCAAGGCAGTGGGTAATTTGCGCACTTGCTGCCTTTCAAGGCTGTGGTTGTCAATTATTCTTCTATTTCTAATTCAAAGTGCTGGCCTTTTATGAAGCCTCTTTGGTAACTACTACCCCGCCAAGGCAGTGGCTTATTTGCGCACTTGCTGTCTTTCTTGGTTGTGGTTTCCAATTATTCTTCTAATTCTAATTATAATTCAAAGTACAGGCCCTTTATGAAGCCTTTTTGATAACTACTACCCCACCAAGGCAGTGGCTAATTTGCCACTTGCTGCCTTTCTTGGCTCTGGTTGTCAATTATTCTTCTATTTCTAATTCAAAGTACAGGCCCTTTAATGAGCCTTTTTGGTAACTACTACCCCTCCAAGGCAGTGGGTAATATGCGCCCTTGCTGCCTTTCTTGGCTGTGGTGCCAATTATTCTTCTAATTCTAATTCAAAGTACAGGCACTTTAATGAGCCTTTTTGGTAACTACTACCCCGCCAAGGCAGTGGCTAATTTGCGCACTTGCTGCCTTTCTTGGCTTTGGTTGCCAATTATTCTTCTAATTCTAATTCTAATTCAAAGTACAGGCCCTTTATTGAGCCTTTTTAATGACTACTACCCCGCCAAGACAGTGGGTAATTTGCACACTTGCTGCCTTTCCTATCTGTGGTTGTCAATTTTTCTTCTATTTCTAATTCAAAGTACAGGCCCTTTATTGAGCCTTTTTGCTAACTACTACCCCGCCAAGGCAGTGAGTAATTTGCACACTTGCTGCCTTTCCTATCTGTGGTTGTCAATTTTTCTTCTAATTCTAATTCAAAGTACAGGCCCTTTATTGAGCCTTTTTGTTAACTACTACCCCGCCAAGTCAGTGGGTAATTTGCACATTAGCTGCCTTTCTTGGCTGTGGTTGCCACGTATTCTGCTAATTCTAATTCAAAGTGCAGGCCCTTTATTGAGCCTTTTTGTTAACTACTACCCCGCCAATGCAGTGGGTAATTTGCCCACTTTTTGCCTTTCTTGGTTGTGGTTACCAATTATTCTTCTAATTCTAATTCTGATTCAAAGTACAGGCCCTTTATTGAGCCTTTTTGGTAACTACTACCCTGCCAAGGCAGTGGGTAGTTTCTGCACTTGCTCCCTTTCTTGGCCGTGGTTGTCAATTATTCTTCTATTTCTAATTCAAATTACAGGCCCTTTATTGAGCCTTTTTGGTAATTACTACCCCGCCAAGGCAGCGGGTAATTTGCGCACTTGCTGCCTTTCTTGGCTGTGGTTGCCAATTATTCTTCTAATTCTAATGCTAATTCAAAGTACAAGCCCTTTATTGACCCTTTCTAGTAACTACTACCCCGCCAAGGCAGTGGGTAGTTTGCGCACTTGCTGCCTTTTTTTGGCTGTGGTTGCCAATTATTCTTCTATTTCTAATTCAAAGTACAGGCCCTTTATTGAGCCTTTTTGGTAACTACTACCCCGCCAAGGCAGTGGGTAATTTGCACACTGGCTGCCTTTCTTGGCTGTGGTTGCTAATTATTTTTCTATTTCTAATTCAAAGTACAGGCCCTTTATGGAGCCTTTTTGATAACTACTACCCCGCCAAGGCAGTGGCTAATTTGCCACTTGCTGCCTTTCTTGGCTCTGGTTGTCAATTATTCTTCTATTTCTAATTCAAAGTACAGGCCCTTTAATGAGCCTTTTTGGTAACTACTACCCCTCCAAGGCAGTGGGTAATATGCGCCCTTGCTGCCTTTCTTGGCTGTGGTGCCAATTATTCTTCTAATTCTAATTCAAAGTACAGGCACTTTAATGAGCCTTTTTGGTAACTACTACCCCGCCAAGGCAGTGGGTAATTTGCGCACTTGCTGCCTTTCTTGGTTTTGGTTGCCAATTATTCTTCTAATTCTAATTCTAATTCAAAGTACAGGCCCTTTATTGAGCCTTTTTAATGACTACTACCCCGCCAAGACAGTGGGTAATTTGCACACTTGATGCCTTTCCTATCTGTGGTTGTCAATTTTTCTTCTATTTCTAATTCAAAGTACAGGCCCTTTATTGAGCCTTTTTGCTAACTACTACCCCGCCAAGGCAGTGAGTAATTTGCACACTTGCTGCCTTTCCTATCTGTGGTTGTCAATTTTTCTTCTAATTCTAATTCAAAGTACAGGCCCCTTATTGAGCCTTTTTGTTAACTACTACCCCGCCAAGTCAGTGGGTAATTTGCACATTAGCTGCCTTTCTTGGCTGTGGTTGCCACGTATTCTGCTAATTCTAATTCAAAGTGCAGGCCCTTTATTGAGCCTTTTTGTTAACTACTACCCCGCCAATGCAGTGGGTAATTTGCCCACTTTTTGCCTTTCTTGGTTGTGGTTGCCAATTATTCTTCTAATTCTAATTCTAATTCAAAGTACAGGCCCTTTATTAAGCCTTTTTGGTAACTACTACCCTGCCAAGGCAGTGGGTAGTTTCTGCACTTGCTCCCTTTCTTGGCCGTGGTTGTCAATTATTCTTCTATTTCTAATTCAAAGTACAGGCCCTTTATTGAGCCTTTTTGGTAATTACTACCCCGCCAAGGCAGCGGGTAATTTGCGCACTTGCTGCCTTTCTTGGCTGTGGTTGCCAATTATTCTTCTAATTCTAATGCTAATTCAAAGTACAAGCCCTTTATTGACCCTTTCTAGTAACTACTACCCCGCCAAGGCAGTGGGTAGTTTGCGCACTTGCTGCCTTTTTTTGGCTGTGGTTGCCAATTATTCTTCTATTTCTAATTCAAAGTACAGGCCCTTTATTGAGCCTTTTTGGTAACTACTACCCCGCCAAGGCAGTGGGTAATTTGCACACTGGCTGCCTTTCTTGGCTGTGGTTGCTAATTATTTTTCTATTTCTAATTCAAAGTACAGGCCCTTTATGGAGCCTTTTTGATAACTACTACCCCGCCAAGGCAGTGGCTAATTTGCCACTTGCTGCCTTTCTTGGCTCTGGTTGTCAATTATTCTTCTATTTCTAATTCAAAGTACAGGCCCTTTATGAAGCCTTTTTGGTAACAACTACCCCGCCAACGCAGTGGGTAATTTGCGTACTTGCTGCCTTTCTTGGCTGTGGTTGCCAATTATTCTTCTAATTCTAATTCAAAGTACAGGCCCTTTATTGAGCCTTTTTGGTAACTACTACCCCGCTAAGGCAGTGGGTAATTTGTGCAGATGCTGCCTTTTTTGGGTGTGGTTGCCAATTATTCTTCTAATTCTAATTGTAATTCAAAGTACAGGCCCTTTATTGAGCCTTTTTGGTAACTACTACCCCGCCAAGGCAGTGGGTAATATGCGCACTTGCTGCCTTTCTTGGCTGTGGTTGCCAATTATTCTTTTAATTTTAATTCAAAGTACAGGCCCTTTATTGAGCCTTTTTTGTAATTACTACCCTGCCACGGAAGTGGCTAATTTGCGCACTTGCTGCCTTTCTTGGCTGTGGTTGACAAATATTCTTCTGTTGTGTTTCTATCTAGGACCCTAATTCGATATTCCTGATTCTTGCCCTTATGTGGTTATAATCAATAATATCCTGATAAAGGCATAAGAATCATATTCATATTCAGTAATAGCCCATGCAGTCCAAAGCACAGCACGGCTACTCCCATCGACTTCTAGAAAGCACAACGCGTTCTTTAAACAAACCAAGCCTCCAGCAGCCCGGGAAATCCCCCCCTGCTTTTGTTTTGATTTGAACAAGAACTCCTGGAGACCAGAAAGAACTGTTAGTTCTTATTGACGTCTTATGTCCAACCTTACGTCAAACTCGGCACCTTTCAGGTATAAATATACCAACAGTTGCCTTAAGCCAGAGGTCTCCAAACTTTTGGATGCCGAGACCCCCCTGTCAAAAAATCTCAGGCATGGGGACCCCCTCCTTACAAAAATGTTTAGAAACATTGCCTTTATCTACATTAAAAAGTGGAAAAATGCAGATAATTGGCTTCTTTTGGGTGACTTAATGCTGAGTTTATTGACTTTCAGGCCAGTAGCTGTACATATTGCCAGCATAGAGAGTTATAAAGCTCACTGAGATTTGCTTAAATTACTTGTTGCATTTCTCGACAGGTATTTGTGCTATTATGCTAATTGTTTGATGTACGTATTATATTATTTTGGCAGTGTAATTTGCTAAAACGCGACAGTCATCAAAGTATGATTGCACCTCTATCTGTTAACTCATATATTTCCACATTTACTTATCACATCATCCATTAACAAAACAAATATGGATAAATAAATATGGATAAATACAGACAGCAAGAGACTGGTTTGAGTAGAAAATATTTCTCAGCAATTCTTTTTAAGCATGGCCCACTATCCTACTGCCCTACGTTAGCCTCACTGCTGCAAGTGAAACCTGCCTCCTAGTCCTTACTTTCTCTGTCTCAGGATTGCTAACCTCAGAGATCAGGAGCTGGCCCACAGCCCACAAGGCAACCACAGCCAATGCAGTATCTAGGGTAGACTCACCTACCCATCTATGTTTCTCAGGGTCCATGGCAACTGCCAGTGCTTCTTGCCCTCCCCAGGTTTCATTCTGCCCCATCAATAAAAATTGGGACGCAAACCACCACATTCTCACTCCTCATGGACAACCTCCATACTACTGCTATGGAGCAGACGACCCTGTCCTGCCTCTTCAGGGTCACACCTTACTTACCTTTTCCAGGGAACCACATTGCATCCCTCTTTACCGAGAAGCCAGGCTCTGAAGCCAGTCTTAGAGCTCCCCAAAGAACCCTAGTTTGCAAAGGGACGCTAAATTACAATTTGCTACAAGGTCACTATGGATCTAGATCTCAGAATGAAGGCCAAGCACCATGGTATTTATTTACTAAAGTATATATTGGAGGAAACACAGTATTCCTCTCTACAGAGAGACCAGGTTCTACAGGAAGTTTGAGGCAAATTAAAAAATTGTTCATTCCACCTGTTCGCCAGAAACCCATTAATGTCAAAACATAGTTTCCCTGGTTAATATGTTGGATAATAATGGAAGGGAGACCTTGTAGAACAGGGCATGGCAGTCCCACTGGAGGGGTGAGAGGGCAGGACCCACCTGAGAGAGCCCCAGTGTGGGAGAGACACTCCTTTCTCAGAACAGAAGGATAGACCTTGTCTAAGACAGAGTTAGGTCTTGACCACTGGAGTTATGAGGGGACAGGACTCACATGATCCTGATGGTGGGAAATGCACTTATATAGCGAAACAGAGAGCCATGCCTGCCCTGGACATGATGGCAGCAGGGGGAGTGGGAGGACAGGTTTAGAGAAAACAAAACCAGGCTTGAAGAAGCCACCTGAAAGATTTTAAGGGAGAGGAGATAGGACGAGAGACTGGAAGTTTGACAAGGAGTTGAGGACGTAATACACCCCCCACGCCCCAGCCATAGACAATCTTCCAAACAGAAATACAGTGAAGGGACCACCTTGGCTCTCTATGGTGAAGCTGCACATTTGACAACATTATATGGGTGACGTCAGCAGCAGGACAAAAGTGAAAGAAAAGAAATGAGAATAAAAGACAAAGATGTGTGGAAGGAGAGACGAGGTTTCAAGCAGAGGATGGTAGAGAATGGGACTGTGTGAAAATTGTACTTTAACACAGAAACACAGTATCTGCTCATGTACTAATAACATATTTAGAGAATGTTTAAATAGTCATAAAACACAGTGCAGAGTTTTTGGTGATATCAAGCAAAGTATAAAAGATCTGAAATCATAGCCAAGGCATGGCAGCAGGTGCCTGGCTGATCCTATAAGAAATGCTCTCCAGCCTGTGTTTACTATTCCAACCTTGTGTTATTGTTGTGTGCCTTACTTTAGCAGAGGAATCCCAAAGACAGCAGTGGCGAAAGGGTGGGTGTGAATTTGTGGAGTTAAGAATGTGTGTGTGTGTGTGTGTGTGTGTGTGTGTGTGTGTGTGTGTGTGTGTGCGTGCGTGCGTGCGTGCGTGCGTGCGTGTGTGTGCGTGCATGCGTGCGTGCGTGCGTGTGTGTGCGCGTGTGTGTGTGTGTGTGTGTGTGTGTGTGTGTGTGTGTGTGTGTGCGTGTAAGCTTGTGTGTGGGTCTGAAGATTAAAAAGCCAGGGAATGGTGGAGGAGGTGGGGCAGAGGCAGCCTACTTACAAGTTCCACAAAGTTCTGGTTGCCGCTGAAACCAGGAAACAGCCACAGGATTGTATTTCAAAGGCAGCCACGAAGAAGAAGCATGAAAAGAACACCAGATTGCAGCTTCAAGCAGTTCCAGGCAAACGTGCGATGAGAATGCGCAACCCCCTTTCTAGGACTTCACGCCAACCCTGGGGGTTGCGCCACACAGATTGAAGACCCCTGCTCTAGAGGTACTCAGAAAGAAATAATTGAGGGATACATGTGTGAGATCATCTACGCACTCTCTCCACTTTTTCATTAAGTCAGCACATGGATTAATTTTATGAAAGAGAAGATAATGGCTTTCTTTGTTACACTTGGAGGGTGGCCTATGAAATACATTTTGTACAGGACCAAATACAGAAGAGGAGATTATGTTTTCAGAGCTTCCAGTGTGTGCAGAAAAATTGCAATTCCTTTTTTTACTTTTCTGCCCATTTCCTCCTCTATGTCCCAACCTTCCCTCCAAACGTACCCCATTATTCTCGATATTGCCCTTCTCTTACATTCTCTCCTACACTGCGCCCTTCTCTGCCATTCTGCAAACATGCCTGCCACCTATACTCCACCTCAGGCACTCTGCACCCTCTCCCAATGCTCACTTTTCTCTTCCGCTATCCCTCTCTTTCCATGTCCTTACCACGCCTCCTGTATTCTCTCTCCATCCCTGTTTTTGTCTTTCTTTGTCCTGATTGATCTCCCTGTTTCCTCTCACCTTCAGTCTCACTGTCTCTTTCTCTCCGTTTCTCTTCCTCTCACTCTTTCATTCATATAAAGACTTGGGCCTAAAATATCTTTGCGGTTAATAAAAGAAACATTTGAAATACAAGGAGTAATGAAGATATTAGATGGAAACAAGAACGGGTAGAGAAAGTAAGAATGGCCTTAATTAAGGGGAGAGAGAAACTATTTAACAGCAAAGGACACGAAATGTGATCTAAAAACACTGGAAGCGTTGCTTGCTTGTGAGACACCAGATCTCACTAAAACGTATGCTTTCATTAGTTATGTATTTTTCAAGGTTTTATTGTAACTACTGGAAGTGCACATGCCATATAAATCCTGTTTGTTAGTGCCTCCAAATCAAATAAATGTGAAAGAGAAACATCGAACACAAACACGAAGTTCCAGGTGCCGCGGAAACCATGATACAGCCACGGGATCGTATTTCAAAGGCAGCCACGAAGAAGCACGAAAAGGACACCAGCTGCTGGAAAAACACAGCAGCCGCCAGGACACGAGAAAGTCCAGGAAATGCAGCAGGAGTCCAAGGCAGCAGCAACAACAATAACATTGAAGCACTCCAGACGCTTTGCCAGAGCATATTCTTGGCCACAGTTCCCGGCATTTCCTGATGTTAAATCTACAATTTCTCTGATTGGAGGACAATCACCAATGACGCTGTATGCTTTCACGATGTCCTCCAATCAGAGAGCGCCTGAAGATGCCACTAATCAGAATCCAAAATGAAGCGCAAACGTTTTGGATTTCAGCTTCAGACAGTTCCAGCAAAAGTACGATAGGAATGCGTGACCCCCTTTCTAGGACTCCGCGCCCCCCCTGGGGGTCGCGCCCCACAGATTGAAGACCCCTGCCTTAAGCAAACACACAGTGGTTTGGAGCAGAGAGGCCATCTACTTGCCCGAGAGCGCAGATGATGCCAGAAGCCCGCGGAAGCCGCCCCTCCCGTTTGACGCACTGAGAGAGACGCTGTCTTTTTCTCCAGCCAAGAAAATCCAGCTCCGGTGTTTCCAGCCTACCTTTGCGGGTTGCTGGGAGATTGAGTCCTGAGGAAAGAGATACCAGACCTCCCACATTCTATTACCAAAGTACGGAGCTGACTAAACCCTTAAGAGAATTCTTGATGCAGATTCTTGGCAAAACAATCTTTACCAACTTAACTTAAACTGCTACTTACTTACTCCTTCCCAAGTATTAGGCTTAGATCAGGTACACCGGAGTAGGCATAGTTAGAAGCACCAGTTGAGTACGTTAGTCAAATGTTTGTATTTATGTATATATTATATCCATTTAAAGTATCATATGGCTAAGAAACCATATCAATGCTTTTACAGTATTATTTCATAATACTACTTTTACTGTACGCACTTTACTTTATGATAAGTATTGCAATTGTGGCAATTCATTTCTCTTGCATAAGAAAGAACACTGCTCTATGAATAACACCTTTTATTGAAAACGCCCGTCTCTCTATTTCTCTGCACTCTGGTGAAACTAAGTATGCACAGTTGACTGAGTGAAATAGCTGCCTATTGTTTTCACACGACTCTAGAGATACACTCTTATTCTGAGGGAGCAAAGTTGTCATGTTTATGCGGTTGTCAGAAACTGAATCCCTTCTTGTCTGAGTCAGGGAAGTTCATCCCTCCCTATTCATTCAAGAAAGTTTCTAGTGACCTCTGAGCTAGCTGGCGCAAACCTAAATTAAGTTTAACATAGTCAGTAGAGACCTAGATGACCTCAGTCCTACGTCTACACTGCTGTTTATGTTATTCCAATGCGCAGAGCCTATTGGGAAATAGGAACTACACTACATGGCGCCCAACGTTTGGTAAGGCGATAATCTAACGCAAGACACTAGAGTAACTCAGTCGTGCTCTTTCACACAGAACCCTTTTTCCGTAAAAAGTCCAAAAGACGTCTGGAGTGGGTGAAAGGTTAATATCCGCCGGAACTTAGTAGGATGAGAATCCTATGTATTCGTTTTTAGTTTGATCAACGTTGAAGGATACAGTGTTCCAAAATATTGTGTACCTAATCTTTTTTTCCTTGAAACTCGATCTGCAACAGAAAACTTTCAGTCAGTAAAATGTCAGAAAGTGACGAAGAGAGAGAAAGAGAAGCCTTAGCAGCTCGACTCTTAGAAGAAGACACAACCCTCCAAGAAAATGACCCGAGTGTTATAATCATTCCGGTCAATATAAGAAGAACTATAACTCTTAAACTTATAGAAAACGGACTGACACCACGAGGTGGTACAGTCATATTCGTGGTAGGGGCACATGAATATCGGCAGACAGAGGTATTCTATTCATGGATATATTTTCCAGCAGCACACGCTGTGACAAAAGACTTCCACTATTACAAAATAGAGGAACCTCCGGGAGAATACACTCCTTTCGAGGACATCAAAATCCCACTAAGATACCAAGAGCACCTGCTCTGGTTTGATGGTGCCCTAAAACATAATAATCACATCAACAGGCTCGGTCCACTAGGTAGACCAGAAGCAACGGGGCCGGTCCTATGCAACTACGCAACACACCCAGACTACGAAACAATGTCAAGCGAAGAACTCCTAGTTAAACTAAAAGAATTAACAAAGGCATATAGAGAATTAGTTCAATTGGCAAGGAATGTTATAAAGTACCTCCAGAAATTGAAGGAAACAGATATAGCAGACCAACCATTTGCACTCACCAGAATCATAGAAAAATCCTATGAAGAACCGGTAAAACCCCAACTAACTGAAAATCCTGAAAAAACATTTGTTAAAATTAATTTAAAAACTCCAAAAAAGAGTTGGGATGGTAATAAACAATCCACTCCCAGTGAAAGACATTTCCAGTCCAGAGGAAGGTCTGCTCAGCGGAGAGAGAGATCTCCAGGCCGAGAAGACAAGTCTCCCCAAAGGGAGCCCTCTGAAAGAAGATATAACCTTAGAGATAGGGATAAAATAAGAAAACCTGACAGATATCAAGATGTTGATACACGTCCCTCTCGATCCTTCTCACTCAATCTTTCTCGATCTTCCTCACAGAAATCGGAAAGAAGAGGACGGTCAGAACACAGAGAAGAGCACGTCAAGTCCAAAGACAAGGAACCTGCTCATCAAAGTAAAAAATTACAATTTCCCAGAAAGAAGGTAGAAAGTATTAAAATTAAACATGCCGAGAATTCTGAGGACACAACTGAAAAACGGAGAGTGGGCACATACAATGCTAAAAAGTGCAGCAGAAGTGACAATAGCTCGCAAGATCCTGATTAATCTTCTGGAGACAGTGGACACGAATGAATACATTCAGGTGGAAACTGCAGACACACGAGTTAGTGTGCCCCATAAACTATATGAAATAACATTATGTATAGAGGGAGATAAAACTAGGAAAATAAAAGGTCTCTTTTGGGAAAAACTTTCTAAAGGCTATGACATCCTGTTAGCTGAGAAAGACTGGCCACCAGAGTTTGTCAGGGAGTGCCCTCATGGCGAAGAAATGATTATGCTTGCCTTCTCAAATCATATTCCGATACATAAAAAATACACATTGGCAAGAAAATGGGCAGTGGCCCAAGCTTCTGCTTTATACAAAAATCATGTAAGATGGGATGAGGATTCTCCTCACCACAAAATCCAGTTAAAAATCAGCCAACTGCTCAAAGGCAGTACCCTGTTAAACAAGAAGCTAAAAAGCAAGTCAGGGAGATCTTAGATCAACTTGAATATCAAGGGGTGATCGAAACATGCACCTCTCAGATGAACAATCCTTTGTTTCCTGTCTCCAAGCCAGACGATTCATATCGTCTAGTTATGGACTACAGACACCTTAACTCCTGTAGTAAAACATTTGCAGTACAAAACTCACATAGTACAGCACTAATGAATAACAATGTGCGCAAAAAATATAAAACAACATTAGATATCTCTAATGGATTCTTCTGTCAAAACATTGCACCTGAAAGCAGGTATTTGACCGCTTTCTCAATAATGGGATCGCAAAAACAATTTTGCCGACTCCCACAGGGATTCAAGAATAGCCCAGGATTATTCTCAGCAAGGGTAACAGAGTTACTACAAATATATGATGATGAGGCATTATCCTATGTCGATGACATCTATCTCACAGATGATGACCTGGAGACTCACTTAAAAAGAGTGAACACCATAATTTTTGGGTTCCATCAGAGGGTTACAAATTCAACTTTAAAAAGTCACGAATTGCCCATCTAACAGTCCTATTTTTAGGATATGAATCATCAATTTTGCCTTCAATTATCAAGTGAAGGCAAAAGCCTGGCAGACAATTTCTTAGAGAAATGTGCTGTACTCCAAGCACCAAAAACGCTGAAGAATTTACAATCAATACTAGGTTTCCTGAATTTCGGAAGAACATACATTCTAAATTATGCAGAGAGGGTTAAACCTCTCTATGAATTGATAAGACCAGATTTCAAACAAAACAATTAGACTCAGAAACACACAGAGATTTTGAGATCATTGCAAACAGACATGTTAGCTAAAACAAAATTACAAACTCGCGAAAACATATGCAATCTTGTAATCCGAGTCATCCCAGGAAGATGCGGATTCACATACCTGACCTCTAATGAGGGAGAGACGGTACCTATAGCTTACAAATCTCATTGTACACTCAAGCTGAAATGAAATTCAGCTCTACAGAAAATTTCTGATAGCGGTTCAAACTGCTGTAGCAAAAGAAAGAGCTCTAGCCCAAGGCAAAAGAATATCTGTTTATACAGCAGAATCAGCCCTTGAGGCATTAACAAGTGCACGTAATCTGATTACAGTGGCCTTAGATCCAAAATGGATAGAATGGGAAAATTATTTTTCTACAGAAGACGTGAAATACTATTTTGACCCGAAACTGAAAAAACTAGATGATCTAGAATATGAACGAGAATATCCTCTGCCAATCGAAATTCTGCCTCTGGAACAATACACCTGCGTAATCTATATGGACAGATTCGCACAACACTACGATGTAGATAAAAAATCCTACAATGCAGCGTGCGCGATTGTTAAAGGTCGCTGGCGCTCTGGTAAATTCAAACCGATGATCACCAAAACTGAATCACTCAGAAACTGTTCAGCTCAGCGAGCTGAAATAAGATCTTTAAAGATGGAGCTTGAAAATGCCGATCGCGAATTCCCCACACTAATAGTGTGTGATTCGTATTTCTGCGTCAAATCATACAACAGTGACATGCAGACATGGAGTAATAATGGTTACAAAGATGACACAGGTGCCACAATAAAGCATAAACGCTTTGGGAACAAGTAGTTCTTGTAAAGAAAGAACTACGAAAGACTCACGTGATACACGCAATGAGTCATCGACGTGATGGCGTTCACATTGCAGGGAATTCATTGGCTAACACAGCCACAGCGGAAGCGGTTCAACCGGCCTCCGTAGCCACTAAAAAGCGTTCAGAAAAACACATAGGTTGGGAAACCATGCTGGCGGTAAAAGCCTCATTAAAAGGCGATTATGCAGCATTACCTCTCAACTATCCACTCAGTAATACATACATAATTGATGCAAGCTCCGTTCCGTTTGCTCGAATCCCTGGACTGGGGGATAGAGACAGCCACTGAAGAAAAACCACCTGTCCCAGCAAGACCTGATCTGGTCATAGAGAAGATCGCGGTGAAGAAGGAATTTGGGCCTTCTTACAGAAAAGCAGTACCTGTCTTAGCTATCAGCAGAACAAGATCAGTTGTACGACCACCCTTTGCTGGTAAAAAGGAGAACAGAGTTGTATCCATCAACCTGGTAAAACCACAATCATGTGGCCAATAATAAGTAGTAGGCCAAGTGGACTCCCAAGAAATAGCAGAATACCGAAATTTGCTACAGTCCAAGAGGCTCATACTGAGAGACTAATCACATTTGATAAACCTGCAGTGAATAATTCCAAACACGAACAGGAGAGTTTTCTTGATTGAAGACGCACACTTAAGATTGGGTCTGAGGCACGAAGAGATCCTGAAATCTCTGATGGAATTACAATTAGAGTACTGGTGGCCGGGAATGAGCATAGATATCTACAATTTTGCGAAAAATTGTGAGGACTGCAACAGAGATCGCAGTTGTGAACCGGACCAGCCAATGGCCCAGATACCACTATTAGATAGCATCAGGCTATCTATAGCTCAGAAATTCAGTCGGAGGACTGCGTCTCCATAATTATTAAGTCTGAATTCACTTAAAATGTAGACCCCAGCACTCGGCTGACGCCAGAACTGTTATAAAAGATTTGCGAGTTTTTATCGGCACATACGCAATTGGTATGCTACATTCTGATCAGGGTCCTGCATTTAGCTCTCAAGCTTACAAAGAGGCCATGACAGCATGGACATTGCATTGCAGTACTCTTCTCCCTTCCATCCTGAGGGAAATGCGGTAGTGGAAAGAAAAAACCGGGACATAAAGCAATCTATAACTGTGAGGGTATTAGGTTCAGGTGATGGGTGGGTCAAACATTTAAGAAGTGTCCAACGTAGTCTTAATAATCTGCCAAGAAATTCTCTAAAAGGTCTCACTCCATACGAACTATTGTTCGGCACTAGAATGCTCATTCAGGATCTTGATTGTCACAATTCAGTGGTAGAAGAAAAATCCTTTGATATCAAAGATCGTTTGGCTGTTTTACAGGATTTAAATGAAACAAGAAAAACCTGAGTAACATAAAGTTGAAAAAGAGCCGACAGCCACTGAAGAAAAACCACCTGTCCCAGCAAGACCTGTCTGAATTCCAAAGATTGGGGATCTGGTCAGAGAGAAGATCGCGGTGAAGAAGGAATTTGGGCCTTCTTACAGAAAAACAGTACCTGTCTTAGCTATCAGCGGAACAAGATCAGTTGTACGACCGCCCCTTGCTGGTAAAAAGGGGAACAGAGTTGTATCCATCAACCTGGTAAAACCACAATCATGTGGACAATAATAAGTAGTAGGCCAAGTGGACTCCCAAGAAATAGCAGAATACCGAAATTTGCTACAATCCAAGAGGCTCATACTGAGAGACTAATCACATTTGATAAACCTGCAGTGAATAACAAAGGACTATGCAATAATGCTATGGAACTAGTGCCTCTTGAAACCCAAATTGCAACCGTTCATCAAGAAACACCAGTCTACAATGATGTAGCCTCTGACTATGCTAATGAAAGAATGAAAAATGCAAAAGCAAATGAAAATCCGGAATAAATTCCAACAATTGACAGAACTGCATCTGGCTACTTCATCAATTTCGACGAATTCTCTGAAACAAAAACTTTCAAAGACAAAGTAATTGAACTTTTTCACCAACTAAAAGAAACATATCTGATTTCACCATGGATTGAATTTTGGATTGTGTTAGGTGTACTTACTCTCCTCCTTTGGCTCATCATGGTTCTCTGTTTGGGAAAATTCATTGATGGAAAATATAGTACAATGGAAACAGCAAGTCAGAACATCAACTTGGTCCTAAAGCCTCGCACATCCTCCCACATCGAGAAAAGAGAACTGTCATCTGTAAACATCTTAGCCAATCCAATACCCGGTGGGGTAGCATGGGACAGAACTGATTATGACATGTTTGGCCCGGTTGAGCTATTGAAATATCCACATCAGTTCAAGGTTTCATTAGGTGACTTTGTGACACCAAGTACATTCTTTGATGATTGGGACTTTGAAAACATTAATAATATGATGTCAGATTTAGTAATGTCAGCCAAATTTACAGAACATGATTACTTACAGGGTTTATCGAATTATGAAGAGTTATACTGTTACAATCATTATGATGATCACTATTTGCATAAAACTGCTCAGCCTAGAAATGTTTTATGAGAAATTCCAGTACTTAATAACAGTGATCCAGAAACGTTTTATTTTAAAATGTTATTTAAGACAGGAATGAAAACAATGTTGACAAATACTAAATTGATTTATTCTGAAAAATTTTATGACAACATGTCTACATTTGGTTTCGAATTTTGGAAAAACACCATTGACACAAAAACAATCTGGGGTTCCAAAGATTGGCAAGTACAAGGCCTAGAAGCATTATTTAGGGCCTGCATGATCCCAGAACAAATGATATTCTTGAATGACACAATTCAACAAACTACTTGTCTTGGCCTAGCTAAGATAAAAGACTTAAATACACCGTCTATTCCGAAACCCTTAACTGATAGTGACAGCACTACAGATGTGGAGATAGACGTATCCCATATTTTACACCAAAGCAGAACACATCCTGATTGGAAAAAGTGGTTGATCTGGCCAACAGATACGAATAACTGTCAAGATAGATTCCTGAACAAAACACAGGGGTTCAAAATGACCAGGCCAGACCCTAGATACTCCCAGAGACAACATCCAGTGATAGTTACAACATACAGTGTAGGGAAACTATGCCTTGAGTGGCTAGAGAAATCCACACTGGCTGAAATTAAGCAACACTTGACTTTACTTAAAGACGGTGCTGACTTGCGTGATTTCATATTGGAACCACGCAAACAGCGTCAAAAACGTTTCATAGAAGCCGGTATATACGCTGCGTACAACAAAGCATTGAAAGTAATGCAAATTGAGACAGCAGAAAAAATACGAGAAATTGATCGTATAAATTTGGAAAAATCACTTTCTGTTGTGGACAATGGGTTAACGACTCTGTCCTCCAGAATATATTCACTGGACAGCATTGTATCATCTGCTTTTGATATAATAGAGCAGGACTTACTAATGTTACGACATGGTCAGTCTCAATTACGTTCTAGTGTACAGCTTGGCTGGATGTTGCAAAATCTGCGTTCAGGCTACGTACCATGGCGTTTAATCAACCCAACGTCATTATTCGGTATCTTTAACCTTACTGATAAACAAATCGGTTTGGCACAAAAAGGAGCAGACTATACGATTCTGAGCATTGAAAAACTTGAGAGATTACCATTGACAATGTCAGAGAGACCTATCATTGAATGGATAATACACGGAACGATTACAGTTCCGATAACAACTTTCCAGTTTAAATACTGCCAAGAGTATATACCTGCAGGCCAGTATGAAAGGTTGGGTAAAGAATACATCAAATCAACCTGGGATTTACCTTATACACACAGATGGTATAGTGAATGGAGGTATTCCTTAGTGGCAAAAATTGTAAAAAATCACTAAGCGGTAAACTTCTGTGTCAAGGTATTAACTTACATGGAGCCTGCATGGCACGCCTGCAAAACAGATAGAGCCATTTTTTAGACCACTTTCTAACGGCAGTTACGTTTTAATAAGTGACCACAGCTTTTGTGGCATGCTGCCAAGAAAAGTCTATCTGACAACTGTAATTTCCAGGGCCGTTTGCTGTATGCAAGTATTGTATCCACAACGCAATCCAGATATGGGGGCTGCGTTATAGCCTTCGTTGAATATCTCTTCTATTTGAATTGATACTTTAAGCAGAATGAAGTCTATTCTTTTACAGACAACTGTGCCTTTAACGTCATCAAAAGAAATGTATGATCTGCAAGTGGCAAGGACATCGGCAGAGATACATTCCCATTTATCGACAAATTGCCCCATACATTTCGTAGAAATGTTAAGCCAAATCTTAAACATGTCTGATACCAGTGGCATCGCACATGTATTTAAGACAATTTTTTCGGGACTGTTAGCACCCTTTGAAACAGTTCTGGGCATCTTCCCGAATTTTGTCCATTCTGTCTTTGGCAACCTACCCTTAATCTTGGGACTCGTGGCAGGAATTTTATTTTTGCTCCTTCTGCACCGATATGGCAAGCCAATCCACAGACAAGACTCAAGCAATGATGGAAGAAACGATCCTAGCAATACGTTACCGAGACCATATCACTAAGGTCCTCGGATTGGCTAAGAGATCTGAGTACAACCGTGTTTCTTTCATTTAGACCGATCTGCCAAGATTGCATCTTACCTGTTCATTCGATGTCTGCTATGCAGAGAAGAATGCGTGTTGGACGTCTGTCTTACAGTACAATCAGCAGTACCAATGGATATCGATACTTTTCTAGGTCCTGTAACGACTCATGCATCGTGTTGTCCCCAGCGGCTACCGATTCTGATGATGGCATTCGTTGAGACTTCACCACTACGAGTAGGTGGCGGTGCGGTACGAGAGGAAAGCAGCACCAAACAGGTACAACCTTCTGTGGGCATTGCTGATCCAAACATCGATGATAGCAATCACGCAGAGAACTGCACAGTTGCAGCATTTTCGAACTTGGTCGAACTTTCACCTGATGTTGTAGACCAATTTTTTGCGGGTCTGTCTGAAATAATGTTCTCTCCAGTCAACAAGAATAACTCTTAAAAAAATAATGAGCACACAGCGTTCCCTGAACTCTGAATTCGGCATTCAGTTTTGATAAACAAATCTACAGAAAATATTTGGAACTATTTTTCCCCTGAAAGCGAAATTATTTTTGTCCATTTTCCAAAATATTTACTTTTTTGGCACATGGTACTCTGCTTAAAGTAGAACTATTCTTAGAGAACAGAGCTTCTATTTTTAGGATACTAGAAACAATATTTTACCTCAGCCTCTAGCACATTTACAGCATTTTGTATAAATATGTGATGGAATGGTCTCGACCTTCTTTTCTGTATTCAGAGCCATTTCATGTGTAATTTTCGCAATTCATTCAGCTGATATATATATGCATTTATCTGAATGATGACACTGCTTGAAAAGCGTACAGTACCAACACTCATTTTCGTGTATTTACCATATACCATTTCAAATGCGAAATATGTATTTTGGGGTGGGTCGGAAAACACACATGCATCGTTAAATGTTTACTATTACTTAGTTTTTTAGTAATGATGGACATTAATCCGTGGAATGGGTGTTGTGTTTCTATCTAGGACCCTAATTCGATATTCCAGATTCTTGCCCTTATGTGGTTATAATCAATAATATCCTGATAAATGCATAAGAATCATATCCATATTCAGTAATAGCCCATGCAGTCCAAAGCACAGCACGGCTTGTCCCATCGACTCCTAGAAAGCACAACGCGTTCTTTAAACAAACCAAGCCTCCAGCCGCCCGGGAAATCCCCACCTGCTTTTGTTTTGCTGTGAACAAGAACTCCTGGAGTCCAGAAAGAACTGTTAGTTCTTATTGACGTCTTATGTCCAACCTTACGTCAAACTCAGCACCTTTCAGGTATAAATATACCAACAGTTGCCTTAAGCAAACACACAGTGGTTTGGAGCAGAGCGGCCATCTACTTGCCCGAGAGCCCATCTGATGCGAGAAGCCCGCGGAAGCCGCCCCTCCCGTTTGACGCACTGAGAGAGACGCTGTCTTTTTCTCCAGCCGAGAAAATCCAGCTCCGGTGTTTCCAGCCTACCCTTGCAGGTTGCTGGGAGATCAAGTCCTGAGGAAAGAGATACCAGACCTCCCACATTCTATTACCAAGATACGGAGCTGACTAAACCCGTAAGAGAATTCTTGATGCAGATTCTTGGCAAAACAATCTTAACCAACTTAACTTAAACTGCTACTTATTTACTCCTTCCCAATTATTAGGCTTAGGTCAGGTACACCGGGGTAGGCATAGTTAGAAGCACCAGTTGAGTACGTTAGTCAAATGTTTTTATGTATGTATATATTTTATCCATTTTAAAGTATCATATGGCTAAGAAACCATATCAATGCTTTTACAGTATTATTTCATAATAATACTTTTACTATATGCTCTTTACTTTATGATAAGTATTGCAATTGTGGCAATTCATTTCTCTTGCGTGAGAAAGAAGACTGCTCAATAAATAACACCTTTTATTGAAAACGCCAGTCTCTCTATTTCTCTGCACTCTGGTGAAACTAAGGATGCACGGTTGACACCCCTGGCGTGTCCCCCTCTCCAAGGCGAATGCCTCTGAGACTTTATTGTTCACGACCACCTGGGCTAGCGGTTCCGAATAGAGGAGTCGTCCCCAAGATATAAAACTGGGGCCGAATCCCAGTTTTGCGAAGGACCGCCATCATGTATGGCCATTCTAGGGTATCGAAGGCCATAGTGGCATCCAGTGATACCACTATTGCATCTTCACATATCGTTTGGCACCTCCCCAAGACCCCATTTAGTTGACGGAGGTTGAGTGCCGTATTTCGGCGGGGCATGAAACCTGATTGGTCCGGATGGACCAATGTGTTAAGGACCGGCTGGAGCCTATTTGCTAGGACTTTCGCTAGTATTTTCGGTTCCACATTTAGCAGGAAGATGGGCCTGTACGAGGTACATAGCTCCCTAGGCTTTCCTTCTTTAGGAATCGCTACGATAGTCGCTAGTCTTTGTTCTCGGGGTAATATCCCTTTGGACTTGCTTTCCTCAAACATGCGCTTGTGATAGGGGCTAACACCGTCAGGTTTGAGTTTGTAGAGCTCAATTGGAAGGTAGTTGGGCCCGAGAGCCTTACCGGGACGCAGGATAGCACGTTCCACTTCTGCCGTGGTGAGGGGCCCCTCCAAAAGTTCATGTTCCACCTCAGAGAGGGCCGGCATCTTAAGATCCGCTAGTAACACGACCGAGTCTTCCTCCGGCCGGTCAGACCCCTTGCTATAGACCGCCTGGAAGTGACGGGCGAATTCAGTGTCTTGCAGTTCTGTGACTACTGTGCCGTCCGCTGACCGAATCTCAGCCACTACCTTATTTTCTTGCTGTTTTTTGTCGAGCCATGCCAGGAGCTTGCCCGCTTTATCTCCCTGGTAGTATATCTTGCCCTCCCTAGTGGCAGCCATCTTTTTAGCTGCCTCCGTTACCATCCCTTGGTACTCCACGGTTTTTAAGGACAGCCGTTGACGCGCCTCGGCTGTGTCTTCCGTGCGCACAATTTCCTCAAGTTTAACCAAGTCATCCTCTATCTCAACAAGTTGCGCCTCCTACTCCTTACGCCGACCGGCAATCCCTGAGAGGGCTTCTCTCCTGAGGACCGTTTTAAAGGCCTCCCATAATATGGTTGCCGATTCTACTGAGCCGTTGTTGTTAGTAAAGTAGTTGGCTATTGAGAGGGTCAGTGCATTTCGGAGGTCCTCGTTACGGAGGTACCAGGCATTGATAGGCGCCACGCATCCCTTCCGCCTGTTGCCCATCGTAAGATGGGCCATAACCGGCGAATGGTCTGAAATACCTCTCGCCAGGTGCGTTGCCGTTCGCACTACTGTGTCTCGATGAAGAGGAGTAAGGATATAATCCAGGCGGGAGAAAGAGTGGTGTGGCCTCGAAAAGAAAGTGTGTTGCGTGTCTGTGGGGTGCGCCAGGCGCCACACGTCCGTGAGGCTAAACGTTTCTAGGAAGTCCCCCAACCATCTCTGCCCCCGAGGTGTGTCCATGGGAGGGTGCCTGTCCAGTGTACCGGAGACTACCGCATTGAAGTCCCCCCTACGAATAAGCGCCCGTACGGGAGGGAAAGGAGGAGTTTACCAAGATCAGTGTATGCCTGTGACTGGAAGCCTGGTGGGACATATGCGGATACCAAGTTAAGCCTGCACCCCTCCCATGTACCGGTGACCCTGGCAAAGCGGCCCTGTGGGTCCATGGTCGTGTGTTCAGTGAGGAAGGGGAAGGTGCGCCGGAGGAGGATGCCCACACCCCTGGACCCCGTAGTAAAGCCGGAGTGAACTGCCAAAGTGTAGCCATACCTATTCAGGGCGTGGCAGGTGTTACCCAGCAAGTGAGTCTCTTGAAGCAGCACAGCATCGGGAAGGTGGCACTTAACGAGTTGCAGTACCATTGTGCATTTAAGTTTGTCTCCCAGCCCGTTTACATTCCAACTCAGTACCTTGAGACTTTTGTCCCATTTCTTAGCCATATCCACTTTTCATGTCTTGCCTGTACCCAGTGACCTGTGCATGCCAATGGACCTCTTCAGAGCCTTTCACGTGTGACCAACTAGCAGCAGTAACTTTATCAGATTGCGACAAAACCAAACTTAGCTCCCCCCTTCCCCTTCCACCCTACCTCCCCTCCCCAGTCTCAGCCCCCCCAACTGCCACACTCCTCCCGTCCCCACCCCCCCCCCTGCTCCCCTGCTCCGTAGGTTTGAAACTACCCACATCCCCAATTAGCAAAGTGCCTTTCCTCCAAAACTACCCGGGAAGGGAAAAACTAGAACTCTGGGTGACCCGTCCTCGCTTCCTGGTTGGTCTTTTTCCGGATGCGTGCACTGGCCCGCCACCTGAGTCCCTCCCCCCCAACAGACCGGTGTGAAATCTGTCCACAAGTCCTGCAGTCTAGTGCGCCCGGCAATCGTCCCCATCGGTGTCACTACTTGGAACCTATACCCCCTTGGTAATCAGGGACATTGGTACCTGTCTCAGAGCTTTACGTTACAATTCACCACTTAGCAGTGGAAGGGTCCCGCATACACGTGTCCAGTTGCTTCACGCAGTGTATCCCACCGTGGACTCGCAGAGCGGGATCTCCAGGAGCGTTGACTCTGGCTGTCCAAGTCCGATCTGCAACCCGGGTGTCCCTCCAGTTATGACCCTCTGTTCCTTCTCCAGCGGTGGGTGACTCTCTGTCAATCAAGTCCTGTACCTCCGATGGTGACGTGAAGAAGAAGGATTTTCCCACAGCGAGGACCTTGAGTTTGGCCGGGAAAAACATCATATACTTGATGCCTCTTTCTCTCAGTGCTGCCTTGACACCTGCAAAAGATCTCCTCTCCCGTTGGACCTGGAGGGTGAAATGAGGGAAAAGCCGGATTGTGGCATTCTCGTAGCATAAGTCCCCAGCCTGTCGAGCTGCCTGTAGGACGGCGTCTCTATCCCTGTAGTTGAGGATTTTTGCAATGATTGTCCGTGGAGGTGCCCCTGGTTTTGGCTGTGGAATGGGTGCCCTGTGCGCTCGCTCGACTGTGAATATTTTAGACAGACGTTTGGGCTTTAGGTGATTGAGGATCAGGTCCTCGACAAAGAGTTCCGTGCTGGGCCCCTTGAGATATTCTGGCACACCTACCAGGCAGATATTACTTCTTCGAGCCTGTCCTTCTTGGTCCTCCAGCCAGAGCGCCATCTGGCGGTGTTGATGGACAAGGTCGTTAACCCGGTTTTCCAGTTGCTTCGTCGATGTCTGCAGCTCTGTAATTCCTGCCTCATTGGCTTTTGTCTTTTCCGATGTTTTGTTTAGGTCCGTGCGGAGAAGGTTGACTTCTATGGACATCTTGTCTTTTTTTGTTTCCAAGGTTGCACCCAGCGACTGAATGGCCGTCATGATGCTGGCCAGGGACGGTTCTTTTTGGCTCTGTTGATCTCCCGCCGGTACCTCCGTCCGCTGTGCACCCCTCTGGACTGTATATTTGTCAAGGTTGTTTGTCTGAGTAGACGTGCCCTGCTTGGACTTCATATTAGCACCCTTTTGTCCCGGTCCCTCTGTGCGGACGGTGCAGTGGCGCGGTAGGGCCCCGTGTTTGTGCTCCGGTTACTCCAATGCCTGGCTTTGGGAATACGTTATACTTGAGGACGTGCACTTCCCTCTTAAGGTCTGGCTCCAGAAGCCCCCGCCTCCACGGTAAGGTGTTGGGCACAGTCCCCCTCAGCCGGGGTAAGCAGGTGGCGCAGGGATCTGGTACCCAGCGGCTACCCTCAGCACACAGGGCCCATTCCGCCTCAGATAATTGTCACAGGTCTTTGGTCGGCCTAGTAGCACAGGCCCAGTTCATCCCCCTAAGGCCTGCAGTTGCCTATAGTTCTGCGTCCCCCGGGGCTGGGACTCACCGGTCAGTGGGAGGTTGCCTGACGTTGCGCCTCTGCCTTGGACCAAACTTCCTTCTCCCGCCGCGTCGCCTTGCAACGCCGTCAGGCCGGGCCCACCTTCAATCTGCGGCAGCTCCTTTTCTCAGCAGGCCAGTTTGCATCTTCCGTGGGGCCAGCCGAGTGTGTACTGTTACACTGTGGGCCACAGCCATTATCGCCGTCTCCCGCCGTGGTGCCACACGATGTTCGGCAGCTCCTGTCAGGACCCGCTGGGTCCCGTTCTTTCCCAGACTAGGCCCCAAAGCCAGGGCTCTCTTAGCGAGGATGGCTGTCCGTTGCGCGCTCTCCTCTTTGGCCCGCTCCCGGGCCTCTGCTCTCAGGCCCATCACTCAGCAATCGGGAAGCGCAGCGGAGCGAGAGTCAGACCGGCTGGTACAGCTGCATTTTGGGAGTTAGATGCCACTGTACAGGTGCAGGACTCGGCGGATCATGGCCGGATTTAAGCTCTTAGGGGCTCGGTCGATCGCAGCAGTCGGTTCAGGCGTCCATTTATGTCTTCGCCTAGCCACGACCCCCGTGGTTGCCAATTCTTATTCTAATTCGAATTCCAATTACAGGAGCGTCTGCTGCCTTTTTCGGCTGTGGTTGCCAATTCTTTTTCTAATTCTAAAAATAATTCCAATTACCTGCGCGTCTGCTGCCTTTGTTGGCTGTGGTTGCCAATTCTAATTTTAATTCTAATTACAGGCCCTGTAAAGAGCCCGGTATTATTATTTTTCATCCCTACCACCCACATTCGATGTGGGTACTTTGCGCACTTGCTGCCTTTGTTGGCTTTGGTTGCCAATTCTTATTCTAATTCTAATTCCAATTACATGCGCATCTCCTGCCTTTGTCGGCTGTGGTTGCCAATCCTAATTCTAATTGTAAATCTAATTCCAATTACATGCGCGTCTGCTGCCTTTGTCGGCTGTGGTTGCAAATTCTAATTCTAATTACAGGCCCCGGAAAGGGCCCGGTATTGTTATTTTTCATCCATACCACCCACATTCGGTGTGGGAACTTTGCGCACTTGCTGCCTTTGTTGGCTGTGGTTGCCAATTCTTATTCTAATTCCAATTACATGCGCGTCTACTGCCTTTGTTGGCTTTGGCTGCCAATTCTAATTCTAAATCTAATTCCAATTACATGCGCGTCTGCTACCTTTGTCGGCTGTGGTTGCCAATTCTTATTCTAATTCTAATTACAGGCCCTGGAAAGGACCCTGTATTGTTATTTTTTATCCCTACCACCCAGATTCGGTGTGGGTACTTTGCGCACTTGCTGCCTTTGTTGGCTGTGGTTGCCAATTCTTATTCTAATTCTAATTCCAATTACATGAACGTCTGCTGCCTTAGTCGACTGTGGTTGCCAATTCCTATTCTAATTCTAAATACAGACCCTGTTATTGTTATTTTTCATCCCTACCACCCTGAAATGCGGACGGTGACTCGCTGCCATGCGCAGTCCCGCTGCGGCGCCAACCGACTCTGCGGCATTGGGGACAGGTGGTGCCGTT
This sequence comes from Lissotriton vulgaris, assembly GCF_964263255.1. Taxonomy (NCBI): domain Eukaryota; kingdom Metazoa; phylum Chordata; class Amphibia; order Caudata; family Salamandridae; genus Lissotriton; species Lissotriton vulgaris. The sequence continues at coordinate 558,541 of NW_028249907.1, forward strand.
GGAAAAGCATCACAGGCAGAACCAAGCAACATGAAGGTTTCGCCACCCACTGGGGTTTTCATTTCAATTACTCAGGTCAGCAACGCGGCAACTCAGTGGAGGAAAAACTCGAAACACTACAGGTCCCAGAAGGCACTATTTGGTACCATGCGAAGTGGAATACACTTAGCTAACATTTTTTTGTTTCTCTTGGGGGGTATTGTGAGGACAGATAGGTTCCAATAGTTTTGCGAGCAATCAAAAATGAAATCTAATCTTGCTTTCTTATAATCAATCGCCTTAATAATCTGTCAACTAAGTGCCTGCACTTGAGCATATGCTTGTGCAGCAGCAGGAACCAAAATTCCAGGACCTAAATACACCAGTACATTCTGTCTAATGTGTCTATATATTGTCACTTATTCATTCGGTAAGTATCTTAATTCAAATTCCTTTACCAGGACAAGTAGTATTACCAACCAGCAAAAACCA